>NC_042977.1:33063520-33379551 GCF_901001165.1 Salmo trutta | reverse complement strand
ATCCATTGCTTTGTCCATGAGTTTAAGAGTGATTACATTTCTCCAGCCCCATCCCTCAGTGGTGGGGTGAACACTGCATAGTTCCCCTCTAAGTAGTGCACATGTAATATTTTACTTATTCAAGATGGTTTAGATCCCAAATGTTTAGGTGCAATTAGTCTATAGAATCTGTATGATTTAGAGATTTGTGTATTATGGTGAATAACGTTTTACTGTAAGGGCATGATTTCTCCTTCTGTGATGATTGAATGGCTCAGCATGTCTTTGGCCAAAATATGTAAATATATGGAGTCAGCACTTCTTTTAACAGAATCATCTTATAACTTCCTGTGAGGACTGGTGGGAAACACAGCAGTATAGTAATCCATCATGCGACATCTCACTATTATTGTCTATGTAAAGACAATTGCTCCATATCATAATTCAAATTGGCCTGTTCATCTATAGAGCTGCTTCTCCTTTAGAAGTGGTTAACAAGCTGCTTGGGGTGGTGGCGTTCTGGTGAAAACGGATGATGGAGGAAACGAGGCTTAAAGGAAACTATTGACAAAAGCTTTCGCATAAACGTTAACATAACACTGAGTCTGAACTCAAAATATGGAAAGTGTAGTGGCGGAGCGTTGTTTCAACACGGCATCCTGCCATTGTAAGACTGGACTTGATGGAAGAAAATAGGAAAACACGGGCCATCCGAATCAGGCTCTTGTTTGGTCTCTTACAAAAATACATTTGATATGTTTGTCTTTATTTTCATGTTATAAAATGTCCCATTCCTATGGGTCGCATGCACATAGAGTACAATAGCGAAGAAACAACTGTTGCTTAGCGAAGCTCTGCTGTTAAAATTGAAATATTATTGAATGTAGAATAAACGTTCCCCTTTAGTCATTCTAGTAATGAATGACCTTGAATTTATCATGCTCATATCAGCAATCAGACACATAGGATAATTATGTCTTTATTTTCATGGAATTAAAATGTCACATTCTGGAAACTGTACAATGGTGAAGAAACACTTAGCAAAGCTTTGTTAAATGTTGTTGAATAAATCTTAACCTTTAGTCAGTTTAGCAAAGACTGACCTCTTTGTACTCATCATGCTCAGAGCAGGCAATCAGTCAGACAGCTTCATGTGGGTCCAGCTACTGGTCTTTGAAGTAAGAATTCCTATAGATATCAGTTTATCTTTCTGGTACCAGGGCATACCTCACATTCATAAGAGGCCACCCATGAAGACCTTCATTTATGTATGTTTTGGAATACGTGGGTGAACTTAAATCCGGTGCACAATACATATATATACATATACCAATCCTCGACTTCGGCGATGTCATTTACAAAATAGCCTCCAATACCCTACTCAACAAGCTGGATGCAGTCTATCACAGTGCCATCCGTTTTGTCACCAAAGCCCCATATACTACCCACCACTGCGACCTGTACGCTCTCGTTGGCTGGCCTTCGCTTCATAATCGTCGCCAAACACATTGGCTCCAGGTCATCTACAAGACCCTGCTAGGTAAAGTCCCTCCTTATCTCCGCTCACTGGTCACCATAGCAGCACCCACCTGTAGCACGCGCTCCAGCAGGTATATCTCTCTGGTCACCCCTAAAGCCAACTCCTCCTTTGGTCGTCTCTCCTTCCAGTTCTCTGCTGGCAATGACTGGAACGAACTACAAAAATCTCTGAAACTGGAAACACTTATCTCCCTCACTAGCTTTAAGCACCAGCTGTCAGAGCAGCTCACAGATCACTGCACCTGTACATAGCCCATCTATAATTTAGCCCAAACTACTACCTCTTCCCCTACTGTATTTATTTATTTTATTTATTTTGCTCCTTTGCACCATATTATTTATATTTTAACTTTGAACTTTCTTCAAACTACAAATCTACCATTCCAGTGTTTTTCTTGCTATACTTTATTTACTTTGCCACCATGGCATTTTTTTTTGCCTTTACCTCCCTTATCTCACATCATTTGCTCACATTGTATATAGTCTTATTTTTTTCTACTGCATCATTGATTGTATGTTGTTTTATTCCATGTGTAACTCTGTGTTGTTGTATGTGTCGAACTGCTTTGCTTTATCTTGGCCAGGTCGCAATTGTAAAGGAGAACTTGTTCTCAACTTGCCTACCTGGTTAAATAAAGGTGAAATAAAAAAAATAAAAAAATATACAGTACCAGTCAAAAGTTTGGACACACCTCAATCAAGAGTTTTTCTTAATTTGTACTATTTTTTACTTTGTACAATAATAGTGAAGTCATCAACATTATGGAATAACACATATGTAATCATGTAGTAACCAAAAAAGTGTTAAACAAATCAAAATATATTTTATATTTGAGATTCTTTAAAGTAGCCACCCATTGTCTTGCACACTCTTGGCATTCTCTCAACAAGCTTCCTAAGGTAGTCACCTGGAAGGCATTCAATTTAACAGGTGTTAAAAGCCTTGTTAAAAGTTCATTTGTGGAATTACTTTCCTTCTTAATGCGTTTGAGCAAATCCGTTGTGCTGTGACAAGGTAGGGGTGGTATACAGAAGATACAGTAGCCCTATTTGGTAAAAGACCAAGGCCATATTATGGCAAGAACAGCTCAAATAAGTAAAGAGAAACAACCTTCATTAAAACATGAAGGTCAGTCAATCCGGAACATTTCAAGAACTTTGAACATTTCTTCAGTTGCAAAAACCATCAAGTGCTATGATGAAACTGGCTCTCATGAGGACCGCCACAGGAAAGGAAGACCCAGAGTTACCTCTGCTGCAGAGGATACGTTCATTAGAGTTACCAGCTTCCAAAATTGCAGCCCAAATAAATGCTTCACAGAGTTCAAGTAACAGACACATCTCAACATCAACTGTTGAGATGAGACTGCGTGAATCAGGCATTCATGGTCGAATTGCTGCAAAGAAAACACTACTAAAGGACACCAATAAGAAGAAGAGACTTGCTTGGGCCAAGAAACCGGAGCAATGGACATTAGACCCATGGAAATCTGTCCTTTGTTCTGGTGAGTCCAAATTTGAGATTTCTGGTTCCAACCACTGTGTCTTTGTAAGACACAGAGTAGGGGAACGCATGATCTCCGCATGTGTGGTCCCCACCATGAAGCATGGAGAAGGAGGTGTGATGGCGTGGGTGTGCTTTGCTGGTGACACTGTCAGTGATGTATTTAGAATTCAAAGCACACATAACCAGCATGGCTACCACAGAATTCTGCAGCGATACGCCATCCCATCTGGTTTGCGCTTAGTGGGACTATCATTTGTCTTTCAACAGGACAATGACCGAACACACCTCCAGGCTGTGTGAGGGCTATTTGACCAAGAAGGAGAGTGTTGGAGTGCTGCATCAGATGACACAATCACCCGACCTCAACCCAATTGAGATGGTTTGGGATGAGTTGGACCGCGGAGTGAAGGAAAAGCAGCCAACAAGTGCTCAGCATATGTGGGAACTCCTTCAAGACTGTTGGAAAAGCATTCCAGGTGAAGCTGGTTGAGAGTATGCCAAGAGCGTGCAAAGCTGTCATCAAGGCAAAGGGTAGCTACTTTGAAGAATTGAAGTTTAACACTTTTTTGGTTACTACATGATTCCGTATGTGTTATTTTATAGTTTTGATGTCTTCACTATTATTCTACAATGTAGAAAATAGTCAAAATAAAGAAAAACCCTTGAATGAGTAGGTGTGTCCAAACTTTTGATTGGTACTGTATATATTTGTTTTTATTTATTTAACCTTTATTTAACTAGGCAAGTCAGTTAAGAACCAATTCTTATTTACAATGATGGCCTACCAAAAGGCAAAAGGTCTCCTGCGGGGATGGGGGCAGGGATTAAAAATAAAAAATAAAATACAAATTTAGGACGAAACACACATCACGACAAGAGAGAAACCACAACACTACATAGAGACCTAAGACAACATAGCATGGCAGCAACACATGGCAACACAGCATGGTTTCAATACAACATGACAACAACATGGTAGCAACACAACATGGCAGCACAACCTGGTAGCAGCACAAAACATGGTACAGTAAAAACAATACAACATGGTAGAGACAGCAATACACCACGCGAAGCGGCCACAACTGTCAGTAAGAGTGTTCATGATTGAGTCTTTGAATGAACAGCTGGACTGTCCAGTTTGAGTGTTTTTTGCAGTTTGGTCCAGTCGCTAGCAGCAGCGTACTGAAAAGAGGAGCGACCCAGGGATGTGTGTGCTTTGAGGACCTTTAACAGTATGTGGAGGATGAGGGCTGTAGTAGGTATCTCAGATAGGGGGGAGTGAGGTCTAAGAGGGTTTTATAAATAAGCATCAACCAGTGGGTCTTGCGTCTAGCCATACTTCCAAGTACTTGTATGAGGTGACTACCTCAAGCTCTAAACCCTCAGACGTAGTAATCACACCTGTGGGGAGAGGGGCATTCTTCTTACCAAACCACATGACCGTTGTTTTGGAGGTGTTTAGAACAAGGTTAAGGGTAGAGAAAGCTTGTTGGACACTAAGAAAGCTTTGTTGTAGAGCGTTTTAGAAATATATATATATATATATATATATATATATTATTTGATCAATTTTACAGAGAAAAGCCCAGTAATCGCCCTTTTGTCACATTTGGGCCACTGCAAAATTAAACTAAAGGTTATGGACTTCACCTGTTGGCGTGTCTGTGGTGATGGACTGGTTTATGCCCATGATACCTGACATAAACGCAAACTGCACTAAAACCAACAATGCACTTGTGGTTCAGTGTATGTGAATAATCACTGTCTACTTTAACGATAAACCCTGAACCTGGAGAATGTGAAAAGGGTGAAAAGTTCCAATTGTATTCTATTTTTCAACTCCTTTATTTATCCAGGCGAGTAGGGTTGCAAATTCTGATGACTTACCCAAAATGTACTTGCTTTCGAGAAATCCCAGTTGAATCATTAACCAAATCAGGAGGGACTTAGCGGGAAATCTGGATTCCTCCAAGCAGCATTTCCAGTTACTGGAATTTTGCAACCCTAGTGCTGAGACTGAGATAATCATGTACTTTTCTAGAAAGCCCTGACCAAGAGGAAGCAGTTTAATCATATCTAGGGCCATAGAAGAATCACAGAAAATGTTCATCCTAGGGTGGATTCTTTGTACAGTAAATGGGAAGTAGAGATCAATTACTGTAAACATATGATGTCTGGTCAATGTAAAATGCACATATTTTGAAAATTGTTCATCATGGTTTGTGTGCTCCTTAATTCCTAAACTGTTTTTACTGTAGCTGGGCCTCATTGAATTCAGTGCGTTCTGGGGGAGTTTCATCCGACCAACAAATTAACCATATTCTCAGTGCAGGTTTTTCTTTACCCCTGCAGTTTCATGGACATGGTCAGACACCAGTCACTTTGGCAAGCCAGTATTGACATAAGAACCTTTCCCAGCACAAAACAAGGTTGGTTAATGGTAACAGACCCCATTCCTTTCCTGTAGTTTGTGAAAACCCCTGCCACGAATTGATCAACTTGACGCGTATTATTATTTTAACAACACAGCTTTTACAGGACTAACCTCATAACCATCCTCTGCTAGAGTCATCGGAGAGATGATAAGGATGGGACAAATTCAATGAAAAATTCAAGTATATGTGTTGTTTTAATCAAAAATCTTCCTAACAGAAACAGCATCCAGTGCCCAACGTTCCAAGTCTTTGCCAAGAACACAGCAGAAAGAGGGGGGATCACTTGTCAATTAAAGAGCCAGAGAGACTAGGAGTGTCCGATAGTTATCTGACTGACGGGATGGGAATAGCTGTGTTGTATTTCACCAACTCCAAACTACCAACTCCCAGACTCCCTCACTCCTCCCTCCTCACAAATGTGGAGCATACATAACAAACAGGAGCAATGCACGGAATGCTTCCACCTTTTTTCTTTCTCTGCTTCCCTCCTCAAGGAAACGCATAGAGCCTTGACCTTCTGAAATGGCACATTTGGGAATAAGCAGAGGGGACTTCCTTTCCAACTAGGTTACAATAGATGGTTCATCCATTTGGGTCCTGATGGACATTTATAGCATCATGGGTGGGTCGTCTAATGTGTGACCGAGGTGGGAGACGTTGGGTTAAAAAACAATGTTTAGTACCGTAAGGGATGGAGTCACATGTTTTCTCCACACAACACAGGTCATTCTGACCTTATCACACTCGTTATTAACATGCCGTTAAATCTCTTTATTCTGATGTTCTTTCACTCAGATCTGGTCAGTCATGTTACTTTTGCTCTTTGTACACTAGTATGTTGTCGTTGCATCAGTGAATTCTGATTTTGTCTGTTTAATGGTTTCTTGGATAAGAGATTGATGTAGAAACAATGATTGATCATTTTTGGTGATTGTAGAATTTTGAGAGAAACACATTTCAGGTATTTAATTAATTACATGTTACTTTCTTTGTAAATTCTACAAACAATCACCAGAAATGACCAATCATCACAATTTGATTTCTACAGGAAACAACTCATTATGTTCTTCAAAACTTACAAGAAGGCAGGGGTGCAACTTTCACTGGGGACAGGGGGGGACATGTCCCACCCACATTCTGAAATTGCACCCCCCCACACACAGTTTTATCATTGGAATGTGATACAAACCGAGACAACGGTGTGCTTTAGGACCATGCGGACGCCTCCGAGTGGTTGGGTGGGCTGTTTGGAGTGTTTATCCGACTGGATAACATTTTTAAAAATAAATAATAATAATTATGTCCCCCCCACTTCTAAAACCAAAGTTGCACCCCTGCCAGAAGTTTACCAGAAATAACAGTTACCAGAAATCACTAATTATCAGTGAATACGCCCACATATGAATACGCCCCAGTATTTTTCTCTGCTCATACAGGAGTAATAAAGACCTAGTGCACTAATTTGGTGGGGGACATTCTTTGTTGACATGGGGGGGGGGGGGGGGGGTTCTCCGCTCATAGAGGAGTAATAAAGGCCTAGTGTATCACAGGCTGCATCAGAACCGGCTGTGATTGGGAGTCCCATAGGGCGGCGCACGGCCCAGCGTCGTCCGGGTTTGGCCGGTGTAGGCCGTTATTGTAAATAAGAATTTGTTCTTAACTGACCTTCCTAGTTAAATAAATGTTAAATAAAAATGTAAAAAATTATAAATAGTGCACTAATTTGGTGGGGGGGAATTATACAAATTTTGATTCATCAGGCAACACCAAGGCAGCACCCTCAGCACCCCTATTTCCCCATGCTATGGCTTCAAAGGATACCCTTCTGCACTTGATCTATGAGTCGCTCAGCTTCCCAAACTTTACACATGTCGCTCATGCCCCCTAGTGAATGCAATGTGTAAAAAGTTATACTCAAAAATATGCTCTTCTTTGTACTGTTGTAGCATGAAGTAAGCTGTTTTATGCTTTATGAAGGAGCAGTCGATTGGAAATCAGCACCATCATTGTGAACCTCTTCTCGCCTCTTGTCCACTGGACAAAATAAGATGTTTAATTCTTATTTCCTGCTGAGATGGGACTCCTGTATAGTTTCCTTTTATTCTCAATCTAGCATGAAGTGTTAGAGATGGCCTGACAGGCTGAGTAACAGTAATTTGAATTGGAAGTGAAGTGTTCTGCATTTCTCTTACTAGTTATTCTCGACAGTGCCAGATCCAGCTGAGCTTTGAAAGGTGCTTAAAGAGAGATGATTTACCAGCACAGGAGAGACCTTGTATAATCTCGCCATGTATTATTTTTTTCTCCATGCATGCTCTGCAATTTGAGCACTTCTCTTCCCAAACTAAAAGATTCATCAAATCATTCAAACTATCTTTTGTAGTGCACCACTGCTGAATTTAATTCATTACCCTTTCCCTTCCCTTCCTTTCTGGATACACTTGGAATAATTATTGAGACTTGACATCAATGAGGATTATAATAGAGTTAACATGTATTGCTGAGTGGAAATCACTTTCTCACATTTGTTTAATCCCTTTCTGACTGCAAACCGAGAAAAACATGAGAAAAACATAGATAACTAAGACAACTACAAAGATGACCAAATTTGAGGAACAATACGGTTTGATACAGACTAAGGACTACTGATTTCCTTGAACGTTCAGACCATGGGATTATGCCCCACCCTCCTGCATTCTCTGTCTGAAAAGCTTTTAATAAAATGCCATCACACAGTCTTTTCTGTTTGCTACTTCACTTTGCAGATGAGTTGACAGAGGGGCCGGGTTCTTGGAACACAACAGCATCCCAAATCAAAAGAATTCAGAGCGTTGCAGCGACAACAAAGACTGGATCCCCAGCACATCACCAGATGCAATATGCTTAGGCTTGTATACAGTCAATGTGTTTGTTTATGTATACCTCTCTGTATTGTATTGATTTTACTTTACCATAGGATATCATACAAACTAGTTTGTAACTGTGACTGGTAGTTTCACCTGTCACTGACTTTGAAGCCCAGTCTTCAATCCATTTTATGTAACAGATTATTATTATGCTTCCACTTGCCATAGTTGACTGCATTCCAATTGTCTGTCTTATCTCCTGAAGTATGCACTTGTTTACTTCTAGAGGAAACTTTCTAGTCCAGGCTTACATCAATCTAATGCCTTTACTTGGGGAGTCAGCCCTGTTAAAATCTTCCCACCATACCGATTCTGCCCCAGCAATAGGTCATGTTATGAACAGGGCCGGATTAATTAAGGGGCTTACAAGGGCTGAAGCCCAAGAGGCAAAATAAACAAATAAAAAAGGAAATATATACAGTGTTCAGTGTTTCCCAAACTTGGTCCTCAGACTGAGTTTGGGAAACCCTGGATATTATATATACACAGAGCCCATCAGCCAGCAGAGGGCGATGATGGACTGAACGTGGCCTGGCTAATGAAAGGCCTGAGCCATCCATGACAATTTGTTATTGATAGGTTCACAGTATTAGTACACTGCCATTTAGAACATGTTACTGAGTCATTCGTGTTAATGACATACATCTTATTCTCTGGATTTAAAAACAGTAAATTACTTGGCTACATATAATTTGCTGGGAAGTCTAAAGGAAATGTAAATACAACCACAAGTCACTGTAGCATCGCAACAATAATCCATTTGCACATAAATAAGGGGATTTGTCTATGTAGAGGAAGTCTCAAGGATGTCCTTAAACCATCTCAAGTGGTGTTGATGTTGATGCGTTGGTGAACTATATTCAAAACGTTGACCTCTGTGTGAGTTCATAATGCTGTGTTGTTGCTAATACCTCTTCTACCTCCACCCTCTCCACAACCATCCAAGCTGCTTGCCTGCTTGTCTGTAGATATCAGACACCAGTCAACCCACCAGAAGTACTGCAGGATGGAGATGAAAATGATTCCAGTCTGACTAGCTGCTCAGGTGTCAGGTTTCAGCAGCTCATCAAAGCGTTAGCAGATCATAAGAAAGGAAGCAGCCGACAGACTGCCTACATTTCCCTACTTTCAAAATGCAGAAGCAGCAGCTTCCCCCAACGGGTCCGGGGATGGGAGGGAGAGAGAAAGAGAGAGAAAGAAGAAGAGAGAGAACATTGTTTAAATGCAGTTTTTCTTCAACCTCTTGAAATGCAGATGACAAAAAAATTTCACAGGTTGTGATGCTTTTTTCTGTTACATTTAATGTGGATCCGACCTCTCAATGTTGGTGTTAATGTGGGGTATTGGTGAGGCAAGGTTCTCTAATAGGGTAACCACCACAATAAGGGTGTAAAATACAAAATGCTAGAATATTATTAACATTGATTCAGCTTACTTAGAAGGAACCCCCAAGAGTCTTAAATGCTATTAGAACCATGATTAGAATATTAAATATCCTTTGGAAGGAATCTTTTTTTCTTATTTTAGCCTTGCAGCACATAAAATCTGTACTGTAACGTGTGGGGATAATAATAATGAGAGAGGAAGTTCTCTAATCGAATACTTCCTCTCGATTAGACCCAGAAACACAGAACATTTCATAAGAGAAGGCTGTTTTGTCTCCGTTCAGGAGCCACCTGACATCTTTGTTTACTCTCTAGAATCTCACCAGGGGAGACCGATAGCTCCTTGACATGCCTCTGTTCCTCTGAGGTGACAGTCCTAGCTGTCACCATACAGTATCTCATCTTCTACCCCGCATTTACAGTACATCGCCTGCCAATATGGTTGATAGTGATTTAACTTTGAATAGGTTATTCCTGATACTGAGTGAATGCCTTGGAACAGTAATTAAGGTTGTGAATAACAGGGGCCGTCAGGTTAATAATATTTGAACTTGCTTTGAAGGGGCATGGATGTTCTGACAGGCTTTATAGTGGGGTGATTCTTTTGCAAGGAGGGGTCATGATCACCAAAGCCTTTTAATTGCAGTGGTTGAATATGTTTCAGTCGAAACATTGGATAATACTTAGACCTGCATGTGTGACTCTAGGACAGTCAGAGACTGAAAAAGGTTAGCCTTGAGGCTACTGCTCAATCTCAGAGAAATATTTGTTTATCAATCTGGAAAAACAGTGGGTTAATCTAGGCTAATCAGTTAAAAATAGGATTCAGTCCCTCCAGCACTCGTAGCCCACAGCTGTGTTCCATACAGTCCCTTTAACACGCGGTTGACATGCTCACTGCTCACTGTATTGTATTGGTTACCCACGTTCATTCCTACTCATTACATTTAATGTGATTCACTAGATTGGGAACTCCTGACCTGGAACAGGCCGGACAAAGCCACAAATGGACCGTTGGTCATCCGAGGCATGTGCTTAGTTTCACAGAGGTAGCATTGACAATGCAGTATTTGCAGCTTCGATCATTTTATTTGCAGAGCTTCAAGGTTCTAGTGGGGGGACAATTCCACGCTAACAGAGTGACGCTGAGACTCACTTTTTCACTTTAAAATGTATGCCAACCAAAAACCATTGATTGCAGAGTTTGACAGTCCATACACCTATATGCAGCAGTCTACTTTTAACAATTGCCACAGAAAAAAAACACATTTACTTGAGGGACAGTGCAGATGCAAAGTTTGGTAACAGAATGACAGTGAAATCTCCCTCAGTTTTTTATGTGACTGTGGTCACATTTTGGTTATTGAACTACAGTAAGTGAATAAAGTGGATCAATACCCGGTAACAGCTGGTTAACGTGGTCTCAGAGCATTTCGTATTATTCTGTACGTAAATCCAAGACACTCCATTTTGAATGATATATTACGTTTCGTATGGTATATATTAACTTGTGGATGTCCATCATTCATTTCGTATGAATTACAATTAGGAATTTACTAGGTGGCTAGGTGGCTAACGCTAACGTTAGCTGGCTCTAGGGGTTAGGGGTTAAGGTTAGGGTTAATGTTAGGGTTAAGGTTAGGAATTAGGTTAAAGGGTTAAGGTTAGGGTTAGGGGAAGGGTTCGCTAAAATGGTTAAGGTTAGGGTTAGCAAAGTAGATAAAAAGTAGTAGTTGTTGCAAAGTTGCAAATGAGATAAAATACTAAGTTGTCCGTGATGAAATTCAAACAGTCAACCTTTGGATTGTTAGATGTTCACATTATATGACAACTCACCCACCCACACCAACCAACCAACCACCCTCCTTAAGGAACCTTATATCTTATGCAAACATACCAAATGTAACAAATCATACTAATTTGAGTGTCCTGGACTAATGTTTACTATGTTACATCTAGTCTATGAGACCAGTCTGGGTAACATGAAGGTAACAGAAAGACATCATTGGTCCTTGATCTGATCTGCTAACTCTTCCCCTAATCCTAACCCTATGTCATTCTCTTCATGGTGATGTATCCTGAATAGGTTCACAAACGTATGAAAATGTAATATCCTCCTTTGCATGTTTAGTATTATTCTACACACTGTTTTTATTCTAATGAGCTTCGCCCCCAAACAAGACCAAATTTGGTTGGTCCGAACCGGACCAAATCTGTATCAATCCTAGATGTCTATGTTTCACGTTTGAACATCACAGTACAGCACAGTAGAGCACAGTACAGTACAGTAAAGTAGAGGAGAGTTCAGTATAGTACAGTAGCGTACAATACAGTAGAGTACAGTACAGTAAAGTAAAGAAGAGCAGAGCAGAGTAGAGTACAAGTAGTGTATATTACATTATACTGTACTCTACTCATGTGTACTCTAATGTGTTTTAATGTACTGTACTGTGCTGTACTGTGTTCTACTATACTGTACTGTGCTCTACTGTGTTCTACTGTACTGTACTGTGCTCTTCTGCAACTGTGGTTTGTGACTACTGTGATTTCCCATTTCCCATTGTCATTCTGTTACTGATTGTTTGGTCACTCTGTTATCAATTTGGTAACAGAGTGACACGTTTTAATTACTTAATAATTCATAAACAAATCAGTAAAAACACTATAACTAATTGGTAGGTCTACCTTTACTTGTTACTTCTGTGAACTTCCATAATCCTCTCTCCTCATGAGGGAAAGAAATGATAAAATATCTAAAGATATGCTGGTTTTGGTAACAACAAGACACAATGCAATATTTCTTAAATGTACAGAAGGCAAATAATTTATGCAAAACTAAATATAAATGTTAATATTAGTTGGCAGGGGCCATTACTTCAACAGTATTGTGCTTCGATGGATTTTTTTTATACCTTTTAAGACTTTTTCTAGTAGGTGTTTTTTAACTTCTGTGTGACCAGAAATTCCACATTTTAAAATATCTGTTCCTTAATTTCCTAAAAATATAGACTGTAGGCTTTCATTTGACACCAATTTTGAAATGCTCCTATACACTTCACATGTTAGTGCTCATGGGTCCTTTAACATGGAAATTACCTGGGAGAACACTTACGTCGGCTAATAAGTTTCTGATATGTTTACAGCTTGAAGGCGCTTTAACATTTGTCTGGGTATGTAAATAGCCCCTCAAATACAGATACATTCATGCAACAACCTAAAGGCATCATTGAGGACAACCACAGCAGGTAGCCTAGTATTTAGAATGTTTGGCCAGTAACCAAAAGGTCACTAGTTCAAATCTCTGAGCTGACAAGGTGAAAAATCTGCCGATGTGCCCTTGAGCAAAGCACTTAACCCTAATTTCTCAAGGTTTGCCGTTAATAATGGCTGGGCGTGACAGCACTCTCCAGGGGTGTCTCAGGGGGAATTGGGATATGCAAAAACCCTATTTCCATTTCACACATGTATGAAACAGGACAGATATAAGCACCCACCTTATTATTACATGAATCATACTATGATGTACTGAGTAACTGTTCAGACTCAGATTTGTTTTATAAAAATAACAGAAAGTGGTTTGTTTCAACCATATATCAGAGTTTGACCCAAATGGGATTTATTAAGCATGTTTTCATGATGAGCTTTGATGATTAAAGAGCCACTCCGCTGTCCAGAGGAGGTAGCAGAGGCACTGTAATGATGTAGAGGTGATGATAGGCCGATTGAATGGTGCTTCAGCTTCACAGAGTGTATGGGTAGAAAAATATCCATCTGATTCATCGGATGTTGATGGCACAAGTGGTTGCTGCAGTATGGTGATGATGGGTCGTGCTATTGTAAGTAGGTGGAATATGTTTTGAAATGAGAAGGTGCTACAGTATCTGAACTTTTCTGTTGCAAAACGTTGTGCCCACTAAACATGTCTGCAGCAACCCACATGCCTCACCCAGCTGAGAATATGTATTTTTCAGCCATATATTTCCCGTGTTTTCGAGGGTGCAAAATTCACTTGTCACTTAAATCTCGCTGGACTGATTGCCTTAATTTTACTCCTCTGACTCTTTCATACTCTTGCTTGTTGTGTCTGCCGTTTTATCCGTTAACGTTACCACTGCAGACATTTTTGTAATAACCTGTCAAACACACTCTGGTAATGGCTGAAATGGGCTCAATGGGATACATGGGCTTTCCATTGAATCCATAAGAACTCTAACGCCATATGTCTACCAGATGCACATGCGCTTTGCCATATGTTGTTTTTGCCGGATGTCTAGCCTGCATTTAATTTTCGTACTTGATGCACATGTGCTTAGCAAGGCAGCAGAACGGTTTGCAGCCCGGAGAAGATCATTTTCACCCTGTTTCACCAAAGCTAATATTTAGAACAGATGAAAGTTATTCTCCTATCCACATACTGGTTTCATAGGCTGGCAGAGCTACCAACAGACTGGCGTGCACAAGGGTGCATTACAAAAATCCATCCAATTTGTTACCATTCTTCTGTCACCCATCTCTAGCTACATCAATAAATTGAACTGGCTGTTCCCAACTGGCTGTTCCCATAAATAATTTAGCATGCCATTATGCAGGGCAAGCTAATGATTTGAAGATTTGAAATCAGTACTCTTTTGGGTACTGATTTCAAATCACTAGCTTGTCTGCATGTTGGCAGTTCTGTGCGTATGAATTTTGCACGGCATACTAGCCAACAGAGCCCACTACCCAAGACTAGTAATGATGCATTGTCCCAGTGTCATTCTTACCTGAGACAAATTTCCAGTCGTTCAGCTGGTATCTTCTCATCTCTAACGACACAATAGTCATCGTAGTTTGGCCTCTGTATGGTGCCATCCTCCGCCATGGAAACTTTTATGAACTTTCGTTTGTACCACCGCATGGTAGTGCAATGCAGCTAGTTCGGCATCCAAAACATAACGTTGCGGACTGCAGTAATGCAAAGAGTTTGACGCATCTGGTGGACATGAAGATGACGCCTCGATCTTTGAAGGGATGGTCATGGCTCACAACACGATTATCCCAGAAACCCTAGACCTACTCAAATTTGCATACTGCCCCAACAGATCCCCAGATGATGCAATCTTCATTACACTCCACAGTGCCCTTTCCCACCTTTACAAAAGGAACACCTATGTGAGAATGCTATTCATTGACTACAGCTCAGCATTCAACACCATAGCGCCCTCAAAGCTCATCACTAAGCTAAGGACCCTGGGACTAAACACCTCCCTCTGCAACTGGATCCTGGACTTCCTGACGGGCCATCCCCAGGTGTTAAGGGTAGGTAACAACACATCTGCCACGCTGATCCTCAACACCGGGGCCCCTCAGGGGTGCGTGCTCAGTCCCCTCCTGTACACCCTATTCACCCATGTCTGCATGGCCAGGCACGACTCCAACACCATCATTAAGTTTGCACATAACACAACAGGGGTATGCCTGATCACCGAAAACAATTAGACAGCCTATTGGAGGAGGTCAGAGACCTGAGGTAGGATGAAGAAAATATCTTGACATCTCAGACAATCACTGAAACAGGCCTAGTACTTCTCTTAAGGCCATTAAGATTCTCCCTCCCTCGTGAATTTTATGAGGATAAACAGTTTGAGAATTTTAGCTTCCCTCTGTGGGTTCTACAACTGAAAATGACCACGATGCAAGTTAAATTGATTTGCGTGCAGCTTTATAGATCATCAAACAATTAATTGTCTATGGTATAATCACACAGTTTTTATAGAGATAATGGCAATAGAGCACCATTAAAAACATACACTAGTGGAGTTCCACTGTTAAATGTCAGGTATTGTCATCCAGTCCTTGGCCTGGTTAGTTGTATTTATTATTATTCGTAATTGTTAGTATATTTTTCATGTCATTGATCGGGAAACGTTGTTTGGGCAGGACAAACTCCACCATTCTATAATGAAAAAGCAGCTCCTACGCATCAACAGCATCCACCAATCCATACAGGGAACACCAATGAGCACAACATGACATTAATCTGGATGCACACAAATAACAACCATTGGCTTTTTGAAGCAGACTTGTGCTGATCTTTACCCTTCCTCACAAAATAACAACAACAGTATTCAAATTCCTGTAATGAATACATGATGAATCTGGATATACAAAACATCTTCTTAAAAAATGTGTAGTAGGCTGGAAATGTCCCACTGCGATAAAAATCTAGGCCTATTGGCTATGAATTTAACTTCTGTGACTTCACACCCCAGGGGCTCTTTCGTGACGATTATAAAAATACCTTATTCATACAATTTGCAGAAAGAAGAGTGCTGTGACAACAGAGTACACTCTGCTAGTGAATAATTCAACCCACTTACTCTGACTTGTTCCCCTTTGGAAGTGGGACGGCAAAGCTACACTACTAAGCTAATTATCTCAGTGTTGGAGTCAACTGAAGCTGTCTCTGTGTCTCCCTCTAGCTATGCCACTGATCGTTCTCATCAAAGGAAGAGATGTTTCAGAGTGGAAGGTAAAAAATGCATTATCTGACTGACATGGCAGCCTGGCCTCAGATCCATACAAAATATGCTTTACGCATTTCAAGCACCTCCAAGAAATACCTACTAATGGTCTAGTTACTTGAGACAGAAACGAGAGTAGGGAGGTTAGTCGGGCATAATCCGCTACAGTCTAGCAATGCAAAGGTTGCATGTTTGAGTTGCATAAGGGACAATTGTAGCATTTTAGTTAACCCTTCCCCTAATCCTTATTCTAAACTTAACCCAGTTCGACTAACCTACGTAAATTCACCTAAACTTTTGTTGTTTTAGTTTTCCTAACTTTTGTCATGAGCTCCCCTAACCATCAGTGAAAATTCTCCCTGTCATTTTATTTTGTTCTGACTGTGCAACAAGCAACCTGGTATCAGATAAAGACGTGCGATACTATACGTGCTCCAAGTAGTATGATAAGTTTGAAATTCCAATTCGTATGCTATTGTACGACCGGGTAAGATGTATGATACTATACGTCCTCTAATTTGTATGATATTGTACTACCTCTATTCCATTCATATTGTCACCAAACGTAATGTAACTTAACATACTAAATGGAGTGTCACAAATGTACATGCAGAATAATAGGAATTGCCCTGAGACCACATTGGACATGGGGAGGGTGGAGGGTGAGTTCTTTCAGAGGAGTGCATGGTGAACTGCAGGCAGTGCATCTGCCTTTGAAGAGAGTTAGAGTCACTGTACAGCAAACCACTATCTATTAGGCCTACATGACAGACAAAAGACAATTAATAGTGATAGTGAATAATTCAAGAATTCTAATAATGGAATGCATAATAATGTAGAATGTGGTTAAATCAGTGCCTTCGGAAAGTATTCAGGTCTTTTGACCAAGCTTGTAGCGCCATACCCAAAAAGACTTGAGGTGGGAATCGCTGCCAAAGGTGCTTCAACAAAGTATGGAGTAAAGGGTCTTAATACTTATGTAAATATGATATTTCAATTTGAGATTTTTTATAAATTAGCAAACATTTCCCCCAAAAAATGTTTGTTCTGTCATTATGGGGTATTGTGAGCTAAATTGATAAGGAAAGAATTCAAGGGGTCTGAATTATTTTCAAAGGCACAGTAGATGCGGTAGAGGTCAATTGAACTGGACCAAAACAATGAAATTGCCATGGAAACGTGTGGGGGAAAGGGCAGTAGGAAAAGATCCTGAATCTCCTCATTGCCCCCCATACAAAATTAGCCTACATTTACATTTTACATTTACGTTATTTAGCAGACGCTCTTATCCAGAGCGACTTACAGATTGGTGCATTCACCTTATGATATCCAGTGGAACAACCACTTTACAATAGTACATCTGTATCTTTTTTTTTTTGGGGGGGGGGGGTTGGAAGGATTACTTTATCCTGTCCCAGGTATTCCTTAAAGAGGTGGGGTTTCAGGTGTCTCCGGAAGGTGGTGATTGACTCCGCTGTCCTGGCGTCGTGAGGGAGCTTGTTCCACCATTGGGGTGCCAGAGCAGCGAACAGTTTTGACTGGGCTGAGCGGGAACTGTGCTTCCGCAGAGGTAGGGGGGCCAGTAGGCCAGAGGTGGATGAACGCAGTGCCCTTGTTTGGGTGTAGGGACTGATCAAAGGCTGAAGGTACGGAGGTGCCGTTCCCCTCACAGCTCCATAGGCAAGCACCATGGTCTTGTAGCAGATGCGAGATTCAACTGGAAGCCAGTGGAGTGTGCAGAGGAGCGGGGTGACGTGAGAGAACTTGGGAAGGTTGATCACCAGACGGGCTGCGGCATTCTGGATGAGTTGTAGGGGTTTAATGGCACAGGTAGGGAGCCCCACCAACAGCGAGTTGCAGTAATCCAGACGGGAGATGACAAGTGCCTGGATTAGGACCTGCACCGCTTCCTGTGTAAGGCAGGGTCGTACTCTGTGAATGTTGTAGAGGATGAACCTACAGGATCGGGTCACCGCCTTGATGTTAGTGGAGAATGACAGGGTGTTGTCCAGGGTCATGCCAAGGCTCTTAGCACTCTGGGAGGAGGACACGATGGAGTTGTCAACCGTGATGGCGAGATCATGGAACGGGCAGTCCTTCCCCGGGAGGAAGAGCAGCTCCATCTTGCCGAGGTTCAGCTTAAGGTGGTGATCCGTCATCCACACTGATATGTCTGCCAGACATGCAGAGATGCGATTCGCCACCTGGTTATTGGAAGGGGGAAAGGAGAAGATTACTTGTGTGTCATCTGCGTAGCAATGATAGGAGAGACCATGTGAGGATATGACAGAGCCAAGTGACTTGGTGTATAGCTAGAATAGGAGAGGGCCTAGAACTGAGCCCTGGGGGACACCAGTGGTGAGAGCACGTGGTGCGGAGATGGATTCTCGCTACGCCACCTGGTAGGAGCGACCTGTCAGTTAGGACGCAATCCAATAGTGAGCCACGCCGGAGATGCACCACTCGGAGAGGGTGGAGAGGAGGATCTGATGATTCACAGTATCAAAGGCAGCAGATAGGTCTAGAAGGATGAGAGCAGAGGAGAGAGAGTTAGCTTTAGCAGTGCGGAGAGCCTCCGTGACACAGAGAAGAGCAGTCTCAGTCGAATGACCAGTCTTGAAACCTGACTGATTTGGATCAAGAAGGTCGTTCTGAGAGAGATAGCAAGAGAGCTGGCCAAGGACGGCACGCTCAAGAGTTTTGGAGAGAAAAGAAAGAAGGGATACTGGTCTGTAGTTGTTGACATCGGAGGGATTGAGTGTAAGTTTTTTGAGAAGGGGTGCAACTCTCGCTCTCTTGAAGACGGAAGGGACATAGCCAGCGGGTCAAGGATGAGTTGATGAGCGAGGTGAGGTAAGGGAGAAGGTCTCCGGAAATGGTCTGGAGAAGAGAGGAGGGGATAAGGTCAAGCGGGCAGGTTGTTGGGCAGCCGGCCATCTCAAGTCGCAAGATTTCATCTGGAGAGAGAGGGGAGAAATTGGTCAAAGCATAGGGTAGGGCAATGTGAGCAGGACCAGCGGTGTCGTTTGACTTAACAAACGAGGATCGGATGTCATCGACCTTCTTTTCAAAATGGTTGACGAAGTCATCCGCAGAGAGGGAGGAGGGGGGGAGGGGGAGGAGGATTCAGGAGGGAGGAGAAGGTGGCAAAGAGCTTCCTAGGGTTAGAGGCAGATGCTTGGAATTTAGAGTGGTAGAAAGTGGCTTTAGCAGCAGAAACAGAGGAAGAAAATGTAGAGACAAGGGAGTGAAAAGATGCCAGGTCCGCAGGGAGGCTAGTTTTCCTCCATTTCCGCCCGGCATTTCCTCTCGGCTGCCCGGAGCCCTGAGCCTACATTTAGGCTATTGTTTATATCTGTTTTTCACACTATGTTGCGGTACAAATCTGAGTATAATGCTTTTACTGTATGGATGTCAACCCCTACACATGTCATCTTAACCAATGTCATCTTAACCAAGCAATTGCATTATGGTTAAAAGCAACTTTGACTACCACCACCGATTTCTATATGCTAGCTATGCTAACCATCTTATAAAAACAGGAGTTAACATTTAGTAGTCACTTCTTCTAAACATGAAAAGGGACAACTTTTAATTGTTATGCAGTGAAAACAGCCAAATATATAAAAATCGGACCTAAGTAACCACATTGGAGTCCTGTTACAATACGTAAATAATGACACATTTGACTAATATCTACTTTGTTAGGTCAGATTTGTTGAATGTGCACCAGTTTGGTCAATGGAACAGTCTGTACTCCATTTACCCCTTTACCGCATCTATGTTTGGGATAGTTTCAATGATGGATAGGTCTAGGGATACATGTAGTTTAAATGATATATTGGACCTAACATGGCTGAGAGGAAAGGAGCTTAGAGAGTGATGATAGCAGGTCACGGTTGGTTGATGGCCTACGGTGGCCCGTTTGGCAGGAGAGATAATTGGATCGTAAAACAGACACTTAAGGCCAAACATCTTCCTACCAGAGATGCTAATAACACTAGACAAATACAAAGAGGCGCAAATGACTCTCGACCAACCAATCTGTGACCCTTGATAAATCAACAGCTAGTGCTCGTTTCCATAGACAAAGGAATTACAAATTCAGACGATAGTTACAAATTATAAAAGTAATTACATATTTTCATTGTAGACACTATTTTATTAATATCACACCACTACACAGCAAAATATGAATACATAAATTAATATATTTATAATCTGTCATGAACCTTTCACAACTTTGCACCCCTGCCCAGTGCCCACACAGATCCGGACAATTCTATTTCCAATATCCATTAACGCACCTGGTTTGCAGTTATTGGCATCTCACTTAGGTATGTATACAGGATTGAGCATTGATATGAACAATCACTGAGAGTAAACTATAGTTGAAGTTTCTAAGATTTTGAATAGGATGTTAATTAAAACATTTTAAAATCATGTTGATATGGTTAAACTCAGCTCGTATAAAAGAGATAAGTATGACAAATGCATCCTCATACCTTGGATGTGACTTAATGCAGTTCCTTCACAGCCACCTAGGCTAGGCGGGTCTGGTGTTACCAAATCATTTGGTAAGGGTGAGAGTTTCGTTAAGATTATCGAAAAATAAATCATTAGCACGTCATTATCTAGTCTCCAGAGATAGAGGAGAGAAGGAAGATCACTAGAAAATAAAGCATAAAAGAAAGTGAGGCACAAGAGAGAACCTGGAAAGAATATTTGTACAGCAACATGGCCCACAATTCAAATGCCTCATTTACATCTGAGAAACATTCTATGTGCAAAAATGACATTTTGTAATGAGCAAACTACTGAGGATTAGAAGCACAGTATGCCTACATGTTGTTAGAAGGGAAATCCAACCGTTGTGTGCAAAAGACCTACTTATGTTTTTCAATGTGTTTTTTTCTCTCGATCATTTAAGACAGTTTGATGAAAGTTTTGTCCAAATGTCTAACCTTTCGTTTTCTATTCAACTTACAAAAATAACCCAATTGACACATGATCCCCTGGGGGCAGGAAAGCTGTTTAGTGAGTCACTAGCCATTGCTGGATGCCTCAATTATGGATTTAGCATATTTGAGGATAAGCTTTTAATTTAATTGCCTATCTGGAGCCATCGCTATGCATACCAGATGTTGTCTTGAGATTTCAAGGGCATCGATCATAAAATAATCAGTTGATGACAAAGGATCTGCGATACTATTGATTTGGTAATGCACTGCATTATTTACAGACATCAAGATTTCCTTCATCGAAATGTTCAAAGCATGGAACTCTGAACATTAACTGCTGACATAATTCAATATTATTTTATACATGTGTATTGGCACTAATTTGCCGTTATATAGTATTTACCTTTCCTCCACTCCAGATGTAAGACTACTCTGGCTTCATCAGGATTGCAGGCATCCTCTCCTCCTTCCTCCATCAGACCACTCTCTCCATCCCTCTTTACTATGCACTGTTGCTTCTATGATCTGCTGCTGACACATGGCACCGCAGGGGGAATACTATTAAGTGTGTCCAATGAGTTCATACAGGTTGGAACACTTAAAATTCTCCACACACAGTTGCTAATGCAACAGAAGCACACGTGGATATCCAACGTTTTACAAAAAAAAGACTACTAGGAAATTAAGTGCTGAGTGAATGACATCCCATCTAAGTTCGCATGAATTGGTAATGATGACCAAATCATCACATTTTTTTGATGATTTTGTAATGACAATAAAAATGTTTTTTCAACATTTATTGTCACGTACAGTGAGGGGAAAAAAGTATTTGATCCCCTGCTGTCTCGCCCTGACCTGAGAGAGCCTTTTTTATGTCTCTATTTAGGTTTGGTCAGGGTGTGATTTGGGTGGGCATTCTATGTCCTTTTTTCTATGCTTTGTATTTCTTTGTTTTGGCCTGGTATGGCTCTCAATCAGGGACAGCTGTACATTGTTGTCGCTGACTGGGAGTCATACTTAGGCAGCCTGTTTTCCTTTGGGGTTTGTGGGTAGTTATTTTCTGTTTTGTACATTTTGTGACCTGACAAAACTGTTGGCTGTCGTTCATTTTCTTGTTTGTTTTGAAGTGTTTCTTATTATTAAATCATTAATATGAACACTCACCACGCTGCGCTTTGGTCCCCTTCTTCTAGAGACGACAGCCGTTACACCTGCTGATTTTGTACGTTTGCCCACTGACAAACAAATGATCAGTCTATAATTTTAATGGTAGGTTTATTTGAACAGTGAGAGACAGAATAACAACAAATCCAGAAAAACGCATGTCAAACATGTTATAAAATGATTTGCATTTTAATGAGGGAAATAAGTATTTGACCCCCTCTCAATCAGAAAGATTTCTGGCTCCCAGGTGTCTTTTATACAGGTAACGAGCTGAGATTAGGAGCACACTCTTAAAGGGAGTGCTCCTAATCTCAGTTTGTTACCTGTATAAAAGACACCTGTCCACAGAAGCAATCAATCAATCAGATTCCAAACTCTCCACCATGGCCAAGACCAAAGAGCTCTCCAAGGATGTCAGGGACAAGATTGTAGACCTACACAAGGCTGGAATGGGCTACAAGACCATCACCATCAGCTTGGGGTGAAGGTGACAACAGTTGGTGTGATTATTCGCAAATGGAAGAAACACAAAAGAACTGTCAATCTCCCTCGGCCTGGGGCTCCATGCAAGATCTCACCTCGCGGAGTTGCAATGATCATGAGAACGGTGAGGAATCAGCCCAGAACTACACGGGAGGATCTTGTCAATGATCTCAAGGCAGCTGGGACCATAGTCACCAAGAAAACAATTGGTAACACACTACACCGTGAAAGACTGAAATCCTTCATCGCCCGCAAGGTCCCCCTGCTCAAGAAAGCACATATACATGCCCGTCTGAAGTTTGCCAATGAACATTGAATGATTCAGAGGACAACTGGGTGAAAGTGTTGTGGTCAGATGAGACCAAAATGGAGCTCTTTGGCATCAACTCAACTCGCCGTGTTTGGAGGAGGAGGAATGCTGCCAATGACCCTAAGAACACCATCCCCACCGTCAAACATGGAGGTGGAAACATTATGCTTTGGAGGTGTTTTTATGCTAAGGGGACAGGATAACTTCACCGCATCAAAGGGACGATGGACAGGGCCATGTACCGTCAAATCTTGGGTGAGAACCTCCTTCCCTCAGCCAGGGCATTGAAAATGGGTCGTGGATGGGTATTCCAGCATGACAATGACCCAAATCACACAGCCAAGGCAACAAAGGAGTGGCTCAAGAAGAAGCACATTAAGGTCCTGGAGTGGCCTAGCCAGTCTCCAGACCTTAATCCCATAGAAAATCTGTGGAGGGAGCTGAAGGTTTGAGTTGCCAAATGCCAGCCTCGAAAACTTAATGACTTGGAGAAGATCTGCAAAGAGGAGTGGGATAAAATCCCTCCTGAGATGTGTGCAAACCTGGTGGCCAACTACAAGAAACGTCTGACCTCTGTGATTGCCAACAAGGGTTTTGCCACCAAGTACTAAGTCATGTTTTGCAGAGGGGTCAAATACTTATTTCCCTCATTGAAATGCAAATCAATTTATAACATTTTTGACATGCGTTTTTCTGGATTTCTTTGTTGTTATTCTGTCTCTGACTGTTCAAATAAACCTACCATTAAAATTATAGACTGATCCTTTCTTTGTCAGTGGGCAAATGTACAAAATCAGCAGGGGATCAAATACTTTTTCCCTCACTGTAATTGGATTAATGCTATTAGCTACAGCATCTGCTATTCTATTTCTTTTCAGATCACATTTGAGGGTTGTTTTTCTTGGGGGGGGGGGGGCTGTAAACTATGGTTATTCAAGATACAGTATATCAGCAATCTCCCTGAGATACAGTAAAGTGAATGAATGTTGACAATGCTGTCTGAGTTTGGATGCAGACTGTATTTCTACTTGTATACGTGGTGTCTCAGGGAGATTTACCCTTTAATTTCCTGTCCCTCTGCTTCCTTATTCTCAGGATACAGCACAGAGCTGTTTTCCAAATCAACCCCACAGATGAACATTCCTCTTGCTTCTCCTTTGGTGGACCCAGTCACTAAGACACTTCCCATCATAGAATAAAACATATCCGACATTGTAATTGATAAACTTTTACGGAATCAGAATAGCTTTTGTCATAGTAAAGGAATGTCAATAAATAGTAATTTATGGGGACATTAGTGAACTACTGTGAATTTTTTGTTGTTGAAAAATGTCACCACTGTGTCATTATATTGTGGCTGTCACGATGACAAAACAGTTTTATGAAGGTACACTTAAAATTGGAGATACAGCAGTGTACATCTAGCACTTGGTGACAACTGCTGATGTAATAAGGGCTTTCAAAAATACATTTGATTGTAAAAAAAAAAAAAGTTTTGATATCCAAATGATACATGGTTTTGTAATATATTTCAGCTTCTATGTATATACTGTAATGTTTTTGAGATGGCTTGTTTTTTGCTGTTTCATGATGGATGCATTTTAAATCAAACCAGCAGTTTCCTGGAGCATGGAGTAAGAGGAATTAGCTCTGAAACTGTCCTACTCCTAGTGACTGTATTCGTTGTATTATGAGTATGAAAACAAATCAAATTTAAAAGCATTTTCTAATATTTCCCTTTCAAATATAATATGCATTATGTTATTTTTTCATGTCTGGACACATTGTCATTAGGTCATGTTAAAACCAGAGACAGATTACACTATTTCTAGAAAATAACAAAGGTCCAATTTGTAGATGCTTTCAAATCTGTTCCAGGGTTATGGTGAAATATTGAGATTACAGGTGGCAAGGTCAGAAAGAGTTTAACCACTGTACCATGTTAACACAGTTTATTCCCAGATAATAACCATTCCTCCTCTCTGTCAATCTTAGTTCCCTGCATCCTTGTGTTAGAGCCTGCATGGCCTTCGCTCCCTCTCTTGGCTGTATTTGCTCTGTCATTTATGGCTTTTCTCTATTCCTGCCATGCAGCATCAATGACCTGTCACTTTCATCTTCACCCACCCCTGTGTCCTTTTCATCTCCAGTGACCTAGCACTTTGCTCTGGCTCCTCTCCTACATTAACTCTATGACTTTCAACAGTCCCGGCCTGGGTCACAGGCCTGAACAGTTACTCAGTGCTGTCCCCTCTAGTACCTTTAGGCAGGCAGGCACTGGATGGGTAGAACCTTGGAATCATGGTGACTAATGCCCAACCCCAGGTGAGGCCCTGTCCCCTATAGGCAATATGATAAGCTAGATGGAACGCTTTCCCATTTTGTTTGTACTGGTCCTATCCTTTCAGATCGTCAGTGCTGAGGAGGTAGTGTAAAACGGTTGATTTGGAATTGGGAAAGTGACACATAACAGTTGGCGATGTCCCACACACCTGTATAGCTCTGAGATACAGTGTCTTCAGAAAAGTATTCATACCCCTTCACTTATTCCACATTTTGTTGTGTTACAGCCCGAATCTAAAATATTTGTTTGTCTCTCACCCATCTACACACAATGCCCCATAATGACAAAGTGAAAACATGTTTTTATAAATGTTTGCTAATTTACTGAAAATGAAATACAGAAATATCTATTTTACATAAGTTTTTACACCCCTGAGTCAGCACATTTTAGAATCACCTTTGGCAGCAATTACAGCTGTGAGTCTTTCTGGGTAAGTCTCTAAGAGCTTTGCACACCTGGATTGTACAATATTTGCACATTATTCGTAAAAAAATTCTTCAAGCTCTGTCAAGTTGGTTATTGATCATTGCTAGACAGCTATTTTCAAGTCTTGCCATGGATTTCAAGCAGATTTAAGTTAAAACTGTAACTAGACCACTCAAGAACATTCAATGTCATCTTGGTAAGCAACTCCAGTGCATATTTGACCTTGTGTTTTAGGTTATTGTCCTGCTGAAAAGTGACTTTGTCTCCCAGTGTCTGTTGGAAAGGAGACTGAACCAGGTTTTCCTCTATGATTTTGCCTGTGCTTAGCTCTATTCCGTTTATTTTTATCCTAAAAAAAACTCCCTGGTCCTTGCCGATGGCAAGCATACCCATAACATGATGCAGTCATCACCATGCTTGAAATATGAAGAGTGGTACTCAACGATGTGTTGTGTTGGATCTGACCCAAACTCTTTTTTCATCCTTGGTTTTCTCCTATCATAGCCATTCAACTCTGTAATTTTTTGAAAGTCACCATTGGAAACTGAGATAAGAAGGATGCCTGTATCTTTGTAGTGACTGGGTGTATTGATACACCATCCAAAGTGTAGTTAATATCATGCTCAAAGGGAGATTCAATGTCTGCTTTATTATTTTTTTTACCCCTCTATCAATAGGCCAGTGACACAAAATCTCAATTTAATCAATTACATTAAGGCTGTAACACAACAAAATGTGGAACAAGTCAAGATGTGTGAATACTTTCTAACGGCACGGTATAAGCAATAATTATTATAGTAGTGTTTCAACAGTTGTCCTCAAGTTGGAGAGAGAGAAAAAGGCCTGGGGGAGCAACAAACATAAATCACCTCCATTTGCACCTGCTGTTCCAGTTTGCCCAACAGTCATTTTAAATTAGATGACAATTCTTTATTTTTGCATATAAATAACACCCCTCGGGATATTAAATTCGTCATCTCCTCTTTAAAGATGAATATACTGAAACATAAGTCTGCAGTATGCGTCCATCTGGTGCATCCTGATCCTGTCTCTGCTACTCTAACATACTGTATGACCAAGCCTTTTTCTGTCCTTACCCTACGTACGTTGTTCCCATTGTTGCCAATTCAATTGCAGTCATTCTGTTAAAGATTTTTTGCTCAGTTTGGCCGTGGGACAGCTCTATGAAGAGTGTTGATGGTTCCAAGCTTCTTCCATTTAAGAATGATGAAGGCCACTGTGTTCTTGGGGACCTGCTGCATAATTCTTTGGTACCATTTCCCAGATCTGTGCCTCGACACAATCCTGTCTTCGAGCTCCACAGACAATTCCTTCGACCTCATGGCTTGGATTTTGCTCTGACATGCACTATCAACTGTGGGACCTTATATAGACAGGTGCATGCCTTTCCAAATCATGTCCTATCAATTGAATTTACTACAGGTGGACTCCAGGCAAGTATAGAAACATCTCAAGGATTATCCATGGAAACAGGACACACATGGAAATTACATCATTGAGGACAACCACAGCAGGTAACCTAACGTTTTGAGCGTTTGTCCAGTACCCAAAAGGTCACTAGCTAGAATCCCCGCGCCCACAAGGTGACAAATCTGTTGAAGTGCCTTGTGCAAGGCACTTAACCTTAATTGCTCCAGGAATGCTATTGATAATGGCTGGCTGTGACACTCTCCAACGGTGTCTCAAAGGGAATTTGGATATGCAAAAAGCACATTTCCATTTCACACATGCATATAATACATACTTGTGCATGTACTGCACATGTGTGAAACAGGACAAATATAAGCACCAGACTGATTATTATTACTGGGTTTATTATTACTGGTATATTGTTCTTATTATTGGGGTGGCAGTGTAGCCTAGTGGTTATCGTGTTGGACTAGTAACCGAAAGGTTGCAAGATCGAATCCCCGAGCTGACAAGGTACAAATCTGTTGTTCTGCCACTGTTCCTAGGTCGTCATTGAAAATAAGAATTTGTTCTTAACTGACTTGCCTAGTTAAATAAAGGTAAAATGACATGAAGTATAGTATGATGTACAGAGCATCAGTTTAACCCCCCCCTGGTTGGTTCACAAGTCAGAGCTCTCGCTCTCTCTTTTTTTCCCCTCTCGCTCCCCCCTCTCTCTTTCTCCCTCTCTCCAGTCCGGCCACCACTTGTCCTAATACCCAGTATTTATCCCCTCCCTGTAGCCATGGCAACAGATGCCTCCAAGGTGGTGACATTAATCTGGATATTCCTCTGTCTCGCCATGACATTCTACCCCCCCTTACTCCATCATCAACCCACTCCTCTCCCAAACCCTGTTTAGACGGACAATTTGTAATTCTAATTCTCTCTTGTCCTCTTTGCCAGATTGTACCGTTTCTTTCTAAATTGTTGTCTCAATTTAGTTATTTTGCAAAGCCATTTGGTGTTCCTCCCTCTGATGCACTTTGGGTTTGGCCAAGGACAGTATAAGTAATGCAGAGGATAATGACTTCTGAGTCCTGTCATTGGCTTTTTCCAGCGCCAGGGGAACTGACTGCCAAGAATCAGGCAGTTGATGTAGGAAAATCACTCTCAGAGGGTAGTGCCAGTTCAACTAATCGACTTTAAGGATTACTGAGCAACATTGAACTTGTTTACAACACCTCAATAGCAGAATGAATTTGCTTGCAACACAACAGCAAAGCACATAAGCAGAATAAAAGTGCTGTGCAGCCATAGATGTAATAACATGTATTAACAACCAAACAAAACCAGCCTCACGAGGATTCAAAACTGCAACCTGGAGTTAGGAACATTTTGCTTACGCAGAGCAAGTCTTCATGACTGAAGTGACATCTAATACGAGCTGTGTGAGACTCTGAGAAGGTTTTACGTCATTATAGTGACACATAACCAGGAGTGACATACCATATATAATATCAATAGCAACATAGTGTATAACTAATATTGACATATTCTAATGAGACCATGTTTGCAGTATTACAGAACACTTCATGTACATACCACAACAAAGGAATGAAAGAGAAGAACACTTAAAGGTTAGCTTTGTACTCTTTACAGAGGCCTCAGGCTCTCTCAGGCATCAGTGTCTGGCCTTTGACCTATATCGCATCCTCATAAGGTTAAATACGGGAATGGAAAGAGTGGAAATGTAGAAAAGAAAATAACCACTTTGTCATTTTCTTTCTCCCTTGATGGTAAAGGTGGAGTGTGGTTTATTTTAAGAGCTGCTGTTTGATGAGTCATCACCTTCTTTGACAGATGGTATTTTTATTTACAGAGTACTCAGGCCAATGCTGCTTATTTGCAGAAGTCATCTATCCTCCATTCCCCAAGTCAGTCAACCCTTCAATTCTATATAGAGGTTTTGGATTGGAGGCAATTTTCAGAGATTTTATCTTGTTCAGTTCTGATGCCACCCAGACAGACAGCACACACAAATACAGCAGCAGGTGAGTCTAGGTGAAATGATGCAGACAGAGGCATCACAGTTTCAAGTCAAGAAACGTGTGGGTGGGAATACATATTCAATCTTTTAACCTCTTAAGGATCAGCCCCTTTTGTTCAATTTCCGCCTAAAATGACATACCCAAAGCTAACTGCCTGTAGCTCAGGCATTGAAGCAAGGATATGCATATTCTTGATACCATTTGAAAAGAAACACTTTGAAGTTTGTGGAAATATGAAATGAATGTAGGAGAGTATAACACATTAGATCTGGTAAAAGAATATACAAAGAAAAAAACAACAGTTTCTTTGAAATGCAAGAGAAAAGCCACACATTCAGCTAGGAAGCTGGAGGTAATTTAGATGGTGTCCACAAGAGGGCAAAGGTGTATGTGCAAAGTTTCAGACTGATAACTTTAAGAATGAGCAAGCTACATAACATTTAGTATGAAGTCACCCAGGTGTCCTTCACGATTTGCCCAAATGTACCCAAGTGGCCGAATTGGTAAATTGATACATTTTCAAGAACATAACTATAGAAAACATACAAAAATGCTATGTTAATAAAAAAATACAAGTTTAAACACTCCCAGAAATGTCATGCATTATGGATTATTATCTTCCCTACATAACATGTACTAACAGGAGACGCGACAAGAATGCTGATCCAATGTCTCCAAACACAGAAGTGAAATATTTAAGATAAGGGCCAAGTTAGCAGCCAATACTGATCTAATGTCATAAGTGAACACACCACAAAAATGTACAGTATTTAGAACACCATCTACACAAGATTGTGCTGCTGGTCCCAAGTCCCAAGTCTCTTTCTCCTGTAAAGCACTTACCATCCTATACTTGTCGGCTGGCTGGGTATTCACACCTCTAGATGGCTGGGCGGGGGTTTGTTGTGGAGCCAGAGAGAGCAGCTGTCAGACTAAGTGGGGGATGGAAGACTTGAATGTGGTCTCTTTGAAGTCAGTCTTTACCACTATTGAAGATTTTTTTTTAAATCTTTAAGAACTCAAGTTTATTATTGTTGAATTGGAATTGAATTGAATTGGAATGCCGACTGCCGACTGCGAGCCAGGCCTAATCACTCAACATCAGTGCCCGACCTCACTAATGTGCTTGTGGCTGAATGGATGCAAGTCACCACAGCAATGTTCTTGTGGAAAGCCTTCCCATAACAAGGTGGAGACTGACACAATGAGCAACAACACAGTTTTAAATGGTAACTAAATGTGCTGCAGAGAAATGACAAATGTAGAAATTAAACATGAAAAGTTTAAAGGCCGAATGTAGCTAATTTGTTTTCTCACTATCAAATAATTTCTGGTAAACAATTAAGTACCTTACTATGATTGCTTCAATTAAAATGGTCAAGAAGAAGCAAAAATAGCTTCTGAGCAAAGAGCAATTTCTCAAGCAACAATTTAGCTAGGACTGTCTGGGAGTGGTCTGAGTGGAAGAGGGGAAAACTGAAAACTAGCTCACTAGTTATTGGCAGAGAGGTTTGGAGCTTTCTTATTGGTCTATTAACTAATTTACCGCCTGGCGATATCACTAGGCAGGCCAAAACTCCATCCCACAAAAACAGGCTGAAATTTCAGTCAGTCTTTTCAAACAGCCTTTACACTAAAAATACATTATCATAATTTTCACTATTTCACAGTATTATTCTAACCTCATGGTGTGGAAATACATTATATATACACAAAAGTATGTGGACACCCCTTCAGTGGATTCGGCTATTTCAGCCACACCCGTTGCTGACAGGTGTATAAAATCGAGCACACAGCCATGTAATCTCCATAGATAAACATTGGCAGGAGAATGGCCTTACTGAAGAGACTTTCAACGTTGCATCATCATAGGATTCCACCTTGCCAAGCAGTCAGTTCGTCAAATTTCTGCCCTGCTAGAGCTGTCCAGGTCAACTGTAAGTTCTGTTATTGTGAAGTGGAAACGTCTAGGAGCAACAACGACTTAGCCGCAAAGTGGTAGGCCACACAAGCTCACAGAACGGGACCGACGAGTGCTGACATGCGTAACACTCACTATCAAGTTCCAATCTGCCTCTGGAAGCAACGTCAGCACAATAAATCTTTGTCGGGAGCATTATGAAATGGGTTTCCATGGCTGAGCAGCCGCACACAAGCCTAAGATCACCATGTGCAATGCCAAGCGTCGGCTGGAGTGGTGAAAAGCTCGTCACCATTGGACTCTGGAGCAGTGAAAACAAGTTCTCTGGAGTGAAGCTTCACAATCTGGCAGTCCGACAGACAAATCTGGGGTTGGAGGATGCCAGGAGAACGCTACCTGCCCGAATGCATAGTGCCAACTTTAAAGTTTGGTGGAGGAGGAATAATGGTCTGGGGCTGTTTTTCATGGTTCGGGATTGTTCCAGGAAAGGGAAATCCTACCGCTACAGCATACAATTATATTCTAGAAGATTCCGTGCTTCCAACTTTGTGGCAACAGTTTAGGGAAGGTCCTTTCCTGTTCTAGCATGACAATGCCCCGGTGTACAAAGCGAGGTCCATACAGAAATGGTTAGTAGAGATCGGTATGGAAGAACTTGACTGGCCTGCACAGAGCCCTGACCTCAACCCCATCGAACACCTTTGGGATGAATTGGAATGCCGACTGCGAGCCAGGCCTAATCACTCAACATCAGTGCCCGACCTCACTAATGTGCTTGTGGCTGAATGGATGCAAGTCACCACAGCAATGTTCTTGTGGAAAGCCTTCCCAGAAGAGTGGAGGCTGTTATAGCAGCAATGGGGGACCAACTTCAAAAATGATGCAGAAAAAGGTATCCATGCTTTTGTCACTTTTGTCACTTCTGCCAGACATGCATCTCTGCATGTCTGGCAGACATATCAGTGTGGATGACGGATCACCACCTCAAGCTGAACCTCGGCAAGATGGAGCTGCTCTTCCTCCCGGGGAAGGACTGCCCGCTCCATGATCTCGCCATCACGGTTGACAACTCCCTTGTGTCCTCCTCCCAGAGTGCTAAGAACCTTGGCGTGACCCTGGACAACACCCTGTCGTTCTCCACTAACATCAAGGCGGTGACCCAATCCTGTAGGTTCATGCTCTACAACATTCGCAGAGTACGACCCTGCCTCACACAGGAAGCGGCGCAGGTCCTAGTCCAGGCACTTGTCATCTCCCGTCTGGATTACTGCAACTCGCTGTTGGCTGGGCTCCCTGCCTGTACCATTAAACCCCTACAACTCATCCAGAACGCCGCAGCCCGTCTGGTGTTCAACCTTCCCAAGTTCTCTCACGTCACCCCGCTCCTCCGCTCTCTCCACTGGCTTCCAGTTGAAGCTCGCATCCGCTACAAGTCCATGGTGCTTGCCTACGGAGCTGTGAGGGGAACGGCACCTCCGTACCTTCAGGCTCTGATCAGGCCCTACACCCAAACAAGGGCACTGCGTTCATCCACCTCTGGCCTGCTCGCCTCCCTACCTCTGCGGAAGCACAGTTCCCGCTCAGCCCAGTCAAAACTGTTCGCTGCTCTGGCACCCCAATGGTGGAACAAGCTCCCTCATGACGCCAGGACAGCGGAGTCAATCACCACCTTCCGGAGACACCTGAAACCCCACCTCTTTAAGGAATACCTGGGATAGGATAAAGTAATCCTTCTAACCCCCCCCCCCCCTAAAAGATTTAGATGCACTATTGTAAAGTGGTTGTTCCACTGGAAATCATAAGGTGAATGCACCAATTTGTAAGTCGCTCTGGATAAGAGCGTCTGCTAAATAACTTAAATGTAAATGTAAATGTAGATTAGACTACTGCAATGCTCTACTTTCCGGCTACCCGGATAAAGCAATAAATAAACTTCAGTTAGTGCTAAACACGGCTGCTAGAATCTAGAACTAGAACCAAAGAATTGTTTCATATTACTCCAGTGCTAGCCTCTCTACACTGGCTTCCTGTTAAGGCTAGGGCTGATTTCAAGGTTTTATTAATAACCTACAAAGCATTACACGGGCTTGCTCCTACCTATCTTTCCGATTTGGTCCTGCCGTACATACCTACACGTACACTACGGTCAACAGACGCAGGCCTCCTTACTCTCCCTAGAATTTCTAAGCAAACAGCTGGAGGCAGGGCTTTGTCCTATAGAGCTCCATTTTTATGGAATGGTCTGCCTATCCATGTGAGAGACACAGACTCTGTCTCGACCTTTAAGTCTTTACTGAAGACTCATCTCTTCAGTAGGTCCTATGATTGAGTGTAGTCTGGCCCAGGGGTGTGAAGGTGAGCGGAAAGGCACTGGAGCAACGAACCGCCCTTGCTGTCTCTGCCTGGCTGGTTCCCCTCCCTCCACTGGGATTCTTTGCCTCTAACCCTATTACGGGGGCTGAGTCACTGGCTTACTGATGCTCTTCCATGCCGTCCCTAGGAGGGGTGCGTCACTTGAGTGGGTTGAGTCATTGACGTGATCTTGCTGTCCAGGTTGGCGCCCCCCTCGGGTTCGTTTCGTGGGGGAGGTCTTCATTGGGCTATACTCAGCCTTGTCTCAGGGTAGTAGCTTGATGGTTGAAGATATCCCTGTAGTGGTGTGGGGGCTGTGCTTTGGCAAAGTGGGGGGGGGTTATATCCTGCCTGTTTGGCCCTGTCCGAGGGTATCGTCAGACAGGGCCGCAGTGTCTCCCGACCCTCCTGTCTCAGCCTCCAGTATTTATGCTGCAATAGTTTTTGTATCGGGGGCTAGGGTCAGTCTGTTATATCTGGAGTATTTCTCCTGTCTCATCCGGTGTCCTGTGTAAATTAAAGTATGCTCCCTCTAATGCTCTCTCTCTCTCTTTTTCTCTTTTTCTCTCTCTCTCTCTCTCCCGTTCTCTCTCTCCTTCTCTCTTTCCTTCTCTCTCTCTTCTCTTGGAGGACCTGAGCCCTAGGACCATGCCTCAGGACTACCTGGCCTGATGACTCCTTGCTGTCCCCAGTCCACCTGGTCATGCTGCTGCTCCAGTTTCAACTGTTCTGCCTGCGGCTATGGAACCCTGACCTGTTCACTGGACGTGCTACCTTGTCCCGGACCTGCTGTTTTGGACTTTCTTTCTACTGCATCTGCTGTCTCTAACGCTGAATGATCGGCTATGAAAGCCAACTGACATTTACTCCTGAGGTGCTGACCTGTTGCACCCTCTACAACCACTGTGATTATTATTATCTGACCCTGCTGGTCATCTATGAACATTTGAACATCTTGGGCATGTTCTGTTATAATTTCCACCCGGCACAGCCAGAAGAGGACTGGCCACCCCTAAGAGCCTGGTTCCTCTCTAGGTTTCTTCCTAGGTTCTGGCCTTTCTAGGGAGTTTTTCCTAGCTATCGTGCTTCTACATCTGCATTGCTTGCTGTTTGAGGTTTTAGGCTGGGTTTCTGTACAGCTCTTTGTGACATCGGCTGATGTAAAAAAGGGCTTTATAAATACATTTGATTGACTGATTGACTTGCAGGTGCATGAAATTCCACCCAAGGTGTTTTCAAGTGAAAGCAACTTTTAAGTTCATAATCACAAACTGACAGGAAAACTACAAAACCATTTAGCTTTTAAGACATGGCATCTGTTCAATTGCCAAAGTCATTGGCTTAGTTAGAAGAAAGTTGTCAAAACGGGGGGAAATCATTTGCATCTGGAAAATATTTTTTTTTAAGATTCAAATCTGAGTGGGGATATGATTCACTAAAGTCATACTACGCCACACAGCATGGTGAACTCACTCACACAGCAAAGGTACAGTTGAGTATATGCATGCGATAAACAAGTAGCAGTACTTCCATTCAATTTAAGTGTTTGCCCCACTGAAATAAGTCCAAAGAAAGCACTGAATGGCTATACTAGCTCGGAATGTTCCATCTGTATATATATTAAAAAAATACCTACAAAGGAAATGGATTACAGTGAGAATCCAATCGTGATGCAAGGACAAAAACATTCAATTGAAGGAAGTTGCAAATACAATTCATCAGGGTCTTGGAGATAGTGGGAAAGTAATTTGCTGAACTGAAAGCTGTTTGTTGTTGTTGTTATTGTTGTTGTTATTTTCAATCAAAAGACCCTCTGTTCCACTGTGTTTTTCACCAATACAGCACTTGAGTGCACATGACCAGACAAAGGTGATAAAACAATCATGTTCCTACTATGTGTCCAATTTCATCCATCTGTCTTTGCTTAAGAAAAATGGCCAAATGGGTTCAGTCGCCTTCCACTGTGACTTACAGAAGTGTTCTTCCACTGTGACTTACAGAAGTGTTCTTCCACTGTGACTTACAGAAGTGTTCTCCACTGTGACTTACAGAAGTGTTCTTCGAGCGAATCAGACGTCTTCCTTCTGATGAAGAAAGTGTCAGGGTTTTTCTTGGTAGCGGAGCCAGTGCCTGAGTTCTCCCATTCCGGGAAACACAGGGAGACAAGACACCTCATGAATAATGATGCATGGGCATGCAGGGGAAGAAAGGTGACATTTAATTGCGTCACTCAGCCCAATGGCCAATGCATCACCTTCATTACACATGACAAAGGAGAGTTCACTGAGGTCACAGACATTATTATGAGTGAAAAAGATAGATAGACCACTTGTTGCATACAGGTTTCATTAAACATTTGATGTGGTGTACTGTATTAATGATATAGGCAATATTAATTGATATATTAATATTAACTGGCTTCTGAGCTTACAGGTACGTGGACTGAAATGTAATTTAGTGATAATCAACAAAAAACTATTATCATCCATCCTCAAGAGGAAGGAAAGGAAGGATGTCCATTTCAGGATTCCTAGCAGCAAGTCAGACATTTCTGTACATCATCCATCACTGCACAAAAAAGCAATTAAATGAGTGCATCATCAGGTCTTTCTCATAGATGGCCATCATAAGTGCATTCAGCTGCATTAGTTCACTCAGCCATGTCAAGTAGATGTTTTTTCCACCAGAGACACCCCATTATAGAGTGTGACAGTCATTGCAGTCAATCACTATATACTGTACAAGTCAATCATAATGCAATAATGTACACCGCTACCACTACATATAGAATCACTGCTGAAAGAGACAGTGACACACATGATACAATGTATAGCCGAGTGCACAAGCACGACTTTCTGGTTCATTTGGACTATTCACATAATTGTAGCTCTGTCTCCCTATTGTTTTCATGTGTCTTTCAGTTTTCCAGTTATCCAAGAAAGTTGCTTTCCCACTTGTAGGTTACTTTGTTTGTCTACCTTCTGATTAAACTGTTGTCATGCATATGCAGATTGGTGTTGTTTTTCTCAATATAATTTTCAGAGGCTACGGATCTGACTTTCCCTTCCTTCCTGACAATTAAAGGTCTGAGAGGGCCTGCACATGTGCAGGATTCTATGTAGATTTTGTACGTAGCTGCTGCTCACTCTGCTGCCGCTTCCCCCTCCTTCCTTTCCGCGGCGATGATCGGACGTCTTTGCTTGGTGTAGTCTACAAACTTCGACATGTTGTACAATAGACATGATCGACATGTTGTACAACAAATTTCTTTGTCTGTTGTTGTAACAGTAGGCGATTGTCAGTACTGCATGTATTCTTGGCTATCGCGCCATGGCTGTGTCAGAGTCAATTTCTACGTTAAACTTGGGGATTCCTTTATGGGTAGTGTGATGCTGAAGACACATTTTTACTTGCAGTCATTAGCGGCCGTTAGAATCTATGTTCCTTTTTCCTTTTTCTCTTTTCTGTCGGAATAAAACAGGCTATAATGAGGACTACATTAAATGTGTCTTGCATGCAATGGACATAAACAACTGGTCTTGCGATATATATAAATTGTTTTCTCTTCATTTTTTCAAAAATGTTTGAACAATTGAATCCAATGAACTGAGCAGGTTGGGTTGACATGCTTATAGCCTTGCTAGGACTTTCTAAATATGCATTTATAAAATTGTGCTGTTATTATTTCTATTAATATGATCTATTATTGTTACTATACATTTTTTTGACTGTTTTCCATTATCTGGTTATCATGGGACTGCTCATATTTCCCTCTGGCCTTCGCCAATTGGCGCCCAAGGGTTTGTCTTAGGATGCAAAGGTGCGTCATGAGTCAGGGAGATGGTCTGATGGTCTTAGTGACAACAGACCTAGATATGGGGGAGGTTTTAAGGGGTGGAATATTATAAAATATTATAATATTTACAAATTTGCAGCTACAGTATGCTTAACAGTGCAAATATTATGGTACAGCTATATGGACACTTAATCATCATGGTGCTTTTTAATGGTAAGTTTACAAACATTGATTGGTTGTGGTAAGTATAATTGAAACTTGGGTATTATTATGGTATGTGGGGAAATAAGTATAGCCAGTTATAATTGTAATGGCTTAGCTGAACATAAAAAAGAAGATTAATTTTTACCTGGCTAAAAGAGAATGAATATAATATATATTGTTTACAGGAAACTCATTCTACAAATATAGATGAGGTTGGCTGGAAAAAGGATAGAGCGGGAGAAATATATTTTTGTCATGGGCAAAGAAACTCAAAAGGGGTGATTTAACTAATTAATACACATTTTTTATCTGATTGTGCAAACTGAGGAAACAGATCCGCAAGGAAGATGGATTATATTAAATATGCTATTGGATCAAAAACAGATCTGGCTAAATAATCTATATGGGCAAAATAATGATGATCCACTCTTCTTTGAAAATATATATAATAATCTATTGAGTTCACAAGCAACGAATGAATCTATTATTATGGTGGGAGATTATAATACGATTTTAAGTACCGCAATGGATCGTAAAATAAATCACCCTCAAGGACTTAAGGAGATCACAAAGATGATGGATACATTAGAACTATGACCTAGTGAGATATACGTGGAGGAGGCTTAATCAAGCTAGCCATCTTGATTACTTCCTAGTCTCATTCTTGATGACATCAAAAGTTTAAAAAAGTATTAATAAGGGAAAGGAAAGGGGGATACCGAGTCAGTTGTACAACTGAATGCATCTTCCACATTTAACCCAACCCCTTTGAATCAGAGAGGTGCGGGGGGCTGCCATAATCAACATCCACATCTTCAGTGCCCGGGGAATAGTGGGTTAACTGCCTTGCTCAGGGGCAGAACAACAGATTTAAACCTTGTCAGCTCAGGGATTCAATCCAGCAACCTTTCAGTTACTGGCCCAACGCTCTAACCATTAGGCTACCTGCATAGGAGACTGAATGTGATCGGACCACCATCTACTTGGCCGCCATTTAACTCTTACAGAATTTCCACATGGACGAGGATATTCAAAATTTTATCAAAGCCTATTGGATGAAAATGTGTTGTAAACTAATACAAAATAATTCATAATTTACTTTATTTTGCACAACATACAGTAGGTATAGCAGATCCCCTTATTGTATGGGACACTTTTAAATGAACTTTTAAAGGCTATTCAATAAAATACTCATCATTAAAACACAAGCAGTTTAGGTCAAAATAGTATAGACTAATAAAGGAAATAGAGGAAACTATACTATAGAGGCACAAAATAGGTTAGAGGGAAAAAAACGTAGGTACTTATTCAAGAACGATCAAATGTAATGTATTACAAAAATAAAGCGAATTGGATGGAAAACAGTGAAAAATGCACAAACATTTTCTTACATTTTCAACATAGAAATGCTACCAAAAATAATTTACAGCAACTCATTACAAATGATGGAGTCATCCTTGATTCACCAAATTATATTTTGAAAGAGGAAGCAAAATATTTTAAGCATATGTTTTCTTTTCAGTCTCCTCAATTTCCACTGAATGATGTGAACTGTAAGGATTTCTTTCCTAATAATAATAATAATAATGTAAAATTAACAAATTTACACAAATACCTGTGTGAAGGCCAACTTACAGAAGAGGAACTTTTCGAGGCAATAAAATATTTTCAGTCTGGAAAAACACCAGGTGTCACGTTCACTGTCTTCAAACTTCCTATCATAAATAAGCCAAGGCACAGCGTGCATGTAATTCCACATCCTTTAATAGACGTGAAACCTTACACAAACAAACAGGTAAACAGAATCAGAACGTGATGCAACCGTTGCGCACACAAACACTCACAGAAATAAATAATTGCCCACAAACACAGGTGGGGAAAAGGCTGCCTAAGTATGATCCCCAATCAGAGACAACGATAGACAGCTGCCTCTGATTGGGGACCATACCCGGCCAAACAAAGAAATAAGAAAACTACATTGCCCACCCAAATCACACCCTGACCTGACCAAATAGAGAAATAGAAAGGCTCTCTAAGGTCAGGGCGTGACACCAGGGCTTGATGGCATACAGTAGAGTTATATCTGACCTTTTCTGATGTACTCAAAGATTCATTATTAGCATGTTTTAATTTCTCCTATAAAAATGGTAGACTTTCAGGTACTCAACAAGAAGATCTGGTTTCATTACTACTAAAACAGGACCCAGGTGATAAGTATAAAAATCCAGTAAATTGAAAAGACTGGAAGCCTCTTACACTTCATTGTTGTGATATGTAAATTCTGGTGAAATTTAGAATAAAAAAGGTTTTACCAGATATTGTTCATCCTGATCTGACAGGTTTTTTACATGGATGATATATTGGAGATAATATATGAAAATTACTTGAAAGAATTGAACATGATGAAACATCAAAGATACCAGGCCAGGTCTTCATAGCAGATTTTGAAAAGGCCTGGATTACCTTAATTTTGGTGAATCTCTTATACTATGGGTTAAAGTTGTGTACAGCAACCCCAGATGTAAAATAGTAAATAAAGTATTGAGCTTTTAAGAGGAGTAAAACAAGGCTCTCCGTTGTCTCCATATCTATTTATTAAGGCCATTGAGTCCGCAATCTGGATCCCTGCACAGTCTTATTGAAGATATTGATCACTTTTCTAGCCTGTCTGGACTAAAACCTAATTATGAAAAGTGTACCATATTACGTATTGAATCGTTAAAAAACACAGTGTTTACACTACCTTGTAGTTTATCAATTAAAATGGGTGGATGGTGAAGTAGACATACTTGGTATTCACATCTCAAAAAATATAACTGAACTTAACTCAATCAATTTCTATAGAAAGTTAAAAATAGATAAGATTCTAAAACCATGGAGAGGTAAATACTTGTCTATTAATGGAAGAATCTCATTGGTTAACTCTTTGGTCCAATCACAGTTTACTTACGTAATAATAGCACTGCCTACACCAGATGACACGTTTTTTAAATCATATGAGCAAAACATATTTCATTTTATTTGGAATGCTAAGTCAGACAAAATTAAACGTGCCTATTTGTATAATGAATATGAGTTTGAGGGGACTAAAATGATTAAATATTAAAGCTTTAAATCTCTCACTAAAAGCTTCACTCATACATAAATTATACTCAAACCCAAAATGGTTCTCCAGTAGATTATTAAGAATGGCTCATCCTTTGTTAAAAAATTGCCTTTTTGCCTTCATACAGATTAAATCAAAACAAATTATATTAGTCACATGCACCAAATACAACAGTGAAATGCTAACTTATGAGTCTCTAACCAAAAATGCAGTTAAAAAATATTAAAATAAAATACGGATAACAATAAGAAATAAAATAAACAAGTAATTAAAGAGCAGCAATAAAATAACAATAGCGAGACTATATACAGGGTACCGGTAAAGAGTCAATGTGAGGGGGTACCAGTTAGTTGAGGTAATATGCAATTTACTTATTAAAGAAAATATATATTTCACCATTATTTAACCAGGTAGGCCAGTTGAGAACAAGTTCTCATTTACAACTGTGACCTGGCCAAGATAAAGCAAAGCAGTGCGACAAAAACAACAATACAGAGTTACACATGGGATAAACAAACGTACAGTCAATAATACAATAGAAAAATCTGTATACAGTGTGTGCAAATGAAGTAAGAAGGTAAGTCAATACATCGGCCATAGTGGAGAAATAATTACAATTTAGCAATTAACACTGGGGTGATAGATGTGCAGATGAGGATGTGCAAGTAGAAATACTGGTGTGCAAAAGAGCAGAAAAACTAAAACAAATAAGGGATGAGGTAGGTAGTTGATTGGATGGATGGGCTATTTACAGATGGGCTGTGTACAGCTGCAGCAATCGGTAAGCTGCTCTGGCAGCTGATGCTTAAAGTTAGTGAGGGAGATATAAGTCTCCAACTTCAGTGAATTTGCAATTCGTTCCAGTCATTGGCAGCAGAGAACTGGAAGGAAAGGTGGCCAAAGGGGGTGTTGGCTTTGGGGATGACCAGTGAAATATAACTGCTGGAGCGCGTGCTACGGGTGGGTGTTGCTATGGTGACCAGTGAGCTGAGATAAGGCGAATATTTACCTAGCAAAGACTTATACATGTGGGTAGAGTTATTAAAGTGACTATGCATAGATGATAAAAACAGAGAGTAGCAGCGGTGTAAAAGAGGGGGGGGGCAATGCAAATAGTCTCGGTAGCCATTTGATTAGGTGTTCAGCAGTCTTATGGCTTGGGGTAGAAGCTGTTAAGAAGCCTCTTGGACCTAGACTTGGCGCTCCGGTACCGGCTTGCCGAGCGATAGCAGAGAGAACAGTCTATGACTAGGGTGGCTGGAGACATTGAACATTTTTAGGGCCTTCCTCTGACACCTTCTGGTATAGAGGTCCTGGATGGCAGGCAGCTTAGCCCCAGTGATGTACTGGGCCGTTCGCACTACCCTCTGTAGTGCCTTGCGGTTGGAGGCCGAGATTTGCCGTACCAGGCAGTGATACAACCAGTCAGGATGCTCTAGGTGGTGCAGCTGTTCAACCTTTTGAGGATCTGAGTACCCATGCCAAATCTTTTCAGTCCCCTGAGGGGGAATAGGTTTTGTAGTGCCCTCTTCAAGACTGTCTTGGTGTGCTTGGATCATGTTAGTTTGTTGGTGATGTGGACACCAAGGAACTTGAAGCTTTCAACCTGCTCCACTGCAGTCCCGTCGAAGAGAATGGGGGCGTGCTCGGTCCTCTTTTTCATGTAGTCCACAATCATCTCCTTTGTCTTGATCACATTGAGGAAGAGGTTGTTGTCCTGGCACTACACGGCCTGGTCTCTGATCTCCTCTCTACAGGCTGTCTCGTCATTGTTGGTGATCAGGCCTGTTGTGTTTTGTCATCGGCAAACTTAATCATGGTCATGGAGTCGTCCCTGGCCGTGCAGTCATGAGTGAACAGGGAGTACAGGAGGGGACTGAGCACACACCCCTGAGGGGCCCCTGTGTTGAGGATCACCGTGGCGGATGTGTTGTTACCTACCCTTACCACATGGGGGCGGCCCGTCAGGAAGTCCAGGATCCAGTTGCAAAGGGAGGTTTTTAGTCTCAGGGCCCTTAGCTTATTGATGAGCTTTAAGGGTACTATGGTGTTGAACACTGCACTGTAGTCAATGAATAGCATTCTCACATAAGTGTTCCTTTTGTCCAGGTGGGAATGGGCAGTGTGGAGTAAAATAGAGATTGCATCATCTGTGGATCTGTTGGGGCGGTATGCACATTGGAGTGGGTCTAGGGTTTCTGGGATAATGGTGTTGATGTGAGCCATGACCAGCCTTTCAAACACTTGATGGCTACAGACGTGAGTGCTACGGGTCGGTAGTCATTTCGGCAGGTTACCTTAGTGTTCTTGGGCCCAGGCACTATGGTGGTCTGCTTAAAACATGTTGGTATTACAGACTCGGACAGGGAGAGGTTGAAAATGACAGTGAAGACACTTTCCAGTTGGTCAGCGCATGCTCACAGTACACGTTTTGGTAATCCGTCTGGCCCTGCGGCCTTGTGAATGTTGACCTGTTTAAAGGTCTTACTCACATCGGCTGCGGAGAGCGTGATCACACAGTTTTCTGGAACAGCTGGTGCTCTCATGCATGTTTCAGTGCCATTTGCCTCAAAGCGAGCATAGAAATACTTTAGCTCGTCTGGTAGGCTCGTGTCACTGGGCAGCTCTCGGCTGTGCTTCCCTTTGTAGTCTGTAATGGTTTGCAAGCCCTGCCACATCCGAAGAGCGTCAGAGCCAGTGTAGTATGATTCAATCTCAGTCCTGTATTGACGATTTGCCTGTTTGATGGTTTGTCGAAGGGCATAGTGGGATTTCTTATAAGCTTCCGGGTTAGAGTCCTGCTCCTTGAAAGCGGCAGCTCTAGCCTTTAGCTCAGTGCGGATGTTGCCTGTAATCCATGGCTTTCTGGTCAGCATCTGCTTCATCTGACCACTTTTTTATTGATCTAGTCACTGGTGTTTCCTGTTTAAATTTTTGCTTGTAAACAGGAATGAGGAGGATAGAATTATGGTCATATTTGCCAAATGGAGGGCGAGGGAGAGCTTTGTATGCATCTCGTTTTCTTGTTTGCTTATGGTGGGAATACAGCTCATTCAATGCTGTCTTCGTGCCAGCCTCTGATTGTGCTAGTATGTCAACAGCTATGAAAAATACAGATGAAAACTCTCTAGGAAGATAGTGTGGTCTATAGCTTATCATGAGGTACTCTACCGCAGGCGAGCAATAGATCGAGGCTTCCTTAGATATCATGCACCAGCTGTTATTTACAAAAATACATAGCCCACCGCCCCTTGTCTTACCAGACTCCACTGTTCTATCCTGCCAGTACAGCGTATAACCAGCCAGCTGTATGTTGATAATGTCGTTGTTCAGCCACGACTCCGTGAAACATAAGATACTACAGTTTTGAACATCCTGTGGGTAGTTTAATCTTGCGCGTAGGTCATCTATTTTATTCTCCAAAGATTGCACGTTTGCTAGCAGAATGGAAGGAAGTGGGGGTTAATTCGATCCCCTACGAATTCTCAGAAGGCAGCCCGCCCTTTGGCCCCTTTTTCTCCGCCTCCTCTTCATGCAAATCACGGGGATCTGGGCCTGTTCCCGAGAAAACAGTATATCGTTCGCTTTGGGCTCATCAGACTCGTTAAAGGAGAACAAGGATTCTGCTAGTCCATGGTGAATAATCGCAGTCCTGATGTCCAGAAGTTATTTCCGGTCATAAGAGACGGTAGCGGCAACATGATGTACAAAATAAGTAAAAAAAATAAGTTACAAAAAACCTCAATAAAGGAACAAAAAAACACAATAGTTTGGGGACACATAAAACATCTGCCTTCTCCTCCGGCTCCATTATTGCTGCTTTACAACTTCTCATTTCCGACTAATTGAAAATGAAATTTTGTTTAAAGTATCGCACTTTCTTAAACAAGCCATACAAAGCTGGTTACAATTTCGGTTTTACTCTCCGGGAGGGATACAACAAATATGATGGTTATACTATACTGATTAATAAAATAACATTCTCTATGGATTTTTTGATTTTTTTATTATTATATTTATTAATAATTTTGGGAATAGAAACGGATGAGTTTGTCACATATGCAGCTATTGAAAATATATGGGATTATCTGCTCAATCCAAATTTACAACCAACTGATTGAGGCATTACCACATAAATGGAGGAGGCAAGTTGAAAAGGGAAAAACTAGGGAACTTGTTTACCTGCCATATATTAAAGATACAAATTGGCATAAATAGAATAATATACCAGATCATTTGAGAACAAAAATGTTGAGAGCTGCACCATACAGGTTGCAAAATAAATGGGAAGAGATTTTCGATGTACCGATTCCATGGCACATGGTTTATGAACTGGTACAAAAAACAACACTTGATTCATCACTTTGAGTTTCACTTCTTGCCACCAACAGAATGTAATATACTGTGCCTTGCAAAAGTATTCACCCCCTTGGCTTTTTTCCTATTTTGTTTCATTACAACCTGTAATTTAAATGGATTTTTATTTGGATTTCATGCAATGGACATACACAAAATTGTCCAAATTGGTGAAGTGAAATGAAAAAAAATAACAAAATAAAAAAACGGAAAAGTGGTGCGTGCTTATGTATTCACCCCCTTTGCTATGAAGCCCCTAAATAAGATCTGGTGCAACTAATTTCCTTCAGAAGTCACATAATTAGTTAAATAAAATCCACCTGTGTGCAATCTAAGTGTCACATGATCTGTCACATGATCTCAGTATATATACACCTGTTTGGAAGGCACAAGAGTCTGCAACACCACTAAGCAAGAGGCATCACCAAGCAAGTGACACCATGAAGACCAAGGAACTCTCCAAACAGGTCAGGGACAAAGTTGTGGAGAAGTACAAATCAGGGTTGGGTTATAAAAAAATATCCAAAACTTTGAACATCCCATTAAATCCAATGGAAAGAATATGGCACCACAACAAACCTGCCAAGAGAGGGCCGCCCACCAAAACTCATGGACCAGGCAAGGAGGACATTAATCAGAGGAAACAAAGAGACCAAAGATAACCCTGAAGGAGCTGTAAAGCTCCACAGCAGAGATTGGAGTATCTGTCCATAGGACCACTTTAAGCCGTACACTCCACAGAGCTGGGCTTTACGGAAGAGTGGCCATTAGTTAAATAAGAAAATAAGCAAACACGTTTGGTGTTCACCAAAAGGCATGTGGGAGACTCCCCAAAAATTTGGAAAAAGGTACTCTGGTCAGATGAGGCTAAAATTGAGCGTTTTGGCCATCAAGGAAAATGCTATGTCTGGCGCAAACCCAACACCTCTCTAAATACAAGGAAATTCTTGATGGAAACCTGTTTCAGACTTCCAGAGATTTGAGACTGGGATGGAGGTTCACCTTCCAGCAGGACAATGACCCTAAGCATACTGCTAAAGCAACACTTGAGTGGTTTAAGGGGAAATATTTAAATGTCTTGGAATGACCTATTCAAAGCACAGACCTCATTACAATTGAGAATCTGTGGTATGACTTAAAGATTGCTGTACACCAGCGGAATCCATCCAACTTGAACAGTTTTGCCTTGAAGAATGGGAACAAAATCCCAGTGGCTAGATGTGCCAGGCTTATAGAGACATACCCCAAGAGACTTGCAGCTGTAATTGCTGCAAAAGGTGGCTCTACAAAGTATTGACTTTGAGGGAGTGAATAGTTATGCACGTTCAAATTTTCTGTTTTGTTGTCTTATTTCTTGTTTGTTTCACAATAAAAATATTTTGCATTTTCAAGGTGGTAGGCATGTTGTTTAAATCAAATGATACAAACACCTCAAAATATAAAACAAAAAATATATTTGTCCTTCGAAGAGGGTGGTGGATGGGCTCATAAAAATCGAATGGAAAATCAAATGAGGCTATTGCAAACATTAGCATGACACAATCAGGGAGTCTAAGTAGCTATTTAATTATTGACTAAGCACGAGGTAGACAGCCGTTCAAAGTGGAACGTGGGCATACAGCTACTCTGGCAAATTTCAATCATCTGCTGTATATCAAATTGCATGATCATTAAGAAGCTAAATAACTTAAGGTTACTTGCGTAACCCAGGTCCTCTGATATTATGAGTGAAACATCTCACTTGTGAATTCACCAGAATCTCCTAAGTAGCTCGAAGAACCAATCATACACGTCTATCGGAGTGTCTTGCTAATGTTGTCATGTGGTGTTCAGTTTTCCAATTATTCAATAAAGTTGCTTGAATGCTTGCAGGTCATTTTGCTTGTCTACCTTCTGATTAAACTGTTGTCATGCATATGCAGATAGGTGTTTCTTATACATATCATTTTTAATTACAACACCTTTCGTTTCCTTCTTCTGTAGTAAATGGTGTTATGAAGTCATGTGACCATGCCAGTGAGTCAACAGGAACGGCAAGTCTTGTGTACACTATGTTCAAACATAAATAGAATGGCACAATGCCTATCCTTCTTCAGCCTTCAGTATCTTGTGCATGACTAAACAGTATCAATGTCACAACAGTGGGCATGTGTTTGTTGCCAAAATACCAGGGATGAACTCTCATAAACCTCTTATTTATCTGCCAAAAAGAGGTTGCATGCTCACTGAAACGTTTTAGAAGATCCACATGATTAATGCAAAGATACGGAATTTGGCCATCAGTGCCCAATTTAAAAAATGTCTTGGTGCTTGACCCCACTGCCTCCAAAACAGGCTCAAATGGGCTGTGGTTGGCAGGATTTCAAAACACAAGTACCGCTATAGTTCTGGTCAACCACAGTTAAACCCTAACATGATACACAGTAACTGTCTTCCCGAGGAGATACAGTTAGGACAAGGTTGTTCAAACCGGACAGAGCCACCGTACTCAGAGGTTAACCTCAGTCCCAGAGGTGGAACTCTTATTGTGATTTGATAAGGAAAACTAGAAGTAAAATACCTCCTTGGCTAGCCCTGCAGTTGCCTCACGCTAACTAGCTCCTTCAACCATGAACTCCAGGTGTCAGATGTCTTGGGAGCAGCTGAGTTAGAGGGCTGTTGTGGTCTGGATGAATATGTTAGACGTTGGGGAATGGACTTACTCAGATAGGAGACTGAGAGCAGCAGCTGACGCCTGTCCTACTCGAAAGACTTGATGAATAACCTGCCAACTTCATGTTCCAACATAATCTTCTGTTTCATGGTCCAGCTAGCACACTGGTCCTTAACAGTATTTCTGTTTACATCTGAATGAAATTATGTGACTTATGTGTGATATGCTTCAACTGGGCGACACATTTGGAATCTTACATTGATTTTGTTGTTGTTGTAAAGCTGACTTCACATAAAGCCTTGTTCCTGGAGCTGTCATGAAGCATGTTGACAACACCAAACAGCCTAATGGATTACTTCTAAATAAATTAGCTACCCACATTCTAAGAGGTAGCCTGCAGCACACTGCCTTGAACATAGTCACTGTTACTAGCTGGCTACCACCCGGTACTCTACCCTGCACCTGAGACTGCTACCCAATGTACATAGCTATTGAACACTGGTCACTTTAATAATGGAAATTGTGTTTTTTTACCTTTTTTAAAATTAATTAAAAATGAAAAGTTGAAATGTTTTGAGTCAATAAGAATTCAACCCCTCTGTTATGGTTAGCCTAAATAAGTTCCGGAGTAAACATTTCACATAATAATAAGCAATAATAGTGTTTTATATGATTTTACCTCATCTCTGTGCCCCACACATACGAGCAGTGAATTTCAAACACAGATTCAACCACAAAGACCAGGGAGGTTTTAGGGAAAGGGGGATACCTAGTCAGGTGTACAATTTAATGCATTCAACTGAAATGTGTCTTCCATATTTAACCAAACCCTTCTGAATCAGAGAGGTGCGAAGGGCTGCCTTAATCGACATCCACACCGTTAGCGCTCAGGGTCAGAGCGACAGACTATTAGCTTGTCAGCTCAGGGGTTTCGAGGCCCAACGCTCCTACCCACCAGGCTACAATGCCTCGCAAAGAAGGGCACCCATTGGTAGATGTGTAAAAATGAAAAAGCATACATTGAATATCCCCCTGATCATTGTGAAGTTATTAATTACACTTTGGATGATGTATCAATACACCCAGTCACTACAAAGATACAGGTGTCCTTCCTAACTCAGTTGCTGGAGAGGAAGGAAACCGGTCAGGTATTTCACCATGAGACCTTTAAAACAGTTACAAAGTTTAATGGCTGTGATAAGAGAAAACTGAGGATGGCTCAACAACATTGTAGTTACTCCTGTCATGACTTCTGCCGAAGTCGATGCCCCTCCTTGTTCGAGTGGTGCTCGGCGGTCAACGTCACCAATCTTCTAGCCATCACTGATCCATTTTTCATTATCCATGGGTTTTGTCTTGTTTTCACACACACCTGGTTCCAATCCCATTCATTACCTGTTGTGTATTTAACCCTCTGTTTCCCCTCATGTCCTTGTCCGAGATTGTTTGTATGTTATTTTGTGTCGTGTATTTTGTAGTAGTGAGCTACAGGTATTGTTGCCCATGTTATTTTATGTACATTTTGGAATTTGGAGTTTGTTGTTTGTTTATTATTTTATTAAAACAACTCCAGTAATACCAGGTTGGTTTCTCCTGGGCCTGACTTCCCTGCCACCTACACACACGATGATGACAGAATCTCGGACCAAAGATATGAAGTCAGCAGGAGAGGGTACCCCGGACATAAAGGTGGAGGAGCGCATCCAGGAGAATGAGGAGAAGCTTCACCATCTATGGATCGCGTTGTCCAGAATATGGACCGCTGGGAGAGACAGGGAGTTTTCCCAGCGCCTCCACCAGCCCAACCGGGGTCTATCCTGAGCGCCCCTTCTCAACCTGATCCCGGTGGCATCCGTCTATCCTTGCCTCAGGGGTACGACGGAAGTGCTGCCACCTGCCAGGGTTTCCTACTCAGATTAGACCTTTTCCTGGCCACGGTCCACCCAGTTCCATCTGACCGTGAGAAGAGTTTCGCCCTCGTCTCGTGCCTCACCGGGAGAGCCCTGGAGTGGGCCTGCGCTGTGTGTGAAGGACGAGATGCGGCGTTGGACCATTATGAGGAGTTCACCCGCCGTTTTCGGGCAGTCTTAGACCATCCACCCGAGGGCAGAGCGGTGGGTGAGCGCCTCTACCATCTGAGGCAGGAGACGAGGAGCGTCCAGGATTTTGCCCTGGAGTTCAGGACCCTGGCAGCCGATGCGGGATGGAATCACAGGGCCCTGATCGACCATTACCGCTGCAGTCTGTGTGCGGACGTCCATCGGGAGCTGGCCTGCAGAGACACCACCCTCACTTTCGACCAGCTGGTGGATCTGTCCATCCGGCTGGACAACCTGCTGGCTGCTCGCGGACGTCCAGATCGGGGTCTGGTGGTTCCATCCTCCCACACTCCCTCTCCTATACCCAGGGAACTGGGAGAGGGGGTGGACAGGGAGACCGGAGGAGGTTCCCGCTCACGCACCATCTGTGGCCGCAGAGGTCACACTGCTGGTCGGTGTCGGGTAGGTTCCTCTGGGAATCGAGGTAACAGGCAGGGTGCTCTGGCGCCACCCCAGGTGAGTAGGCACCATTCTCATCCAGAGCCCTCTGTTGCACTTATGTTTGTGTTTGTTACTTTTATTGATTTTTCCCAGCGTTCCCAGCATAAGGCGCTAGTAGATTCAGGCGCGGCTGGGAATTTCATTGATCAAGCTTTTGCTCATAGTTTAGGGATCCCCATTGTACCCGTGGATGTGCCTTTCCCCGTTCACACCTTAGATAGTCGACCATTAGGGTCAGGGTTAATCAGGGAAGCCACAGCTCCTTTGAGTATGGTGACGCAGGGGGGTCACAAGGAAAAAATTTGTGTTTTCCTTATGGACACTGCTGCGTATCCCGTGGTGCTGGGTCTGCCTTGGTTAATTTGTCATAACCCCACTTTTTCTTGACCACAGAGGGCTGGCCGCGAGAGTGCTCAGGTAGGTGTGTAGGGGTTTCCGTTGGTGCTACTACGGTGGAAAGTCCAGACCAGGTCTCTACCGTGTGCATTCCCCCCGACTATGCCGATTTGGCTCTCGCCTTATGTAAAAAGAAGGCGACTCAATTACCACCCCATCGACAGGGGGATTGTGCGATAAATCTCATGGTAGACGCTGCACTTCCCAGGAGTCACGTGTATCCCCTGTCACAAGCGGAGACGGTGGCTATGGAGACATATGTCTCCGAATCCCTGCGTCAGGGGTACATTCGGCCCTCCATTTCACCCGTCTCCTCGAGTTTCTTTTTTGTGAAGAAGAAGGATGGAGGTCTGCGCCTGTGCATTGATTATCGAGGTCTTAATAAAATCACGGTGGGTTACAGTTACCCGCTACCTCTGATCGAGTTAATGCACGGGGCGCGCTTCTTTACTAAACTGGATTTCAGGAGTGCGTACAACCTGGTGCGTATCCGAGATGGAGACGAGTGGAAGACAGCATTTAGTACCACTTCAGGGCATTATAAGTACCTTGTCATGCCGTATGGGTTGAAGAATGCTCCAATAGTCTTCCAATCTTTTGTAGACGAGATTTTCAGGGTCCTGCACGGGCAGGGTGTAGTGGTGTATATTGATGACATTCTGATTTACTCCGCTACACACGCCGAGCATGTGTCCCTGGTACAGAATGTTTTAGGGTTTGCCAATTACTACCGGAGGTTTATCCGGGGTTTTGGTCAGGTAGCTGCTCCCATTACCTCACTGCTGAAGTTCCTGTGTTCCTGTGTTGGCTCATCCGGATCCGTCTTTGCAATTCATAGTGGAGGTGGACGCGTCTGAGGCTGGGATAGGAGCTGTGCTCTCTCAGCATTTGGGTACACCACCTAAGCTCCGCCCCTGTGCCTTCTTCTCTAAGAGGCTCAGCCCGGCGGAGCGAAACTATGATGTGGGGGACCGGGAGCTGTTAGCTATCGTCAAGGCTTTGAAGGCATGGAGGCATTGGCTTGAGGGGGCTAAACACCCTTTTTTCATCTGGACTGACCACCGCAATCTGGAGTACATCCGGGAGGCGAGGAGACTGAATCCACGCCAGGCAAGGTTGGCCATGTTTTTCACCCGTTTTGTGTTTACCCTCTCTTACAGACCAGGTTCCCAGAACGTTAAGGCAGACGCACTGTACCGGCTGTATGACACAGAGGAGCGGTCCATGGATCCCACTCCAATCATCCCAGCCTCTTGTTTGGTGGCACCGGTAGTATGGGAGCTGGACGCGGACATTGAGCGCGCGTCACGTGCAGAGCCCGTTCCCCCTCAGTGTCCAGCTGGGCGTCTGTACACTCCGTCTGCTGTCTGCGACCGATTGATCTACTGGGCTCACACGTTATCCACTTCTGGTCATCCTGGGATTGGTCGGACGATGCGCTGTCTTAGTGGGAGGTACTGGTGGCCCATCTTAGCTAAGGACGTGAGGGTTTATGTTTCCTCCTGCTCAGTGTGCGCCCAGTGCAAGGCTCCTAGACACCTACCCAGAGGTAAGTTACAACCCTTACCCGTTCCACAACGGCCGTGGTTGCACTTGACGGTGGATTTTATAACAGATCTTCCACCTTCACAAGGTAACACCACAATCCTGGTCGTTGTGGATTGCTTTTCTAAGTCCTGTCATCTCCTCCCTTTGCCCGGTCTCCCTATGGCCCTACAAACTGCGGAGGCTCTGTTTACACACGTCTTTCGGCACTACGGGGTGCCTGAGGATATAATGTCTGATCGGGGTCCCCAGTTCACGTCAAGGGTCTGGAAGGCGTTCATGGAACATCTGGGGGTCTCGATCAGCCTTACCTCGGGTTTTCACCCTAAGAGTAAAGGGGCAGGTGGAGAGAGTGAACCAGGATGTGGGTAGGTTTCTGAGGTCTTATTGCCAGGACCGGCCGGGGGAGTGGACGGCGTTCGTGCCTTGGGCAGAGATGGCTCAGAACTCGCTCCGCCACTCCTCCGCTAACCTCTCTCCCTTTCAGTGTGTGTTGGGGTATCAGCCGGTTCTGGCCCCTTGGCATCAGAGTCAGATCGAGGCTCCTAGTCTAAAGAAGGCCAGCTTTATTGTTTCTTTAATCATCACAACAGTTTTCAGCTGTGCTAACATAATTGTAAAAGTTTTTTTTGTAATGATCAATTAGCCTTTTAAAATGATAAACTTGGATTAGCTAACACAACATGCCGTTGGAACACAGGAGTGAGGGTTGCTGATAATGGGCCTCTGTACGCCTATGTAGATATTCCATAAAACATCAGCCATTTCCAGCTACAAAAGTAATTTACATCATTAACAATGTCTAAACTGTATTTCTGATCAATTCTATGTTATATTAATGGACAAAAAAGGTGCTTTTCTTTCAAAATAATGACATTTCTAAGTGACCCCAAAGTTTTGAATGGTAGTGTGTGTAAATTAGATATTTTCAATCATTTGAAAACATTTCTGAAACCCTGTTTTCACTTTCTCATTATGGGATATTCTGTGTGAATGGTTAAGATTTAAAAAATACTTAATCCATTTTGAATTCATGCCGTAAATAGGGGTGGGCAATTCCAGTCCTCAAGGTCCTGATTGGTGTCACTGTTTGGCCCCAGCGCCAGCTTACACACCTGACTCCAATAATTACCTAATCATGATCTTCAGTTTAGAATGGAATTTGATTAATCAGCTGTGTTTGCTAGGGATGTTTAAAACGCGTAACACCAATCAGGCCCTCGAGGACTGGAGTTGCTCATCCTTGCAAGTAACACAACAAAATGTTGAATAAGTTAAAGGGTATGAATACTTTCTGAAGGCGCTGTATATACTGTATTCTAGTCATGGCTCATCCTATATAACTACTGCTGTACACATATTTTCTATTCATATACTGTCCATACTGCCCATACACAACATAATATAACTAACTGATATTGCTCGTTCTATATTTCTTAATTCCTTACCTTTTATTTTGGGGATTGTGTGTATTGTTTTGTATTGTTAGGTATTACTGCACTGTTGGAGCTAGAAACATAAGCATTTTGCTGCACATGAGAGAACAACTGCAAAATATGTGTATGCGACATGACCAATAACATATTATTTTATTTGACATGCACTTAGTGCATCATTTTATGAGAATGCATAAGAACCACTACTGTATCTGATTGCATTTCACAGAAGGTTAAACTGAGGCATGTTATATATGCCATCCATCCTCTGAAGCAAAGCACAGGCTTTCAATCTAGTGACATCTGAATGTCACCCGGGACAGATCACTCTAACAAACCATAATGTGATGAAAAAGGGAGATGAGATCATCAGCCTTATTTTTCTTTGCATGAGAGAGCGTGATGTGGTCAGGTCAGTGCCTAGCCAGCTCAACGTAAGCTGCAGCAGTAGCTTGGTCTGTCAGAGCCAGATGTAAACAGAGGAGAGATGCCTGGGAGAGTTAGCATTACCATTAGACCCCCAAGAACTCCATAGTTCACACTACTGCTGCACGATCATCAACATCAGCCTCAGAGAGAGAGAGAGAGAGAGGGAGAGAGAGAGAGAGAGAGAGAGAGAGAGAGAGAGAGAGAGAGAGAGAGAGAGATCTTTGTTTCCTTAAAAGAGTTTGATAACTCTGGCTTAGTGACACAACATGAAAACATTACTCTGGATGAACAGAACGGAAACTAATTAGACGTATTACTTCACAACTCACAACCACAGATGCAGCAGAATCACATCCACAGATCCTTTGTCTGTAATAAATAGAAACAATTTAGGAATTGATGCAATAGTATCAGGCAGCAGCTCCCTGATCATTGTGTAATTAGAATACATTGTGAAGATAAGACAGAAGAGCTATTCTGCTATTCTTGTGACTTCGGATAAGAGCCTGTCAACTAACTTAATATATACAGTAGTAGAAATATACAGTAGCTCATTTTACAGTCATTTTACCTGGGTGATAAAGAAGTGTTGAACTGTCATGAACGCTCTAAATGTATGACCAAAAATGTGCCTCGGTTTATCCGGAGGGGAAGAAGAAACCACTAAAATGGAGAAGCATGACGTTTACCCCCATATTTCCTTAACTGTGGTTTCTTTGTGTCAACAGACGGCTCAGACATTAGTCTCTTCTCTTCCAGCCCTTCAGACAAAAGAGCTCAGTGAAATTGAAGTCAGCACAAAAAGTCTTATGATTTCAGTACCAAGTATGAGCACGGTCATTGATCAGTTATCTCAAATATCTCATAATCGTTGCAGTTAATATGTCACAGCCATTAGCTCGCTATCCCCTCAGGTGCTGATAATTACACACCATCACAGCTCTTCATGCATGATCATCATGCACTGTGCTGTATTTGCCCAAAGGAGCTAACAATTGTTTAACCTGGTTTGTTAGGTTAGGAAACGCAAAAGTTGAGACAGTTGATTCTTTGGTCAGGTACAAATATGGTGGAAGAAGACTGGATCCATGCAGAGTATTTACAAAAAAAATTAGAAATGGCAAAAATTACTTGATAAACGTAATAGTAACATAATAAACTTGACTAATAGCATTTGATTAGGCCTAACAATAGCAATAGACAACTGAGTGTAGTGGTTTGGCTTGGAAAGGTTTTTGTCGCCTGGTCACATACAGCCAAACCGCTACACACAGCCTACATCGTTGTCACCATATTAGCTAAAGTAATGTCATAGTCAGCATAGCTAATAGAATTAACATGTTAGTGAACCTGCTAAAATCATGCAGTAACGTTAGTGTACAGTCAGTAAGCAGTTATACCGGCAAGCCCCGGTGGCAATAAATTAGTAATACCAAAAGCTTGCCTTGACTTGGAAGAGTTCCAGTGTTGTGTTGAAAAGTCATAGCCACCTGGCTAACATAGCGTCCCTCTGTTTGAGCAGGGTGTTTCAGTAGGATAAACTAGCTAGCTGCATTTGCTAGCTAAGTAAGTCAAACTGAAAAAAATGACACACTCTCTCTCTATTTATCTCTTGCTTCTCCTTCAAACTGTTCAACTATTGTCTTTCTCTCTCTTTGAGTCAACTACTCACCACATTTTATACACTGCAGTGCTAGCTAGCTGTAGCCTATGCTTTCAATACTAGATTAATTATCTGATCCTTTGATTGGGTGGACAACATGTCAGTTCATGCTGCAAGAGCTCTGATAGGCTGGAGGACGTCCTCCGGAAGTTGTCATACTTACTGTGTAAGTCTATGGAAGGGGGTGAGAACCATGAGCCTCCTAGGTTTTGTATTGAAGTCAATGTACCCAGAGGAGGACAGAAGTTAGCTGTCCTTCGGCTCTACCATGGTGCTACCCTACAGAGTGCTGTTGAGGCTACTGTAGACCTTCTTTGCAAAATAGTGTGTTTTAATCAGTTATCTGGTGAGGTGATTATATTTCGTGCAGTTTTATCTAAAAAGTATAACTTTTTAAATGTTTAACAATTAAACATTTTATGATGTTCACTGGGGAGGATGGTCTTCCCCTTCCTCCTCTGAGGAGCCTCCACTGGTATCAATGCACCCAGCCACTACAAAGATACAGGAAATCAATCAGGGATTTCACCATGAGGCCAATAGTGACTTTAAAACAGTTACGGAGTTTAATGGCTGTAATAGGAGAAAACTGAGGATGGATCAACAACATTGCAGTAACTCCACAATATTAACCTAAATGATAGACTGAATAGAAGGAAGCTTGTATATAATACACATTTCAAAAATATGCATCCTGTTGGCAATAAGACACTTAAGCAAAACTGCAACAAATGTGGCAAAGAAATGTACTTTATGTTGGGCTCCCGAGTCGTGCAGCGGTCTAAGGCACTGCATCTCAGTGCAAGAGGCATCACTACAGTCCCTGGTTTGAATCCAGGCTGCATCACATCTGGCTGTGATTGGGGGTCCCATAGGGCGGCACACGACTGGGCCAGCGTTGTCTAGGTTTGGCTGGGGTAGGCCATCATTGTAAATAAGAATTTGTTCTTAACTGACTTGCCTAGTTAAATAAAGGTTACATTTAAAATGAAATAAAAATTATGTCCTGATTAAAAGAGTCATTTTTGGGGCAAATCCAACACAACACATCACTAAGTAGCACTCTTCATATGTTCAAGCATGGTGGTGGCTGCATCATGTTATGGGTATGCTTTTCATCAGCAAGGACTAGGGAGTTTTGTTTTTGTTGGATAAAAGGAAACACAATAGAGCTAAGCACAGGCAAAATCCTGGAGGAAAACCTGCTTCAGTCTGCTTTCCAACAGACACTGGAAGACAAATTCACCTTTCAGCAAAACAATAACCTAAAACACAAGGCCAAATACACACTGGAGTTGCATAGACGACATTAAATGTTCCTGATTGCCTAGTTACAGTTTTGACTTAAAATGGTTTGAAAATCTATGGTAAGACTTGAAAATGTCTGTCTAGCAATGATCAACAATCAACTTGACAGAGCTTGAATAATTACAAAAAGGATAATCCAGTTGTGCAAAACTCTTAGAGACTTACCCAGAAAGACTCATAGCTGTAATAGTTGCCAAAGGTGATTCTAACATGTATTGGCTCAGGGGGATGAGTACTTATCTAATCAAAATATATTTGTGTTTTACCTTACTTTTTTTATTTTTTTATTTTTACAAATGCTATAATTTTTCTTCCAGTTTGACATTTGAGAATTTTTAGTATATTGTTGACAAAAATGATCACCATGTGTTATTACTTTTCTATTATTTCTCAATGTTACTTTCTCTGCATTGTTGAAGGGCAAACCTTTCACTGTTAGTCTACACCTGTTGTTTACGAAGCATGTGACAAATACAATTCGATTTCACACACACACACACACACACACACACACACACACACACACACACACACACACACACACACACACACACACACACACACTGGAAGTTACAAAAAATAGAGGGCTGAACTTTAGAATGTAGTCTATGGCAGAAGGTCCCAAGACCAGCTGATCACTGAGTGAGAGGTGAAAGCTTGGAGAAATGGGAGATACATATTTGGCCTCACCAGTTGATCTGATGGTCTCATTACACTAGAGTTGCTTTTCCCCCCAATGATTTACTCTCTCTGCTATTGCTTTCTGCTAGCTCGGCTCTGCTCCACGTCTGACCAGACAATGTTTATTTATGTTTTTTAGAAACCAGTTAGATCAGATTCTGATTCCTGGCAGAGAATACATGGCGGCATGAGGACATTCAGTCTTTCACAGTTAATGAGGAGAAGATTTATATTGCAGTCTTTTAAGAGTTGACCTCACCCATGTTAGTGCTGGATGATTGTTATCTCTTTTCAAATGCTTTATTGGTCCGTCTCTGTCTATGTAAAATTGAGCAGAATGTTTTCTTTCATTCATAAGTATGTGATTCCGTCTTGATGACAGTTTGAGATATGGGATGTGACACAGACCGTGAAAGATCTGTCATTTTTTGGGATCTGTCTCTCCTAATATGATTTCAGCATCAACATGAACGCTGCAAATATTTTGTTACTTCTGTTACTGTTGTATGTGAGTATTTAATACTTTACCTTTCCTGAAAGTTTAGAAATATTATGTTTTTTTTAATATGTACACTTAAACTGCAATGACGTTTCTACCTTGACTGAAGGCAGAAATGCCTTAAAACTATGTCAATCTTCTTTACTGTATTATATTCCTCCTACCTTGAGAGTATACATTTCTATACACATACAGTACTTGAAACTAACCAGGCACATGTTGAGGGGCTACATGGATTGCTCTGAGTCAATTCACTACCACTTCAGTGAGATCTTCTACTTCCGAATGTGACTTTATTTTCGATGTTCTTAGTTGATCTATTCTACACTCAAGGCATGCAATTCTGTTTGAGTTTGGAGAAATATACATTTGTGAGACAGCATGCAGTCCAGATATTGTTAAACAAAACTGTACTTGATATTTGGATCAGATTGGAATTGAATATACATTATGTTATAGGCCTACGTGTGTGTGGGTTTAATGCTTAACAATTATGAATGGTTTTAAAGAATTCTTGACTAGTAACATATTGAGACCTCACCATGAGTGACCTAGACGCGGACACATGCAGATACACACACACACAAACACACGTCATGGAAAAGCAAATGTGATCCCTTAGGAACTGCGTGGAATGTTTTCTAAAATGTATTGAACAAACTGTGGACATTTCCTACATAGTTTTACAGGTAGACTAGTATCTTTTTTTTAAAGGGAACATTTTCTCGATGCAGTTATACAGTACAGGTCAATGGATACCTTGTTCATCAAATTATTTTGAGGGCTACAGCAGTGAAGTGAAATCTGTACATGGCTAACTAGTCTTTAACAGTTTGTTCCAGATCCCAGTAACCATTTCAAAATTAGGCTACCATTATGAAGCCATTATAAAACTGTTAGTGCAGATTCTGATTTGTTACATAAGTATCCACACCTCTAAGTCAATACATGTTAGAATCCCCTTAGACAGCGATTACAGCTGTGAGTCTTTCTGGGTAAGTCTTCTAGGAGCTTTGCACACCTGGATTGTACAATATTTGCTAGACAGCCATTTTCAAGTCTTACCATGGATTTTCAAGTCAATTTAAGTCAACTGTAACTAGGCCACTCAGGAACATTCAATGTCATCTTGGTTAGTAACGCCAGTGTATATTTGACCTTGTGTTTTAGGTTAATGTCCTGCAGAAAGTTGAATTTGTCTCCCAGTGTCTGTTGGAAAGCAGACTGAACCAGGTTTTCCTCTTGGATTTTGCCTCTGCTTAGCTTTATTCTGTTTATTTAGTCCCTGCCAATGACAAGCATACCTCTAACACGATGAGGCACCACCATGCCTGAAAATATGAAGGGTGGTACTCAGTGATGTGTTAGAAAACCTCCCTGGTCTTTGTGGTTGAATCTGTGTTTGAAATTCACTGCTCGATAATTACCGATAATTGTATGTGTTGGGTACAGAAATTAGGTAGTCATTCAAAAATCATGTTAAACAATATTATTGCACACAGAGTGAGTCCATGCAACTTATTATGTGACTTGTGAATTATATTTCTACTCCTGAACTTATTTTGGCTTGCCATAACAAAAGGGTTGAAAACTTATTGACTCAAGACATTTCAGCTTTTCATTTTTAATACATTTTTACACATTTCCTAAAACATAATTCCACTTTGACATTATGGGGTTTTGTGTGTAAACCAGTGAAACCAAATCTCAATTTAATACATTTTAAATTCAGGCTGAAACACAGCAAAATGCTGAAAAAGTCAGGGGTGTGATGAATACTTTCTGAAGGCACTGTATGTATAGACTAGAGGGGAGGGAGCACTGTGACAGCAGCAGCAGTCAGCTGAGCATTCTAATTAGGCTTGCTGTGCTGTTTATGCAATTCCTCAAGTCCAGAGTTATAGTTGTAAGGTTGCAAAATTCCGGGACTTTCAATAAATTCCCTGGTTTTCCAGAAATCCTGTTTGGAGGTTTATGGATTTCCTGCGTATTCCCTGCTGATTCCCGAAATCCTCCAACCCAGATTTTGGGTAAACCAGGGAATTTATTAAAAGTTCCCAGAATTCTGCAACCCTATAGTTGGGAGCATTATAATGTTGCATTTTTTAAATATCTTTACTGCTGCAGCGGTACATCATTAATGTGACAAACTCTCTTGCAGGGTGAAAGATTGCAAGTTAGTATGACTACACCACATGTGAAACAGCCCTGACCTGCCCTGTAATAGACCCTTTAGACAGTGTCCTTAGAATGACTTCGTCCCCCAGAACCCCCCAGAGGTCTCAGTCCAACCCCAGAAGAGACCTTAATGCTGCAGCTGCCATTCTACCCTCAGCTTCCAAAGGAAGCTGAGGGTAGAACACAGCTGGCCCCCCAGCTATAACATGAGGGCTTACCTTGCCCACTGTCTAATCTGACCACCAGTCAGTGCCCGTCAAAAAGTGAGGGATAGAGGAGAAGCGGATGTTGCTTTGGCCTAAACACAAACTCAGAGATCTGTAACCTCTTGTTGCCACATTTGCCACACTGTCATATCTGACCACCAGTGGAGGTAGAGGTGGTTAGAGAGCAGGGGAGGAGAGAAGAGGGGAGAGGAGGAGAGAGGAGAGGACAGGATAGGGGAGGAGAGGAGGGAACGGTAGAGAAGCGGTATGGATAAAGATGAGGCTTATATTTTAGCCCAAACCCAAACTCAGCCATGTGGGAGCTCACGTTGCTACCCTGTTATTGTGCTCTGCCATGCCTTCACATCACCCAGAGGAGCAAGTCATGGGGTCAGGCCAGCCAGTCTGTTTGGGAGGGGAGGATCACTCTGATAAGCTGCACACATGCTTCTGTAGAGCCCTCCTGCCTGCCAAATGAACTTGGGTAGGTGGGTACATTACATTAGGCAGGAGTCATTGCATTACCTGGGGACAGGAGGGACATACTGTCGACTGCCTCTTATTAGAACCACAGTTAAATTAACCTTCAGGTCTACCTACTGTCTGTTCGGTTATTCACCATAGCTAGGTAATACCACCATGACTAATATGACGTTTTTTAAATCCTTAATGCAATGCATTTGTTGCCAGATTTGAACCGTTTGTCAAAATTATTCAGATTATTAAAAAAGCCTATTTGCATCCCTAATCATAGAACAATTACAGAGTAAATTAATATGTACATTCATTCATCAAATTGCTCACATATTTTTCTTCTTCTCCTTCCTTTCCAGCCCAGTACATTGTGTGAGCAGCTCTCCCAGCTCTCCCTGCTACAGAAATACTGTGAGGCTCTCTCCACACTCTACAATGTCACAGGTAATGTAAAATATTAATGAAAGTGGGGAACACAATGAGTGTTTGTTCTTTACAGCCTGTTAATGACTTTACTTTATTTATTGACTGAAGAATTAGAGTGCTGCTCAGTCAGAGCACATACCCCAAAGTAGCTTCGTCATGCAACGAGACTGAGGTAACACTCATTGGTGTGCACAAAGTGCTGATTGAATGACAAGCACTGCTTAAGCCAAGGCAGATCATTTAACTAGAGGATGTTTATTGGCATAATTAGCTAGTATTAATAATCACATCCACCTTCAGTGTTCTCAGTCATACCAATTAATATGCTTTAGCAGCACTTATTCCAATAGTGTTGGATGTGTGAGGTTTTACACAGACTTGGTTGTTCGTTTGCGAGCGTGAAAATAACCTGGCTTCATAATATGTGAGGAATGAGACAGTGTTGCTGTAGCCAACTATTTTTGGGACATGGAAACATGTAAATACCAACAGCTCTATTGTGTCATAAACATTTTTTTCCCGGAATATCGTAAATGAGGGAATACGGGAATAGTCTGGCCTCCTAGCACAACATGTTAAATTATTTTCCAATGTATTTAGCCTGTTGGATGTGGATAAAAATTTCAGCAAGATTTGGAGATGACAAAATGAATTACACGTGTGTTATGAGAGTAAATTCTTATTTCTCTCCTCCACATGTAACTGGTGTGAAATGGCTAGCTAGCTAGTGTTGCGCGCTATCTGTGATGTCACTCACTCTGAGACCTTGAAGTAATTGTTTGCCTTGCTCTGCAAGGGCTGCGGCTTTTGTGGAGCGATAGGTAACAATGCTTCGTGGGAGGCAGTTGTTGATGTGTCAAGAGGATCCCTGGTTCGAGCCCAGGTTGGGGCGAGGAGAGGGACGGAAGTAACACTGTTACTCACAGAGATCATTAATCATCATTCCTGCCGACAGGATTATTTGAAAAAGGCATCTTCTGCTCCTGTATTCTCACTAGCATGTCAAACTAAAAGCTCCCTCTCCCTGCTTATTTTAGATCAAGTCTAAACCATAAGTTAGATGCATCATGAAAAAACAAAACTTTATTGTCAGAGAGATTCTACAATCATATATCTGTTACAATAGAGACTTTTGTATTGGACTGTATCCCCCCACCCCACTAATTCTGCCACCGCTGCAAAGAAAATCCTAGGGGAAACATTATGTAGTATCTGACATGAAGCCAACTGATACCGAACAATAGCAATAACTCTTGCAGCTGCTTCTTCCTCATTCCTGCTGTTTCCTACCTGCATGATTCCGCAATCTGTTTTTCCAGCCCCTTGTGCCCTTGCTCTGAGCAACACCTTACTGAGTGAGAATCTGCAGATTCTCTCTCTGTCCGCAGGGCCTAGAAGACTCAGTCTTTGTCAATCAGACAACTGAAGCAAATGTGTCTCTTTGAACCAGCACAAAGAACGTCAGGAACTGGGCTTGCAGATACAGTATGACAGTCAGTGTTTAAAATTAGGTCAGACAAGTTGACTCCAGAAGGAAGAATATATTATTAAATTCCTGGTTTCTTTTGTTATCCTCAAATGGCCTCACTCCTCACTGTTATGATGACATATAAAGAGTTACCAGGAAGACCTGTTATGATGATAAACTATATAAAGTTACCAGAAATTCAACACATTCAAGTCACCTGGTTTAAAATGGTCCATGGCTCCAGTAGATGGAATCTAGGTCTTCTCTCATCTGTTAATCTAACTGCACTGTCCAATTTACAGTAGCATGCAGTAGCAATTTACAGTAGCAAGAATACCATGCAATTGTTTGAGGAGAGTGCACAGTTATGAACTTGAAAAGGTATTAAAACCTCTTAAGAATCGGACCCTTTTTTTCAATTTTTTGCCTAAAATGACATACCCAAATCTAAATTCCTGTAGCAAGGATATGCATATTCTTGATACCATTTGAAAGTAAACACTTTGAAGTTTGTGGAAATGTGAAATTAATGTAGGAGAATATAACACATTAGATCTGGTGGTTTTTGTTTTGTTTTTCCATCATGTTTGAAATGCAAGAGAAAGGCTACAATGTATTATTCCAGTTTAGGCGCAATTGAGATATTGTTCACTGACTGATCCAATGAACCATTGCATTTCTGTTCAAAGTTTTGTATCAAGTCTGCCCAAGTGTGCCTAATTGGTTTATTAACAAGAATTTAAGCTTACTGCCCATATCAGATATGTCTACGTCCTGGGAAATGTTCTTGTTACTTACAACCTCATGCTAATCACATTAGTGCACATTAGCACAACTGTCCCAGGAGGAAACAGAATAAATTCATCATATACTGGTTCAAGATCAGTCTGATGGAAGACTGGTCTACTATATTTGCAAGTATTTTGATCCAACTTGCAACCCTGATGTAATGTCTCTCATCTTCACTTCAAGACTGCTGAAGCAGAAAACCCAGAAGGGTTTACCTTTACCTTTCCTCAGTAGATGAGAGAATGCATATTTTATTGGACATGCACAGACTACACTAAGATGCAAAGAGTTGATGACTGCAGGTCTAGCCTATTGTCCCAAAGTGTACAGACCACCACAGGCTATTTGTTTAAAATCCTTTTTAGGCAAAAGATATTCAAAACAAATAATTGTTCCTTCAACATGCTCTTGGAAAAGCAATCAAATGCATTGCTATTAGTTTAATTCAAACTGAAATATAATTGTCTTATGCCACAGCCACTTTATTTTCTATAAAGCCATATCAGTCAATATTCATAAAGCCTTCTTAATTTATGGTTCTGCATTCAGGGAATAACGCTGACAAACTCTAATTAATGATCACTTGGCAGTTTCGTTTAAATCAGTTAAATTACAATCAAGGAAATGTCTAGAAAATAAAGGCACAAGTGCCAGTGCTGTCCGTTAGCATGCCATTATAATGCCATTATCACACAAGTCTCACTAGATTTTTATTATATGTGATGTCCCTATTGCACAAACAATTGAGAGAGGAGCTTACAGAACATTAAGCCAAAGTTCAGAATCTTAAAGACTTACTTTCAACCAGTCTGAACATTTCACAGCAGAACCACAGGCGATATAGTATGACAGCTAATATGTGAATACTGTGCCTTAGGCCTATAAATTGGATGTGTAGGGACGACAATCAATGTTATTTACAGACTTGTTTACTTATCTGCTTCCCCCATTAGCCTAATGGAATATGGAGCATAACAAGTAAATTAATAATGATCATCATCATGATGGTGATAATGATAGCTAGTCTAATTCCATAGCTGGTAGCCTGCTCTGGGGGAATACATTAACATTTAGGTGGTGCTATTAATAGACATGGGCAATTAAAACTTACTCCACTAGGCTACTCTGTGCTGAAGTTGACACTCACAGAGCTGGGCTGGGGGACGGATGGACGTGTATGTTTCAGATCTCCTAATACGTGTCTAGACTGCATATTACAGCAAATGAGATGGAACAGTAATTGTATGTGCGAGTCCAGTGCAAAACTGAGAGAACTCTCTCGTTTAGATAAAGGTCATGAGTCTAATTATAACAAATAAACAGATAGATCATCAGTCTGTGATGATGTAATGGTGATACATGTGTAATACAGAAAGCATTGGAGAAAGTGTTCCTACAGGACATTTATCATAAGCTTCATCAAAAGCTACATAAAAAGCTGTATCAACATTTATTTCTAACGTGACATCTTCAAAAGTTTGTTTGACACATTTTTTCATGCAATTTCACAACCGTTTAGTGTTCATTCCTTTATCAACCTAACAGCTTTTTTCACCCACACAAAATAGATAGGCCGACTTCAAAATACATTGAAAAAAACACTTTTCCCTGCAGTCAGAACTTTCGATGGATAAAAACAAATTATATTAGGGAATTCTGAATCTCACAACGATGCTTGGCATAACTCAGGGGTATGGAAAACCTAATCTGATAGTAATCTGACTAACTGTTACAAAAATGATCTTATTTGTAAAATAATAAGAGATTAGTGAGCAAGCGTCCCTTTGAGGGGATTCTGAGAGGAAAACAGACTGTAGTTAGTTTAAAACCATTTTCTTGAATTGCCATTACTAAAAATGTTAAATGATCTGTGTTTTGGATTTAAACATATAAATAGAATATAGATATTTATATATTCTCTAGGCTACATGCCACTGAAAACTATTTAAGGTAACATTTATGTCACCCACATCATGTCTGGGATGTATCCATAACCTGTTTTGATGCCCCCTTTTTCCCTCCCTCCTGCTCCTTCCTTCTCTCTTTTTCCCTCCCTCCTGCTCCTTCCTTCTCTCTTTCTCCCTCCCTCCTGCTCCTTCCTTCTCTCTTTTTCCCTCCCTCCTGCTCCTCCCTTCTCTCTTTTTCCCTCCCTCCTGCTCCTTCCTTCTCTCTTTTTCTCCCTCCCTCCTGCTCCTCCCTTCTCTCTTTTTCCCTCCCTCCTGCTCCTTCCTTCTCTCTTTTTCTCCCTCCCTCCTGCTCCTCCCTTCTCTCTTTTCCCCTCCCTCCTGCTCCTTCCTTCTCTCTTTTTCTCCCTCCCTCCTGCTCCTTCCTTCTCTCTTTTTCTCCCTCCCTCCTGCTCCTTCCTTCTCTCTTTTTCCCTCCCTCCTGCTCCTTCCTTCTCTCTTTTTCCCTCCCTCCTGCTCCTTCCTTCTCTCTTTTTCTCCCTCCTGCACTTCCTTCTCTCTTTTTCTCCCTCCCTCCTGCTCCTTCCTTCTCTCTTTTCCCCTCCCTCCTGCTCCTTCCTTCTCTCTTTTTCCCTCCCTCCTGCTCCTTCCTTCTCTCTTTCTCCCTCCCTCCTGCTCCTTCCTTCTCTCTTTTTCTCCCTCCTGCTCCTTCCTTCTCTCTTTTCCCCTCCCTCCTGCTCCTTCCTTCTCTCTTTTTCTCCCTCCCTCCTGCTCCTTCCTTCTCTCTTTTTTTCCCTCCCTCCTGCTCCTCCCTTCTTTCTTTTCCCCTCCCTCCTGCACCTTCCTTCTCTCTTTTTCTCCCTCCCTCCTGCTCCTTCCTTCTCTCTTTTTCCCTCCCTCCTGCTCCTCCCTTCTCTCTTTTTCTCCCTCCCTCCTGCTCCTTCCTTCTCTCTTTTCCCCTCCCTCCTGCTCCTTCCTCTCTTTTTCTCCCTCCCTCCTGCTCCTTCCTTCTCTCTTTTTCCCTCCCTCCTGCTCCTCCCTTCTCTCTTTTTCTCCCTCCCTCCTGCTCCTTCCTTCTCTCTTTTCCCCTCCCTCCTGCTCCTTCCTTCTCTCTTTTTCTCCCTCCCTCCTGCTCCTTCCTTCTCTCTTTTTCTCCCTCCCTCCTATTTACATAAAGAAAATACCTTTCATCTTTTTACTACAAGGTTTATGAAAAAAAACTAGAAAATATCGTTTCCAACAGTGTTTTCGTCAGTACATTGGATCAGCCACTGCTACCAGATTGTTATTTTCAAAGTTGCACGCATTTGTCTCAATAGCTCACTGACACCGGCTGTCATGAGACAAACAGATGGGCAGTGTGTAAAAGACATCGTCTTTCTGTAGGAATTTAACTGACTTTTATCATTTGTGCAAAATTCCACAGAAAGATTATGAATTTGTGCTAATAGGCTGAAGCTCACTGCGTCGATGTGATTGTACAGGGAGAGGAGGAGAGAGAATTCTGAGAGCGTCAATTGGACGAGCAGTTTTCCACGGGTTTGAAACGGGCGCACTATTTCTTGGCATTCTATTTTGGATGAAACACATGCACGTAGTAGGCAACGTGTTAGCAGCCTTTCGGACTTCAAGCCTTGCTCTTTGATTTAACGTATCAATTGAACCATGGATGCTACGATTTACCAAATCATCTTTGGGGAGTTTGGGGACCCAAACTGTAGTTTAATGGATGCCTTTCAAGACACTTTCTACGAAAACGCATCGTTCTCTTTGATGGATTTTGACGGTACGATTTGGGGGGATTTTGACACTGTCATCAATGGTTAATGCTTTCCCTTGACGTCTTGGCCAATTAATAATCATTATTTAAACGTCTTTTTGTTTATTTAAAGGTTTGTATTGCAATGCCACAACTGATGAGATTGGAACATGTTGGCCAAGGAGCAACACCGGACGGATGATGGAGAGACCCTGTCCAGAGTACATCAACGGAGTAAAGTACAACACCACAAGTAAGATATTAAACCATGCCATTCTTTTTTTATTTTATTTTTTTAACGTTTTTCACTGTGTATCTTTACACTGTTAACATTGGCTACATAGGGGGGATTGTCGCTGTCCATGCGTAATTGGGTGGCAATACTTATTTAGCTGTAATGTACCGATCATAAATGAAGGGGAAACCGTAAACTGTGCAATCGGAGCCAATCTTCTAATATTGGATACAGTAATAATATCATATTCAGTTTGCGGGTGGGTTGCTGGAATGGAGCCAAATACTCAAGTGCCATTTTTAAACTCGAATAAAGGATTAATTAATGCAGTGTTTGCAGCCACTTGCTCTCAAATATTAGCTGAAATGTGTTTCTTCTACCAAGATGTGTGACCATACAATACATTTTTATTTGAGTGAGAACCACTGTATAGCAATTAATCGTTTTTAATTATAATGTAAGATAGTTATTCACGGACATCTGAATCAATCCAGTGTGATTTGATCCAGAACATTTTCGAATATTGAACACTGTTTGTAAGCAATGTATCCAGTTATGTCTGCAAGGGCCATTCTGTTATGACACATGATCATCAATGTCAAAATAAGCCACACTATCTCTCCTGTCTGTTTTTGGCCTTGTGTCCTTCCCTGTGCTGTTGGTGGACTCACTCACTCTTCATCACCATACCTAGCCTGCCAACATTCGTTCATCCATCTCCAGATGAATTAGACCACATCGGTGAGCAGCAACACCCTGCTGATTGATAATATGGAGAAACACCTGTGTCACCCAATGCATCATTGTCGGCATCCAGGAAAGTAGTTGATGAGATTATACAATAACAACCTCTGATTAATAAATACTAACAGGTGTCAATATGAAAACAATAGATCACAGATGATGGTTGACCAGTCAACTCTTTTGAGAAATTTTGACATACAATTAATTGTCCAGGAGATCTTGTGCTAGCTCAGCAATCTAATGCCTAAGCTTTAGCCCGGCAGGTTCACACAGGAGACAGAGGTTTGAATCCAGTCGGCCATTTAGCATAAAGCAAAATACAGGGTATTAAACTGATCCAAAGTGAAATGTTTAGCTTTTTGTTAGTAATTGGCACTGATATGGAAGTTCAATATGTTGGCTATGATAGGGGGATATGATAGATATGATAGGGGGATATGATAGGGGGATATGATAGGGGGATATGATAGATATGATAGGGGGATATGATAGGGGGATATGATGGGGGATATGATAGGGGGATATGATAGATATGATAGGGGGATATGATAGGGGGATAGGTTGACTGATTTGATCATTCCAGGATGAACACAGACACTGAGTTTGCCTCTCACATTCACATGTGATTTAACAGAAGCCCTATGTCCACACTACCACTTTGTAACCGTGTTATGGGTTCAAACAATGTTGTGTGAACGTTCAAACCCTGTTTGTGTTCAATTATAAAGTGCTTATTATCTGTATATAAATCAAATCAAATGTATTTATATAGCCCTTCTTACATCAGCTGATACCTCAAAGTGTTGTACAGAAACCCAGCCTAAAACCCCAAACAGCAAGCAATGCAGGTGTAGAAGCATGGTGGCTAGGAAATACTCCCTAGAACGGCCAAAACCTAGGAAGAAACACTCGTTTTAGAACACTGTTTTCAACCATAGGTTTTTCCAGACAATATAATCATCCCAATCCTTCTCTGGGTAAACTATGAACACAACCTTCCCATGCACTCTCATGTACTGTATCTTGTACCCCTGGATGTCAAAGCCAGCTCTATAATGTTAGCCCAAGTTAAAGGGACAAGACACTGGTTAGCAATGAGACAATTGCTAAAGCAGCTAAATGAAACAACAAAGAAACAAGAGATCAGCTAAAATGACAAATCGATGGTCAGAAACGTCTCAAGTCTGTGGAATAAACTGTCTGTTATTGTTGTAAGTTTGTGCAGTGTTGCTTGCATCATTTGCATTATATCTGCTCAGTGCCAACTGAGTTTCAATATGGCACAACACTGAACATAAAAGCAGCACATTATTCACTCCCATAGCATTCACATATAGGGTACTTTAGATAAGCATAATAGGGACATTGCGTTTGTTGAAAAGCTTGGTTTCACATGAATGGTTTAAAAAGTAGCAGTTAGGTAGGACAACACATTCATCTGCTGTAAATGGTTTGGAATAATTGTGCTACAAACTGTGTCATAAATATTAAAAAAGTTGTACTTTTATGCTTTGAAAAACAGGCAGTATAATGTAATTCACTCATTTACACCATGTAATGACCTGAACATTTCAGTAAGGAAAGTCAACAGATCTTTTGCTCGTCACTGAGATATTATGAGTTATGTTTAGTTATGAGGAATATATGTGTGGAATCCCAGTGGTCCGGATAAGAAGTGTTTCTTCCACAGTTCTTCAGGGCATATTTAAAAATGTTATGTTCTAAAAAGCCGCAAACTCTGCAAAATTTTACATGAAATCTCTGGTAATATTGAGAGAGTTCATGTCTTAACATTTGTTAGGCTGTTAAACGCTTCTGGGCAGGGAGAGACGCTGTGTGTAATGATTTTAATAAAATGAAAAAACAGCCAGTGAAGGACATAGGGATATATGAAATGTACTCCTCAGCCTGAAGTGTCCCCACTTTTCGCGTGGTGTCGACTGATAAAACGCTTCAGGAGGGTGGTCACGTGTGCTAGCAAGACAGAGGTCCTGGATTTGTGACTTGGTGTCAATTGAACCAGGAGGAAGTGCTACTGGCTACGCAAGCAACGTGACATCCTTTACACCAGCATCACAGCCTTTAAAGCTGCTATATGTAACTTTTTGGGCGACCCAACCAAATTCACATAGAAATGGACGTATAGATCTGTCAGTCTCATTGAAAGCAAGTCTAAGAAGTGGTAGATCTGTTCAATGTGTGCACTATTTCTATGCTTTCCAGTCTTAACCTATTTAATCCCATCAGTCACAATAGTGACCGTACAAAACGTTTTCAGATATAAGGCCCAATTTATTTTACTGAATGATGTATCAATACGTTTCCAGCAAATATTTAATTAATAAAGGGTTTCAATGAAAACGTGCAGTGTCACATGTTTAGTGTAAATTGTCACATGACCAGAGCTGTTTACTTCCTGGTTGCACCATGAGAAGAGGATGGCTGCATCAAAGCTCCCAAACAAAAGGTTAGTAAAGTATGTTAACATAAAGATAGGACAAATATTTTTGGTACACATCATATTTAAGATGCCTAGTATTGATATATGCATTTGAAATTACTCAACTTTGTTCAGTGTGGTCATAAAATGAGTAAACATGTTGACGTCAACAATAGTGACCAGCGGGATAACACAGTGCATCTAGGTATACACATACATAGTTCTTGTTCTACCTAACTTTCTACTCTGTTCTTTCTTTTAGTTTCACTTTGAGTCAAGTTCTGGATATGTTGGATCTAGGCAACCGCCCAGACAAGGCATGCAACATTGCAGTTATCCCTCAAAATGAGAAACATGCTGTCCTCAGTGATTATGATAGCAATGGGTCAGACATGGACTATGAGGGGGAGACAGGCCATTAGCCAGCCAGACTGTTGAGTGCATATGCTGAACCTATGCAAACAGATCATTGTTGATAATGAAGAGCCAAGGTCCTCTACCCGCCAGAGGGTCCAGTCAGAAGAGCCAAGGGCAAAGCTGCAGGTGGTCAAAAATAAAGATCAAGTGTTCAAACAATCGAAGTGGCCTGACAACATTGTGATTCCAAAACACATAGTATACAGCCCAAATATACAAAAGTTTGTCACGAAACCACTGCGCCACGGAAGGAGATCTCTAATGGCTGCTACTGTTGAAGATCAGGCAAGATATGACAAAGCTTCTCACTGGCCAATCAACACAATGCAACGGTTCCAGAGATGTCATCATTGTGACAAACACACTACCTATGCATGTGAGAAATGCACTGCACATTAAGTGCTTCAAGATATACCATGGACAGTAGAAAAGGAGATAAGAGTGAATGAAAAAGGACTGAAAAAGCCAATAAAAGAAAAATAGAAAAGTTAATAAAGGGTAAGGAGAAGCAGTACAGACTCTAGGAAGAAAAGTAAACGAAAAAGGGAAAAAGACAATCAAAATGGCTGAAATGTTTTTTGAAAAGAAGGTCAATTGATTCAAGACCATAGGTCTGACTGATCACAGTTGAAAATAGTGATGAACAAACTAATCGTGCACTTAGTTCTGAAGCCTACCTCTATGATAAAAAGAAATAAATAAATATATATATATATATATATATATGTGTGTGTATGTATGTATGCATGTACTGTATGTGTATATATATATATACTGCTCAAAAAAATAAAGGGAACACTTAAACAACACAATGTAACTCCAAGTCAATCCCACTTCTGTGAAATCAAACTGTCCACTTAGGAAGCAACACTGATTGACAATAAATTTCACATGCTGTTGTGCAAATGGAATATAGACAACAGGTGGAAATTATAGGCAATTAGCAACACATCCCCAATAAAGGAGTGGTTCAGCAGGTGGGGACAACAGACCACTTCTCAGTTCCTATGCTTCCTGGCTGATGTTTTGGTCACTTTTGAATGCTGGCGGTGCTTTCACTCTAGTGGTAGCATGAGACGGTCTACAACCCACACAAGTGGCTCAGGTAGTGCAGCTCATCCAGGATGGCACATCAATGCGAGCTGTGGCAAGAAGGTTTGCTGTGTCTGTCAGCGTAGTGTCCAGAGCATGGAGGCGCTACCAGGAGACAGGCCAGGACATCAGGAGACGTGGAGGAGGCCAACAACCCAGCAGCAGGACCGCTACCTCCGCCTTTGTGCAAGGAGGAGCAGGAGAAGCACTGCCAGAGCCATGCAAAATGACCTCCAGCAGGCCACAAATGTGCATGTGTCTGCTCAAACGGTCAGAAACAGACTCCATGAGGGTGGTATGAGGGCCCGACGTCCACAGGTGGGGGTTGTGCTTACAGCCCAACACCGTGGAAGACGTTTGGCATTTGCCAGAGAACACCAAGATTGGCAAATTCGCCACCGGCGCCCTGTGCTCTTCACTGAGCACGTGACAGACGTGACAGAGTCTGGAGACGCCGTGGAAAACGTTCTGCTGCCTGCAACATCCTCCAGCATGACCGGTTTGGCGGTGGGTCAGTCATGGTGTGGGGTGGCATTTATTTGGGGGGCCGCACAGCCCTCCATGTGCTCGCCAGAGGTAGCCTGACCGAGATGAGATGCTCAGACCCCTTGTGAGACCATATGCTGGTGTGGTTGGCCCTGGGTTCCACCTAATGCAAGACAATGCTAGACCTCATGTGGCTGGAGTGTGTCAGCAGTTCCTGCAAGAGGAAGGCATTGATGCTATGGACCGGCCCGCCCGTTCCCCAGACCTGAATCCAATTGAGCACATCTGGGACATCATGTCTCGCTCCATCCACCAACGCGACGTTGCACCACAGACTGTCCAGGAGTTGGCGGATGCTTTAGTCCAGGTCTGGGAGGAGATCCCTCAGGACTCCACCCGCCACCTCATCAGGAGCATGCCCAGGCGTTGTAGGGAGGTCATACAGGCACGTGGAGGCCACACACACTACTGAGCCTCATTTTGACTTGTTTTAAGGACATTACATCAAAGTTGGATCAGCCTGTAGTGTGGTTTTCCACTTTAATTTTGAGTGTGACTCCAATTCCAGACCTCCATGGGTTGATAAATTGGATTTCCATTGATTATTTTTGTGTGATTTTGTTGTCAGCACATTCAACTATGTAAAGAAAAAAGTATTTAATAAGATTATTTCTTTCATTCAGATCTAGGATGTGTTGTTTAAGTGTTCCCTTTATTTTTTTGAGCAGTGTATATATTTTATTATATCTTTTTTTTTCACTGCAGGCCTCTACTTGAATGCATATTCAAAAGTAAAAAAAAAAAAAGTAACACAATAAAATAACAATAGCGAGGCTATATACAGGGGGTACCGGTACTGAGTCAATGTGCGGGGGTACAGGTTAGTCGAGGTAATTAGGGGTAGGTAAGGGTAAAGTGACAATGCATTTTGCAATGAAATGTTCAGGGAGCAGGTGTCCACTTACTTTTGGTCATGTAATGTATCTTGAGAGTCCTAGCAATACAGACATTCAAGCTGAGACGATGGGGAACAAAATCAGTATGTGTGGATCAATGTATTTCACAGATTCATGTTAAGCGTGCTAGACAGGCCGTTATACTAAGTGAACCAAGCAGGATGTTACAGCACGAGGTCATATGGGCCCTGAGACAACTGAGCTGCCATAATGTGGTTATCCTGACCACATGGTGTCATACAATTATGTCATACAGGTGTCATACCTCTTTCCAGTATCCACAACCACTTACTTCTCTGGAATACACCCTAGAGACTTACACCAGAAGTGTAGCGGAGGGCAAACGCAAATCCACCTTTTACAGAATAATGTATTAGAAATGTATATAGGGAACGTTACTTTACTCAACACGAACGGTGATCAACATTTACCCACCTTTTTTTTTTTTACTATTACATCACCGCTTACAACAGTACTTCTAATATGGCACAACATTGAACATAAATACCTCTATGTATAATCCATGATAGAGACTTACAATATAGTTATTTTGATATGCCTTACCTATAGACTTGGGATCTGTACATTTCCACTTTAACATAACTTTTGTGACTGCTAATTTATGCTTCAGTATTTCTGTTATTTCAGGTGAATTTGTCATGCAGATCAAGAACAACTTCCAACACTCTTATCTGAATTTACCTTATTAACACACTTCTAAAGCTGTACAACCTTAGGTCAAGATTATGTGAAAATGGTATTTTAAGTAAAAGAAACATATTCTGTGACAGGTGACTCTCGACACAAATCTCGCCTATAGATGTAGGATCTTAATTAGATCATCCTGTTGCAGGAGAGCTTTCTTGCAATGTAGGATATTTAAAACGTGTATTGTTTTTGATGTTTAAAAATGCTTCTGAAGATTGTAATTTCCACTGACTTGATTTTCCCTTACAAAAAATCTAATCAACCTCTACAAAAATGTCCATTAATTATAATCCACTTAATAATTCACTTTTCTTGTTGCTACAGGATCATTTTCCTGCTGTAGCAAACTGGCTCCAATTAATATCCTACATCTGTATGAAAGTCATAATGATTTCTATTCACTGAATGATTGTCTCCTTGGGATTACAGTACAATTAACAATATTGGACATGCAGTTGTAGGCCTGCATATTAGAATAAGGGTTCAAAATCAGGCCACTGAATTGTTACTGGAAGGGTTGAAGATACTGTATGCCTGGACTCATAGACTCAGTATTTTGACTTTGTGGTTCTCTAGATACTGTGACTGTCAAGTCTCTCAAGTTTCACCTTGGTGGCCAACAGTGCACAAAAATGAACAGTTTAGTGGGCCTCATGCCAGGGTTACATTAGTTGGTTTTGGAAACAATTGAACAGAAATCAGAGGTTTCACCCTGCAGTAGACCCTCTCAGATAGGGTGCCGTACAGTAAATTGATTATTTCCTTTCCTTTCAAAACGTCTAAATATTAATGTCAACGGAGTGACTCTTTAAGAGGTTTATACATTTTTAAACCTCCTCTGTGTGCCTTTTTTGTGTGAGTGTTCATCTAATTCCATGGTTTATTTAAAACATGCTTTACCAGGCTGTTTGGAAAGAGGTCCATCATTGTCTGTCCCTTCCCTGTCATAGCCGTGTCATTCAATAACTGGCCAGCCTCTAGGTCAGGGGTGTCAAACTCATTTTAGCTCAGGGGCCACATGGAGGAAAATCTATTCCCAAGTGGGCCGGACCGGTAAAATCATGGTATATATAACTTAAAAACAACAACTTCAGATTGTTTTCTTTGTTTTAATACGATCAACATAAAACATAAAGCTGGAGCCTGAGGACAGTGTGTCCACAATAGTACAAGCACAACATCACTATTAATCATAAAACACCTCAAGTTTATTTGAAAATTCTAAAGAAAAATAACACACAAACACACAATGCCTCAGTGATTCACAGAAGTATATCACAGATCACAGAACTATATCAGGGTGTCTCATGCAGCACTTTAAGTGGGGTTGCATAGTTTATTTGACTCCTGATACCTGGCATCTTTTAGCTTTCACCAGCGCATCAATATCAGGCGTCACATCCTGAGTGGCAGCCAACTTCAGGATGTGATTCAAGTGCTTGTGCGTGAGCCTTGAGCGCAGCTTTGTTTTATTTATGCTCATTACAGAGAAAACTTGCTCACAAAGATATGTGGTTCCAAACATGCACAACAGTTTTGCAGCGAGGGCTGTCAAGTTGGGGTAACCTGGCAAGAGCTTCTGATAAAATGTGTCCAAGCCAGCTGCGGCAAATTTGCCCTTCATATCCGAGTCACACTGCAAGTCTATTATTTCAAGTTGGATGCTGACGGGCAGATCAGAGGGATTCACGGTGAATGGCGAGCAAAAAACGTTGAAGTCTTTCTCCAGTTCACCAAAAATCTGAAAGCGTTGCTCAAACTCCCGTAACAGTGCCGTTATTTTATCTTTGAACCGCTTCATGTCTGCCACATGTTGGGTCGCGCACACATTTTTCAGACAGGAGAAGTGAGCTGCATCACCACCGGCGAGTTGCGTCTCCCACAATGACAGCTTCAACTTGAAAGAACGTATGCTGTCATAATACTGCGTGACGACTTTGTTGCGCCATTGCAGCTGTTTGTTCAAGTTATTCAGGTGCTCTGTAACATCCACCATAAATGCAAGGTCCTGCATCCATTCTGCGGAATGAAATTCTAACACTGGTTTGCCCTTTTCTTCCATGAACTGTTCAATTTCTTCTCGTAAATCAAAGAAACGCCTAAGCACAGCACCTTGGCTTAACCATCTTACCTCAGTGTGGTATGGCAGGCCATAGATGTGGTCTTTCTCTCTGAGAAGGCTGTCAAACTGACGGTGATTCAGGCTTCTGGATCGGATGAAATTAACAGTTTGGATGACCACCTTCATGACGTTATCCATCTTTAATGACTTGCAACACAAAGCCTCCTGCAGATTGCACTTTCTCTCTGAACTTTGTCACAACGCCTGCTTTTTCCCCGATCATTGAGGGCGCACCATCTGTAGCCAGGCTGACAGCGCGGGACCACTCCACTCCGACCCTGTCCAGCGCGCCGACGAGTGCGGTGAAAATATCAGCTGCTGTCGTTGTATCTGTCATCGGCACCAACTCCACGAACTCCTCGGTGACGGTCAATGTGTCATCAACTCCGCGGATGAAAATGGCCAGTTGTGCAACATCTGTAATGTCCGTGCTTTCATCGATTGCAACTGAAAACCCAATAAATGACTTTACTTTTTGCTTCAACTGGCTGTCCAAATCCACTGAAAGATCGGAAATCCTGTCTGCAACTGTGTTTCTTGTCAGGCTGATATTTGCAAAAGCCTGGCGCTTTTCAGGGCACACAATCTCCGCTGCCTTCATCATGCATGTTTTTACAAATTCACCCTCACTAAATGGTTTTGAAGCCACTGCGATTTCATTAGCAATGAGGTAGCTAGCTTTCACTGCAGCGTCACTGATGTCTCGGCTGTGAGTAAACACAGACTGCTGTTTCTTCAGACCCGCCAACAGTTCATTCACCTTCTCTCTTCTCTGCTGTCCTTGAAAGTTGTCATATTTGTCGGCATGAAGACTCACATAGTGGCGACGAAGGTTATACTCTTTCAGCACTGCAACATGCTGTGAACACACCAAACATACAGCTTTCCCATTCAATTCCGTGAATAAATAGGAGGATGACCATTTTTCTTGGAACACTCTGCACTCTTCGTCCACTTTTCTCTTTTTTGACAGAGACATTATTGGGGCAATGATGGTGCCAAAGCACAAAATGTTAAAAGTAGAAGCCGTAATAAATATCGCAAGCAAAACGAAGTAGCTCATCTGGACTGGCTGCACTTGCTTGACCTACTTGCTCTGCTCCGTTATAAACGGTTTGCTTGCTTAACACAATTGCTATTGCGCCATCCAGTGGACGCAATTGGAACAGAAGTTTATTTTATTGAAAAATTGCAGCTAATTTTTATACTTTACAAAATCATCTCGCGGGCCGGATTAAACCCCTTTGCGGGCCTGATCCGGCCCGCGGGCCGGACGTTTGACACCCCTGCTCTAGGTCACTGGATCTTCCCAAGACCTCCAGAGAGACAAATACTGTATATTAACACTTTGGTGTCACAATTGTGTGACCTCCCTCAGGAGCCTCATCTAATTTCAAGCCACTTCTCTGTTGCCTCAAGTGCTCGTCCAATTCAATTAAATCAAAATTGGAGTGTGTAACTCTGATTAGTCAGACTGAATAATTTTTCCTTTCCACTGTCAACCAATCGTTCTGCATGACCCTGTGTCCAGTAAAGCAACGCGTCTGGCTTATAGGGTTTATAGTTGTATAGCTTCTTAAAGAGCAAATCCAATATCACACCAATCAAGTGCTACTGATTGCTTCAACTGCTGGCAATTAAGAGTCAGCTGGAACAAAGCGCTGACACCTGCCTGCCCCGCAGGTCTAGAGAGAACAACACATTTTTTGCAGTATTGTGGGAATAGCACTTGTCACTTCCACTAAATCAGTGAGAAATAAAACAGAGTCCCACCACAGGGATTAGCCGTGGCTTGACGATCCAACGGAAAGCAAGCTGGAGCAGCGGAAAGCAAGCTGGTCTTTAACATACTAAATAGTTGGTGATATTACAATAATAGAATGTCAAAATGCAAGCTTTTTCACGTAATGTGTTGGAAAGAGTTGACTACATACAGTATGATAGGATAATGTGGATCACTACCAATATCAGTTAATATCAAGGGAATTGCCAGGGACCTCACAATATGATATTATCACAAACCGTAGGTGACGATTCGATACTGCAATTTCATTCCGTTTTGATGGTCCAAACAATTTTGCTCAGTCATGAAAATAAAAGTTTTGAAAACATGTTTCCTCGCCATTTGAAAAGAAAAAGGAGAACAGCGTTTTGGTGCAGGTACAGATAACTTGCTCTACCTAACTTATAACTACCTACAAAAAAAACGTTTTTGGGTCTGAAGGGCTCTACATAGTCTACGCAAACGGAGCCGACGGAGGTCCATTTGCATCAGGTAAAAAACAAATCACCCTCACAAATGTACGTAGAACTACATAGAGAGCGACACAAACGGACCTCTGTCGGCTCTGTTTGCGTATACAGTGTGGAAACCTTTAGAATCGATACCTGCTGTCAACATATAGATATAAAAATCGGCTACAATAATATTCCAATACTCTGCTGTAATTATGTCTTTTTTATTTTTAATAATATCCTTGTATGCCAAATATTCAAGTCAATTACGATAATAATTTGTATAATATGGTAGATCACCAATGTGATGGATACTTGTGTCCTCATGAAACTGATTGGAACTTGGAAAGTGCATTCGGAAAGTATTCAGACCCCTTGACTTTTTTCACATTTTGTTGTTAAAACCTTATTTTAAAATCTATAAAATATATTTTTTTCCTCATCAATCTACACACAATAGCCCACAATGACAAAGCAAAAACTGTTTTTTAGAAATCTTTGCAAATTTTTGCAAATGTAAAAAAAATGGAAATATCACATTTACATAGGTATTCAGACCCTTCACTCAGTACTTTGTTGAAACACCTTGTCAGCGATACAGCCTAGAATCTTCTTGGGTATGATGCTACAAGCTTGGCACACCTGTATTTGGGGAGTTTCTCCTATTCTTCTCTGCAGATCCTCTCAAGCTCTGTCAGGTTGGATGGGGAGCATCGCTGCATAGCTATTTACATGTTTCTCCAGAGATGTTCGATCGGGTTCAAGGTCCGGGCTCTGGCTGGGCCACTCAAGGACATTCAGAGACTTATCCCAAAGCCACACCTGCATTGTCTTGGCTGTGTGCTTAGTGTTGTTGTCCTGTTAGAAAGTGAACCTTCGCCCCTGTCTGAGGTCCTAAAGCGTTCTGGAGCAGGTTTTCACCAAGGATCTCTCTGTACTTTGCTCCGTACTTTGCTTAATTCACTGTACTTTGCTCAACAATGCTCCTTATAGGACACATCACCGCACTCTATACTCCTCTGTAAACTGGTCATCTCTGTATACCCGTCTCAAGACCAACTGGTTGATGCTTATTTATAAAACCCTCTTAGTCCTCACTCCCCTCTATCTGAGACACCTACTGCAGCCCTCATCCACCACATACAACACCTGCTCTGCCAGTCACATTCTGTTAAAGGTCCCCAAAGCACACACATCCCTGGGTCGCTCCTCTTTTCAGTTCGCTGCAGCTAGCGACTGGAATGAGCTGCAAAAAAACACTCCAACTGGACAGGTTTATCTCCATCTCTTCATTCAAATACTCAATCATGGACACTCTTACTGACAGTTGTGGCTGCTTCACGTGATGTATTGTTGTATCTATCTTCTTGCCCTTTGTGCTGTTGTCTGTGCCCAATAATGTTTGGACCATGATTTGTGCTGCTACCATGTTATGCCACTGCCATGTTGTGTTGCTACCATGTTGTTGTCATGTTGTGTTGCTACCATGCTGTGTTGTCATGTGTTGCTGCCATGCTATGTTGTTGTCTTAGGTCTCTCTTTACGTAGCGTTGTGGTGTCTCTTGTCGTGATGTGTGTTTTGTCATATATATATATATATATATATATATATATATATATATATATATATATATATATATTTATCCCAGCCCCCGACCCCGCAGGAGGCCTTTTGCCTTTTGGTAGGCCGTCATTGTAAATAAGAATTTATTCTTAACTGACTTGCTTAGTTAAATTACATTAAAAACAGTATGCACCTGAGCTCAATTACGAATCTCATAGTAAAGGGTCTGAATATTTAAATAATGAATCCGGTTTTTATTTTTAATAAATGTACTAAATTTCTGCAAACCTGTTTTCACTTTTCACTTTGTCATTATGGGGTGTTGTGTGTAGATTGATGAGCATTTGGCTGTAATGTAACAAAATGTGGAAAAAGTCAATACTTTCCGAATGCACTGTATATAGTCTGCCATGCATTACATTTGAATGGATGTGAATTCATGTAAACCCAATGCTGTGACATTGAACCATTATACCTCTTAGGTACCAAAAAGGCATTTCTCACTTGGGTGGCTGAGTAATCTTTTGCCACTTGAGCAAATTAGTTACTTTAATTTGACACTTAAAGTGACAGCACTTAAATGAACATTACTCCCAACTCTCTCTCTCTCTCTCTTTCTCTCTCTCTCTCTCTCTCTCTCCAGCTCTCCCTCTCGTGCGCTCTCTCTCTCTCTCTCTCTCTCTCTCTCTCTCTAGCTCTCTCTAGCTCTCTCTAGTTCTCTCTCTCTCTCTCTCTCTCTCTCTCTCTCTCTCTCTCTCTAGCTCTCTCTCTCTCTCTCTACTTGTCAGTGAATAAATCCTGGTCAGGATGTTTTGTGAACACTTCACTGGCTTCATTGGACACACACTCGACCTTAAGGGATAGGCTGTCTAATCTGCACCAGTCTTCCCATGCTGAACACTGAATACTGAACACTGCCACAGTTTCACTGTACACTGCCAGTCACCATCCACCTTAACACTGGACACTGACATGGTGAGTGCTGACTATTCTCCATATAGAATCAGGACTCCAGAGGCTCATGAGATTTACATCCTCCTTCAGTTCTCAGCAAACATGAAGATCTCCCAAATAATATTATTACTCCTGGAGGAAGGAACTGTCATATTACACAGTACCAGTCAAAAGTTTGGACACACCTACTCATTCAAGGGTTTTTCTTCATGTTTACTATTGTCTACATTGTTTTTGGAGGATGTGGGGATAATGTTGATCATGCCGGCTATTGGTGTCTTTAAAAAAAATCTGTTGTCTGCTTGTTTCCTTGAATTAGAGGTTGCAACAAAATCAACTATTGTTTAGTTTAGGTAGAATTCAGTAAAATATGTAGGCCCTATCCAGAAAAAGAATTCCTAATCCCTAGAGACCCTAGGCAGTTTCAGATATCTGAGAGGATTTGATAGGTTTGAGCAATAAGCTAACAGCTCCACCTTGCCCTCTGATAGGCTATAGGGGCCGTTTTTGCACAGGGCCCTCAGTGTTTTCAGTACACATGGCAGAAAGAGACTACCCTACTGTCCTCATAACAATTGGTGTCACTTATTTTATTCTCTAAATCTACTGGTGAGTAAAGTAATGCCAACATAATTATTGTTTAAAGGGACATGTGCCATCTCCATTCTCCAAATCGATCTGCTAGTTTAAGAAGTCGGACAGGGTTTATCTTGATAAGTTCAACCGTACAGTACATTCAGGACAATTAAATTCAGTTTAGTATGAGGATTTGGCCTCCTTTTCTGCATTGTTCTCAAAGGGCATTTTATTTAATTCAATTAAATAATATACTGTCAGTTAATGTTTTCAAACAATTGTGTTTCACATTATTGAATTTTGACCTTCTGTGTCTTCCAGCTTTCCATGTCTTTGACTACTGTCTTAGATGTATGTGAAAGTGTGGAGGCTTCTCTGAGACTGCTGCTCTCTGACTCTGAGGCTTCAATGGATCCTGGTGTTACTTTGAGGACACGATTTATTCAGGTCTATAACAAGTTGTTCATAATAAAGTAATCCACCACTGATTCAAATTGCTCTCGGAGTATAAATGAAAGAATTCCGACAAAGAGACTACACAAATAATAAGTAAATTATTTACAAAGAGAATCGGGGGGGGGGGGGGGGCAAGCAGGTATTTCTCAAGTGAATGCACTGATGAATAGATGGCACAGAATCTTAGCAACTATAGGTGCAAAAGTGAGAAAATGATTTGAAGATAATTGAATTTAGAAGTTATGGTAGAAGCTATTTGTTTCTGTTGTAACTGTTGTTAACTTGAAACATCTCAAGTTTTGAATGGTAGCTTGAGTTCTGGTGAACCTTCTAAAAAGTCTGGCCCAGATACGGACATAATCTCAGCTGTAGCCAACCCTTGTTTGCTTCCCCGAGGTGGAAGCTTTAGACAACGCAGATGATGACGTTTGAATCCTTGTCCAAGTGTACTAATCTTTCTTAATATGCTTTGGGAGCATGAAGGGGAAGCTTCAATGACACAGCTGTGAATTAAGAAAAGCGTTTTCCCCAACACCCTTCGCCAGGCTCTCACGGTTTGTCCCTTTTAGTGGCCGTCGCACAAAACAGGCCTTTTTTAAGGGCACAAATAGTAATCATAATCAATAATTTTGCTCTTTATTTAACCATCTTACATATAAAACCTTATTTGTTCATTGAAAATTGTGAATAACTCACCACAGGTTAATGAGAAGGGTGTGCTTGAAAGGATGCACATAAATAACTCTGCAATGTTGGGTTCCATTGTAGAGAGGCTCAGTCTTAAATCATTTTCCACACACAGTCTGTGCCTGTATTTCGTTTTCATGCTAGTGAGGGCCGAGAATCCACTCTCACATACGTACTGTAGGTATGTGGTTGCAAAGGGCATCAGTGTCTTAACAGCATGATTTGCCAAGGCAGGATACTCTGAGCGCAGCCCAATCCAGAAATCTGGCAGTGGCTTCTGATTAAATTAGATTTTCACAGAACCGCTTGTTGCAATTTCGACGAGGCTCTCTTGTTCAGATATCGGTAAGTGAACTGGAGGCAGGGCATGAAAGGGATAACGAATCCAGTTGTTTGTGTCATCTGTTTCGGGAAAGTACCTGCGTAATTGCGCACCCAACTCACTCACGTGCTTCGCTATATCACATTTGACATTGTCTGTAAGTTCATTTGCATACAAAAAATCATACAGTCTTAGAAAGACCTGTGTGTTGTCCTTGTTAATGCAGACAGAGAGGAGCTCCAACTTCTTAATCATAGCCTCAATTTTGTCCCACCCATTGAATATAGTTGCGGAAAGTCCCTGTAATCCTAGATTCAGATCATTCAGGCGAGAAAAAACATCACACAGATAGGCCAGTCGTGTGAGAAACTCATGCAAGCAGTCAGACAAGTGAAAATTATGGTCAGTAAAGAAAACTTTAAGCTCGTCTCTCAATAAAGAAAAACGTGTCAATACTTTGCCCCTTGATAACCAGCGCACTTCTGTATGTTGTAGAAGCGTTACATGTTCGCTGCCCATATCATTGCATAGTGCAGAAAATACACGAGAGTTCAGGGGCCTTGCTTAAACGAAGTTAACCATTTTCACTGTAGTGTCCAAAACGTCTTTCAAGCTGTCAGGCATTCCTTTGGCAATAAGAGCCTCTCGGTGGATGCTGCAGTGTACCCAAGTGGTGTCAGGAGCAACTCCTTGCACGTGCGTTACCACTCCACTATGTCTCCCTGTCATGACTTTTGCGCCATCAGTAACAATGTAAACAATATACATTGTAATAAAGAATAAATAATAGTAATAATAATAATAACAAAATGTTAACATTCAATAGTAAGAATATAATAAATATAAAATGCTAAACATGGAAAATAAAATTATAACTAACTTATAACTGTCATCCTCATCATTACATCAGTACTACAACTACAATCGTCATTACTACTACTACTACCACCACCATCATTAAACTGCTATCATTACCATCACCCCTACTACCTGTACCACTACTATTTGGAATAATAATCACAACAACAATAATAATAATAGTAATAACTACAATAGTAATAACAATAATACCACTAATAGTAATAACAATAATACTACTAATAACTAAATGACTGTTTACTATGCAGATGTTATTATTCAGTGTTCCTCAGGCTATGACAGGCAAATACATATTTGGCTGCAAGAGGAGCCATTAGTCCTTCACCCATGTCACGTCCTGACCAGTAAAGGGGTTATTTGTTATTGTAGTTTGGTCAGGTGTTTGTTTTATGTGGTTCGGGGTTTGTTGGGCTATGTACTTAGGTAAGAGGGGTGTTTGTTTTATGTGTTCCGGGGTTTTTTGGTTTATGTTCTATGTTAGTATATTTCTATGTTCTAGTCTAGTCTTTTTAGTTCAATGTTTAGGGTTTTGATTGACCTTCAATTGGAGGCAGCTGTTCCTCATTGCCTCTGATTGAAGGTCCTATGTATAGGGGGGGTTTTGTATTGGGATTTGTGGGTAGTTGTCTCCTGTTTTGTGTCTGTGCACCTAACAGGACTGTTTAGTGCCGTTCGTTGTTTTTTGTATACGTGTTTCTTTTGTTTTTTCCTTCTTTTTATTTAATAAAGAAGATGTGTATACACGTTCCCGCTGCACCTTGATCCAATCCTTACGACAACCGTGACAGCCCATTAGTATTTTTTGTTTGTCCTCTGGGTTTAATAAGTTAAAATTTGGAATAAATGTATTAATTTCTGTGAATAATGAATCTCTTGTGAGGAATATGTATCACAGTAAAGGAGAAAGTGCATCTCTGTTTCTACCTCCCATTGTCACAACTGTCGTCTGAAGAAGTGGACCAAGGTGCAGCGGAGTTAGTGTTCATTATTAGAATTTAATATAAACAACGTGAACACTATACAAAACAAGAAAAGAGTAAACCGACAGCAAACAGTCCTGTCTGGTACAAAACACTGACAGAAACAATTACCCACAAACCCACAAGGCAAAGTAGGCAACTTATGTGTGACTCCCAATCAGCCACAACCTTCTACAGCTGTGCCTGATTGGAAGTCACACGGCCAAAATAAATGAAACAATAAACACCCCGACTCTTCTGCCACGTCCTGACCCAACTACACCCCCTACTGGTCAGGACGTGACAGTACCCCCCCTTAAAGGTGCTAACCCCGGAAGCACCTTTAAAACAAAAACCCAAAAAGAAAAACAACCCCAACCAACAAAACAAAAATTCCCCTCTACTAAAGGGAGCGAAGGGAGGGTGGCTGCCGTCAACGACGGCACTGTGCTACACCCCCCCCTCCCCAACCCACCTATATCAGGAGGTGGCTCCGGTTCAGGCCTTTCCCGGCAGTCGGGCCACTCTGGCAGTTCGGGGCACTCGGGGCAGTCTGGCAACTCGGGACAGTCTGGGCAGTCTGGCAACTCGGGACAGTCTGGGCAGTCTGGCAACTCGGGACAGTCTGGGCAGTCTGGCCACTCCGGCAGTTCAGGGCAGTCTGGCCACTCCGGCAGTTCAGGGCAGTCTGGCCACTCCGGCAGTTCAGGGCAGTCTGGCCACTCCGGCAGTTCAGGGCAGTCTGACCACTCCGGCAGTTCAGGGCAGTCTGGCCACTCCGGCAGTTCAGGGCAGTCTGGCCATTCCGGCAGTTCAGGGCAGTCTGGCCACTCCGGCAGTTCAGGGCAGTCTGGCCACTCCGGCAGTTCAGCGCAGTCTGGCCACTCCGGCAGTTCAGCGCAGTTTGGCCACTCCGGCAGTTCAGCGCAGTCTGGCCACTCCGGCAGTTCAGCGCAGTCTGGCCACTCCGGCAGTTCAGCGCAGTCTGGCCACTCCGGCAGTTCAGCGCAGTCTGGCCACTCCGGCAGTTCAGCGCAGTCTGACCACTCCGGCGACTGTTGACTGGCGGGCAGCTCCGACGACTGTTGACTGACGGGCAGCTCCGACGACTGTTGACTGACGGGCAGCTCCGACGACTGTTGACTGGCGAGGCTGGGTTTACGCACTTGCCGTTTAGTGCGGGGAGCGGGAACAGGACGAGTCGGACTGGGTGGACGCACTTCCGGGTCCGCACGAGAGACAGGAGCTGGAAACCCAGGGCTATGGAGGCTCACAGCCGGTCTAGATCTTACCTCCTGCACAACCCGCCTTGGCTGGATGGAACTAGTAGCCCTGTACGAGCGGAGTGCTCGTACAGGGCAGACTGGGCTGTGCAGGGGCCTGATGGTAGCCGTGCGTAGAGCGGGAGTTGGGTAGCCCGGTCCTCGGAGGCGTACCGGCGACCAGATGCGCTGCGCAGGCATCCTCCTACCAGGCTGGATGCCCGCTCTAGCACGGCACCTGCGAGGGGCTGGAATAACTCGCACCGGACTGTGCGTGCGTATGGGTGAGATAGTGCGCTTCTCAGCAACACATGGCGCTCCCCACCTCATACGCTCCTCCATATAACCACGGGTAGCTGGTTTCCGGCTCTTCCTTCGCCTAGCCAAACTACCCGTGTGCCCCCCCCAAAAAAATTCTTGGGGGTGCCTCTCGTGCTTCAACGCCAGTCTTGTCCCTCGGAAACGTTCCCGGTCCATACCAGCCTTACTCCTATCCTCTCTCTCGCGTACCACCTGTTTCCAAGGAAGGCGATCTTTCCCTGCTTGGATCTCCTCCCAAGTGTAGGAGCCTTCTCCCTCCAAGATCTCCTCCCAAGTCCATCTCTCTCGTTTGTCCTCTTCGAAAATCCTCCGCTCCTTCCTCTGCTGCTTGGTCCTTGAGTGGTGGGTAATTCTGTCACAACTGTCGTCTGAAGAAGTGGACCAAGGTGCAGCGGAGTTAGTGTTCATTATTAGAATTTAATATAAACAACGTGAACACTATACAAAACAAGAAAAGAGTAAACCGACAGCAAACAGTCCTGTCTGGTACAAAACACTGACAGAAACAATTACCCACAAACCCACAAGGCAAAGTAGGCAACTTATGTGTGACTCCCAATCAGCCACAACCTTCTACAGCTGTGCCTGATTGGAAGTCACACGGCCAAAATAAATGAAACAATAAACACCCCGACTCTTCTGCCACGTCCTGACCCAACTACACCCCCTACTGGTCAGGACGTGACACCCATGTTGTGCAGTGACCACATACACGCTCCTCTTTGGGTAGCCATGTCTTTTTATGTCTGACGATTTCTGTTGCCAATTAGAGGTCACTCAGCCTGTTCTTGGTAAGGATCTGCTTCGTATCTCTGACAGAGTAGAGATAATCAGCCAATTCACATTCTCTGTTTTGGGCCAGATAGCAATTTAGTTGGCTTTGGGATTTTGTTTAGTTTTTCCCACGTTGTAAATATGAGTACTTTGATTGGTTCATGATTTTTTAAATGTTAATGATTTATTTTGAAGCCGTGCTGGTGCAGCTTGGTTGGTTAGGTCCAACACAAGCTGACTGAGAGGGCTCGTTTCTGGGCTCAGTTTATTGAGTGGCCCCCAAACCTAACTTCCGGAAAGAGCTATTGGTAGGATTACTCTGTCAAATATTTTGGTCCAAATTCTAATTGGGATGTTGATTTTGAATAATTTCATTGTTATTGCACAGAATGCTCTGCAAGCTTCTTTGAGTGCATTCACTGCCATATTAACGTTTCCCGATGCAGATATGGTCAGAACAAGGTATGAGTAATTTTTAGGGTGTTCAGTTATGTTTTTTGTTCAGGGTGAATTTAGATTTGTGTTTCTGACATCTGGGGGTTTTTCTGGAAAATGATTATTTTCGTTTTTTTATAATGTACTGCCAGGGCCCAATTATGGCAATATTGCTCTAGAATGTTAATGTTCTGTTGAAGACCTTATTTGGTTGGTGATAGAAGAACCAAACCATCAGCATGTAGCAGGTATTTTACCTCTGTGCAGAATAGTGTGAGTCCTGGGGCTGCAGAATGGCCCTGCTAATTAATTTATATTAATGTTGAAAAGGTTTGGACTCAAACTGCAGCCTTGTCTCACACCTCGACTTTGCGAAAATAATTATGATCTTTGGTTTTAGATTTTTATTGCACACTTGTTTTCTGTGTACATACATTTTATTAAGTCATACACCTTATCACCAAGCCCACTTAGAATAGAATAGCCCTTTGTGCCAAATAGAATCAAATTATTTTTAAAGTCAATAAAGCAGTCAGTCAATGAACTAGTGTGTGTAAGGTGTATATATGGTTAATAGTGCGATGGTTGGGTAGAAAGCCAATTTTACATTTACTTATTACATTTTTTTTCTTGAAGAAAGGTTTGAATTCTTGAATTCAAAATGCAACAGGAAACCTTTCCCAAATTCCTGTTTACACAAATTCCCCTGTAATTATTGGGGTCTGATTTGTCTCCACTTTTGTGGGTAGGGGAAATGAGTCACTGGTTCCATACATAAGGAAAGCAGTCAGAAGTTAGTACCATGTTGAACAATTTAAGCACAGCATTTGATGATGATCACAACAACAGGGTCAAAGATGAAGAATGTGGTAAACATTTGGCTGTTTGATAGGGGACCATATAAACACGGCCTAATATTTGTTTTTAGGTATAAATGTGTTAATGTCACTGGACATTTTACAGTGCCTTTGACTTTGTCCTTTAGGAACTATCTCTAAACGAGTTGAGGGGAGTTTGGTAATTGAACGCCATTGATATAATGAATCAACGCCTGCTCTTCCTCAAACATAAATACATATTTCTGTCATGGGTATAGGCTTGGAGCAAAACAAGTCTGACTCACGCAAAAAAAAGTATTTCATTGTTTGAAAATCTTCACACCAAAGAAAGGCTTTTTGTTGTGAGTCTGGGTACTGGAAATATAGTTGAATGCACATGATCTCTGTTTTTTTTGGGCATCACTTGGACATTCTGAAGTTTTTCAAACAGTGCTTTCATGTTACACTGAGAGTAGTGCCTTGGGGAATTTTAAGTGGAGCGTTCATACTGAATACGCACATCTGTGTGTTTTGATGACAAGACATTCTCCAGAGACCAGTTTGAAGGGTCAATGGACACAAGACAGAAAGAACTTCCAAAAAATTAATTTCTTTATCTCTCAGTTTTAGGGATATGTGATTGCATCTTATTTCATCACCAAGTCAGGCCAATACGCATTTTGTGAGGGTATACTGTTGGTCCCTTATGCCGATTTCAAAATAACTGGGAACTGGGAAATCTCTGACTTCCGATTTCAGTGCATTCAAGACAACTGGAAACTTTGGAAAAATCGGTGTGAATGGTCATCCAACTCAGAATTCCAATTCCGAAACTAGGGCATCTTTCTAGAGCTCCGACTTTTCGACCTGAAGATCACTCACGTCATGATTTTTCAGAGTTCCCAGTTGTCTTGAAAGCACCATTACTATATCAGATTTGTCTTCTTCTTTCAAATAAATTCAAAGTTAAACATATAGGACATTTGAGGGTGGGGGTTCACAAAATAGTGTTCATGACAGGCAGGTTCAAATATCAAAACCAAATATGAACCAACTATATTAATTTGGGGACAGGTCGAAACACACATGAAACATTCATGGACATTTAGCTAACTTGCTGTTGCTAGCTAATTTGTCATGGGAGATAAACATTGGGCTGTTTTTTTTTACCTGAAATGCATATGGTCCTTTCTTTTGCTGGATCTTTGTAGCAAGCATTTTAGATGAAATTATTGAATAATATGTATAGTACCAGTCAAAAGTTTGGACACACCTACTCATTCAAGAGTTTTTCTTTATTTTTACTGTATTCTACATTGTAGAATAATAGTGAAGACATAAAAACTATGAAATAACACAAAAAAGTGTTAAACAAATCAAAATATACTTTATATTTGAGATTGTTCAAAGTAGCCATGTGTACATTTATTTTAAGGCACTAGTCAGCATGTAAGCCTAGGTGTTAAATACAGTATCTTCCTGCTGTGATTGGCTGTGTTGTCCATGCTGTGAGCCCATTGTTGTTACAATTGTATGAAGAGCAGCATGTTGTCTGTGCATACACTGTCATGTGAAAAAGTAAGTACACCCCCTGGAAAGTGGTAGTTTTTTATTTTCTTAGATTTGTTTTACATATTTGGACACATGGATATTTGAGATAAATTCCAACCACATTCATTGATAATGATAACCCAATTTTAAAAAACACCCCAACATTCTTTTACTTTGAAAATGTTATGCGATTAAAATGAACAAAAATGCAATTTCCTTATGAAGAAACAGTTAGTACACCCTTACCTTTACCATCACATAAAATGGATAAAATTAGAATCAGGTGTACCAAAACAAGTTCAAATTATTAGAAAAGTATTAGAGAGTAACTTGGGAGGGTTCAGCCTTCCATAAAGATTAGAAACTTGGTCTGGTTTGGTCTTAACCATATGGCTCTCAAAAAAAATATATGAAGACATGACTAACGTTTGCTGGACAACTCCTGGGTAAAGAACAAAACTCATGGAACAACGTGCTCTGGACAGATGAATCAAAGGTGGAGTTGTTTGGCTGCAATGCTAGGCTCCATGTTTGGCAAAAATAAAACACTGCCTTTGAACAGAAGAACCTCACACCAACTGTAAAGCATAGAGGCAGTGACATTGTGGTTTGGGGCTGCTTTGCTGCCTTGGGTCCGGGCCAACTTGACATCATTGAGTCAACCATGAATTCCGTATTGTACAAGAGAATTCTTGAGGAGAATATCAGACCATCTGTCTAAAAACTGAAGCTGAGGCCTCCCGAGTGGCGCGGTGGTCTAAGGTACTGCATAGCAGTTGCTAGCTGTGCTACTAGAGATCCTGGTTTGAGTCCAGGTTCTGTTGCAGCCTGCCTCGACCGGGAGACTCATGGGGCGGCGCACAATTGGCCCAGCGTCGTCCGGGTTAGGGGTTGGCCGGCAGGGATGTCCTTGTCCCATTGCGCTCTAGCGACTCCTGTGACAGGCCAGGCGCATGCACACTGACACAGTCGCCAGGTGTACGGTGTTTCCTCCGACACATTGGTGTGGCTGGCTTCCGGGTTAAGCGGGCATTGTGTCAAGAAGCAGAGCGGCTTAGTTGGGTCGTCGACCTTCGCCTCTCCCGAGTCCATATGGGAGTTGCAGCGATGAGACAAGACCGTAACTACCAATTGGATACCACAAAATTGGGGAGAAAATGGGGTAAAAGTTAAAAATAAAAAAATGGAAATGAATATGTATCTTACAACAGGACAATGATCCAAAACACACAAGCAAAGCTACAACGGATGGCTCAAAAGGAAGAAATGCAGGGTTATGGAATGGCCGAGTCAAAGCCCAGATGTCAGTTCTGTCGAAATGCTGTGGGGGGACTTGAAGCGGGTCGTGCATGCAAGAAAGCCCTCGAACATGGCACAGTTAAAGCAGTACTGTAAAGAAGAGTTGGCAAAAATTCCTCCCAGTCGATGTAAGAGACTGATAGACAGGTACAAAAAACTACTACATGAAGTTATTTCAGCAAAAGGAGGCAACATCAGCTATTGAAGCTACAGTAGGGGTGTAATTGTTTTTTCTGCATTATGGAATTGCATTTCTGTTGATTTCAAAGTATAATCTTTCAGTGTCATTTGTTAAATTAGGTTACCTTAATCTGTCAATAGTGTTGAAGGGAAGATTACATATCCATCTGTACAAATATGTAAAAAAAAATTACAATTTAATTCCAGGGGGTGTGCTTGCTTTTTTACATGACTGTTTTTGACTTACGCATGTTGACCTCAAAAATAGAAGGAGTACTCTTGTGTGCTACACTACACATAACGTCACTGTTTGCTGTGTTAACTGAGTGATAGCATGCTGTTTAGCTATCCTGACTGATCTGTCAGTTATTGATGGTCTGAGAAGTACAAAAATGTTATTCATGTATTTTATTGTGCCCACCTGTAGAGTGTGAATGAATTTGCTGTAGAAAGTGCATTTTCATCCCCATAGTGAAATCTTCAGTCCCTGTCCTCTTTTGTTTAACCAAAGAGAGAATTGGTATTTTGTCAGCAAAAAAATAATCTCGCTCCACACCAGTTTGTAAACTCTCAAATTCCTTCTTGTCGACTTCCACATGAAGGGATTAGCATTTTTATGACACCCCTAGGAGCCTTACACTGTTCACAAGAGAAAAGTAGGTCAAAAAAAGAGGTGTACTCCACTGGTTTAAATGCTACAGTTCATGTAGATTGAACCTGACAACATAGAGAAACAATGTCTCCAAATGCCATATTCATCCAACCAACTGTTCCTGGAATCTAAATGACTAGGGATTTAGGCTATTTATTTGTGATAGTCTTCAACCCATAGTAATGAATAAATGTATTCTTACTAGACATATACTGCTCAAAAAAATAAAGGGAACACTTAAACAACACAATGTAACTCCAAGTCAATCACACTTCTGTGAAATCAAACTGTCCACTGAGGAAGCAACACTGATTGACAATAAATGTCACATGCTGTTGTGCAAATGGAATAGACAACAGGTGGAAATTATAGGCAAATAGCAAGACACCCCCAATAAAGGAGTGATTCTGCAGGTGGTAACCACAGACCACTTCTCAGTTTCTATGCTTCCTGGCTGATGTTTTGGTCACTTTTGAATGCTGGCGGTGCTTTCACTCTAGTGGTAGCATGAGACGGAGTCTACAACCCACACAAGTGGCTCAGGTAGTGGAGCTCATCCAGGATGGCACATCAATGTGAGCTGTGGCAAGGAGGTTTGCTGTGTCTGTCAGCGTAGTGTCCAGAGCATGGAGGCGCTGCCAGGAGACAGGCCAGTACATCAGGAGACGTGGAGGAGGCCGTAGGAGGGCAACAACCCAGCAGCAGGACCGCTACCTCCGCCTTTGTGCAAGGAGGAGCAGGAGGAGCACTGCCAGAGCCCTGCAAAATGACCTCCAGCAGGCCACAAATGTGCATGTGTCTGCTCAAACGGTCAGAAACAGACTCCATGAGGGTGGTATGAGGGCCCAATGTTCACAGGTGGGGGTTGTGCTTACAGCCCAACACCGTGCAGGACGTTTGGCATTTGCCAGAGAACACCAAGATTGGCAAATTCGCCACTGGCGCCCTGTGCTCTTCACAGATGAAAGCAGGTTCACACTGAGCACATGTGACAGACGTGACAGTCTGGAGACGCCGTGGAGAACGTTCTGCTGCCTGCAACATCCTCCAGCATGACCGGTTTGGCGGTTGGTCAGTCATGGTGTGGGGTGGCATTTCTATGGGGGGCCGCACAGCCCTCCATGTGCTCGCCAGAGGTAGCCTGACTGCCATTAGGTACCGAGATGAGATCCTCAGACCCCTTGTGAGACCATATGCTGGTGAGGTTGGCCCTGGGTTCCTCCTAATGCAAGACAATGCTAGACCTCATGTGGCTGGAGTGTGTCAGCAGTTCCTGCAAGAGGAAGGCATTGATGCTATGGACTGGCCCGCCCGTTCCCCAGACCTGAATCCAATTGAGCACATCTGGGACATCATGTCTCGCTCCATCCACCAATGCCACGTTGCACCACAGACTGTCCAGGAGTTGGCGGATGCTTTAGTCCAGGTCTGGGAGGAGATCCCTCAGGAGACCATCCACCACCTCATCAGGAGCATGCCCAGGCGTTGTAGGGAGGTCATACAGGCACGTGGAGGCCACACACACTACTGAGCCTCATTTTGACTTGTTTTAAGGACATTACATCAAAGTTGGATCAGCCTGTAGTGTGGTTTTCCACTTTAACTTTGAGTGTGACCTCCATGGGTTGATAAATTGGATTTCCATTGATTATTTCTGTGTGATTTTGTTGTCAGCACATTCAACTATATAAAGAAAAAAGTATTTAATAAGATTATTTCATTCATTCAGATCTAGAATGTGTTATTTTAGTGTTCCCTTTATTTTTTTGAGCAGTGTATAATGATTCACCAACATGCATCAGTCTCCGGTTCAAATGTTTAAAATATGAGTTCATCGGTCCACGTGATCCCAAACCAATCCAAATGTAGCATGCAACGTTCAGGAAAAGCCATTTAAATGCTACGAAACGCCGGGTCACACATTTATTTATCTCAAATAAATATATTTCTACCTTCCAAAAAACTGCAGCCTCTCCTTCAGTGTGGAACTAAACATGTCATTGTGTTGACAGTCATTGATCTACAAGTAATTTTGCATGCCGAACAACAATAGGCAATATCAGGGGGCAAAAAGCAAACAATGCCCCACCTAACTGATAATGGGGTGGGAGATGTTTCTCTTATGGCTCAGCTCAGGTGCCTACATACACTATACATCATTTACACACACAGGTCAACTCAGACAGATCCAGCTCGGAGGCCCAGCTCCATCAGCAGCAGATTTAGAATGGAAAATGTATATTTTTATGCAGTAAATGTTAGTGCATTGAACCAAATCGCATTGGTTTGTTTCTCTAATCAAACCGAATCACTTCAAACTAAAATGTATCGTTCCTGTATCGTATCGGAGCCAATGAATCTAGATATGGATCGAATCGTCTTGAGAGGGAAAGATGCACAGCCCTAATGCTTACAGATGAGTTCCTTGTCCTCTGCAATATAATCTGTAAAAATGACAGTGTTGACTCAGGGATCTTACCTTAGCCCCAAGTTCAATTGCAATTCACATTTCCATCTGGGAGAGGTTTTTCTGCTTTCAAAACATGACCCTCATCCCATCCACAAAGTTACAAACCATCAGAGATGATATATTGAAGGGATGTGCAATGTGCGTTTATATATATATTTTTTTTTATTCCATGTTATTTCCCTCTATGTCCTCACATAAATCTACAGGGGGTCAGCCACCCAGCCAGCCTAGCCTGAGTGATTGTTGGATTGTCCCCCAGCCGTCTCTCTACAGGAGGTAGACTGTACTTAGCACCTCAAATCAACCTCTCTAATTTATCACGATATGTTCATTAATTATAAATCAATTACTGCAAGATGAGAATGAAAATAACCTGATTTATATGCCGTAGTCGGTAGTTCAAGTAATTTCCATAGATCTTTATGTCGGTGTTGCATGTGGATCAACATGCAGTGACTCCAAGTGTTTGGCCTGAGCCTCAGAGGTATGTGTGGAAGTAGAATCCATCTGTCGTCTTATAGTTGGAGACAGATGTTAAGCATGCCGCTCAGCTCTCCTCCAATTAATTATACTGTCAATTTAATGGTGTTAATGTGTATATTAGATGTAAAGTCCCCTGTTTTTACAGGACCTGCGTGGTTCTGGTACCGGTTTCGACTGACATTGTTTATAAATTGATCTGTGGACACTGAAATGACTTGCATTGAGCAATAGCCCTGGTTCCTACGGCCACTGTAGTCTTTTTTTCTGAGCCTGTGTGACGTAGGATGTGAAATCTGAAACCACTGGAAGCTGGGATGTCCTCCCTACCATTTCATTTTCTCTTCTGACTGTCTGAACTCCTGGCTGAACCCTACGTCACAGCCACGGACAAGCACGTGCCTGCAATCATTACATCGTTGCGCAGCAGGAGAGAGTGGTTTCATTACGGTAGCACATTCAGAGATCCATTTATAGCCATTCATCGAAATTCATACATTTTAAACAAAAACACTGTCATAGATGGACAACGTTACAGTTTTTCCTAATTGTTAATACACGTTTGCTGAAACTGGCACTCTGGTGCGCAAAACTCTAAGCACAAAACAGTTAGCCGATTTCCCCAAACCCTACAGACATCTTTCAAAATGAAACACAGCAATCAAAATCATGTACTCCCTGCTCAAAATGAAACTGCATACAAACACCCATCAAATTAATCTAACTTAGTGACAACTGACATATTCAAAACACTACTATAAAAACCTATTTCAGTGTAAAGACTAAGATTTTGTTGTTATACTGTATAGCAAGATGGCGCTGGAGAAGAAGGCTGACGTTTTACGTGTTCCTAACCAATTGTGTTTTTTTGTTTGTTTCTTTGCGTTGTTTGTAACTTATTTTTTTTACTTATTTTGTACATAATGTTGCTGCTGCTGTCTCTTATGACCGAAAATAACTTATGGACATCAGAACTGTGATTACTCACCACGAACTGGCAGAATCCTTTTTTTCCTTTAACGAGTCTGACGATCCCGTCGTGGATGACATAAGCAAATTACCTTAGATTCCTGTATCCTAAGTGAAAAAAATGATATTTGTGATGCTTTTAATAAGCATTTCATCTCTGCTGGTTTTTTATTTGAAAGGAAAAGTAGCCATTGTGGCACTGGCCAGTTAGTTGATTTTTCGTCTTGCTTTTCAACCGTTACTCTGAAAAATGGTAACCCTGTTTTTAGTTTCCAGAAAATAACCGAAGCAGAGGTTCTAGCTGCCCTGTGTGCCATTGATACTAAGAAATCCTTAGGCGCTGACAATTTAGACCCGTTCTTACTTAAGTGTGCTGCACCTATCATTGCTGGTTCAGTGACACACATTTTTAATCTAACATTAAGCACAGGAATTATCCCTAAGGTGTGGAAAGCAGCTTTTGTTCTGCCATTACATAAGGGAGGTGACGGTAGTGATTTGGATAACTATCGACCCATCTCTAGGCTCCCTTGTCTGGCAAAGATCCTAGAATCTATAGTCAACAAACAGTTACAGTCTTTTCTTTCTGCTAACAGTATTCTTAGCACCAATCAATCTGGTTTTAGATCTAAACACAGTACCACATCGGCCACTATGCTTGTTGTAAATGATATTGCAAATGCCTTAGATGATAGAAAGCACTGTGCTGCGTTGTTTGTAGATTTGTCAAAAGCTTTTGACACTGTAGACCATGCTATCCTTTTGAGTAAGCTGTCATCTATAGGAGTGGGCACGGATGCCTGCCGATGGTTTTATGACTATCTTAAAGATAGAACTCAGGCCGTCATGGTCGACGGGGTCAAGTCTGACTCCTTACAGTTACTTAAAGGGGTCCCTCAGGGTTCAATAATTGGCCCACTATTGTTCTCACTTTATATAAACAACATTGGTGATGATGTCAGATATTGTAAATTCCATTTATATGCAGATGACACAGTGATGTACTCTATTGCTCCAACAGCGGACCAAGCTTTAATGCAGTTGGAGTCTGATTTTAGGATACTACAGGGGTCTCTTTTACAGCTTAAACTTCTTTTAAATGCTAAGAAAACAAATGTCATGTTTTTTTCTAGGTCTAAACTCTCAGTTAGAAACACTTTTGTAATCACTAGCTTGGATGGTACTCAAATCAAACAGGTCTCTGCATATAAATATTTAGGGGTATGGTTAGATGATAGGCTTTCTTTTAAAAAACATGTTACTGAATTGGGAAAAAAGCTCAAATTCAAGATAGGGTTCCTTTATAGAAACAGGGCTTGTCTGTCCTTTGTAAATAGAAAACAAATTGTCCAGGCTACTTTTATGTCCGTTTTAGATTATGGTGATATTATCTATATGCATGCATCGGCAAACACATTAAAACCACTGGATACTATTTACCATTGTGCACTCAGGTTTATCACGGGTGATAGTTACAAAACTCATCACTGTATCCTTTATCAACATGTGGGTTGGGCCTCTCTATCTGTGAGGCGAGAGCAACATGCTCTCTTGTTTATTTATAAAGCGCTTCTTTTAAAACTACCTCCATATATATCATCATTAATTTCCACTAGATATACAAATTTTAAAACCAGATCACAGATGTGGATTACATTAGAGACTCCTGCGGTCTCCACAGAGTTGGGTAGGACTGCCTTTAGTTCCTTTGCGCCTTATTTATGGAACAAACTGCAGATCCAACTTAAGTTAGACACTCTGGTGTCCCTTGCCCATTTTAAAAATGTTATGGAGGATCAATATGATGTTATCTGTGATTGTTTCTGTTGAATTGTGTCTTTGTTTTGTATGTTTGAAATGTTCTTGTCTGTATGCCTAAAACTGTACATGTCAACATGTTTACACAGGGCACAGCCGTAAAAGAAATCCAGGTCTCAGTCTGTTTTCCCTGTTAAAATAAAGATTTTTTTTAAATACTGTACTGCTTTCCCGGGAACAGGCCCAGATCCCCGTCATTTGCGTGAATAGAAGGCAGAGAAAAAGGGGCCGGAGGATGGGCTGCCTTCTGAGAATTTGTAGGTGATCGAATAAACCCCAACTGCCTTCCATTCTGCTAGCAAACGTGCAATCTTTGGAAAATAAAACCGATGACCTACGTGGAAGATGAAACTACCAACGGGACATTCAAAACTGTAATATCTTATGCTTCACGGAGTTGTGGCTGAATGGCGACATTATCAACATACAGCTGGCTGGTTATTCGCTGTATCGGCAGGATAGAACAGTGGCGTCTGGTAAGACAAGGGGTGGCGGACTATGTATTTTGTAAATAACAGCTTGTGTACGATATCTAAGGAAGTCTCAAGGTTTTGCTTGCCTGAGGTAGAGTATCTCACTATAAGCTGTAGACCACACTATCCACCTAGAGAGTTTTCATCTGTATTTTTCGTAGCTGTCTACATACCACCACAGACTGATGCTGGCACTAAGACCGCACTCAATGAGCTGTATTCCGCCATAAGCAAACAGGAAAACGCTCACCCAGAGACGGCGCTCCTAGTGGCCGGGGACCTTAAAGCAAGGAAACTTAAATCCGTCTTACCAAATTTCTATCAGCATGTTAAATGTGCAACCAGAGGGAAAAAAACTCTGGACCACCTTTACTCCACACACAGAGACGCATACAAAGCTCTCCCTCGCCCTCCATTTGGCAAATCTGACCATAATTCTATCCTGCTGATTGCTGGTTACAAGCAAAAGTGTAAGCAGGAAGCACCAGTGTGGTCAAATGAAGCAGATGCTAAGCTACAGAGCTGTTTTACTAGCACAGACTGGAATATGTTCTGGGATTCCTCCGATGGCATTGAGGAGTACACCACATCAGTCATTGGCTTCATCAATAAGTGTATCGATGACATTTTCCCCAAAGTAACCGTACATACATACCCCAACCAGAAGCCATGGATTACAGGCAACATACGAACTGCGATAAAGGCTAGACTCTAACCCGGAAGCTTATAAGAAATCCCGCTATGCCCTCCGATGAAACATCAAACAGGCAAAGCATCAATACAGGACTAAGAACGAATCGTACTACACCGGCTCTGACGCTCGTCGGATGTGTCAGGGCTTGCAAACCATTACAGACTACAAAGGGAAGCACAGCCGAGAGCTGCCCAGTGACACGAGACTACCAGATGAGCTAAACTACTTCTATGCTCGCTTCGAGGCAAGTAACACTGAAACATGCATGAGAGCACCAGCTGTTCCGGAAGACTGTGTGATCACGCTCTCCACAGCCGATGTGAGTAAGACTGTTAAACAGATCAACATTCACAAGGCCGGAGGGCCAGACGGATTACCAGGACGTGTACTGCGAGCATGCGCTGACCAACTGGCAAGTGTATTCACTGACATTTTCAACCTCTCCCTGTCCGAGTCTGTAATACCAACAAGTTTTAAGAATGTTGGTATTACAACATGCTTAAAAGAACACTGAGGTAACCTGCCTAAATGACTACCGACCCGTAGCACTCACGTCTGTAGCCATGAAGTGCTTTGAAAGGCTGGTCATGGCTCACACCAACACCAACACCATTATCCCAGAATCCCTAGACCCACTCCAATTGACATACTGCCCTAACAGATCCACAGATGATGCAATCTCTATTGCACTCCACACTGCCCTTTCCCACCTAGACAAAAGGAACACCTATATGAGAATGCTATTCATTGACTACAGCTCAGCGTTCAACACCATAGTGCCCTCAAAGCTCATCACTACGCTAAGGACCCTGCGACTAAACACCTCCCTCTGCAACTGGATCCTGGACTTCCTGACGGGCCGCCCCCAGGTGGTATTGAGGACGCTGTAGTGGAGCAGGTTGAGAGCCTCAAGTTCCTTGGTGTCTCCATCACCAACAAACTAACATGGTCCAAGCACATCAAGACAGTCGTGAAGAGGACACAACAAAACCTATTCCCCCTCAGGAGACTGAAAATATTTGGCATGGGTCCTCAGATCCTCAAAAGATTCTACAGCTGCACCATCGAGAGCATCCTGACTGGTCGCGTCACTGCCTGGTATGGCAACTGCTCGGCCTCCGGCCACAAGGCACTACAGAGGGTAGTGCGTACCGCCCAGTACATCACTGGGGCCAAGCTTCCTGTCATCCAGGACCTCTATACCAGGCGTTGTCAGAGGAAGGCCCTAAAAATTGTCAAAGACTCCAGCCACCCTAGTCATAGACTGTTCTCTCTGCTACCGCACAGCAAGCGGTACAGGAGCGCCAAGTCTAGGTCCAAGAGGCTTCTAAACAGCTTCTACCCCTATGCCATAAGACTCCTGAACATCTAATCAAATGGCTGCCCAGACTATTTGCATTGCACCCCCCCCTTTTTTACACCGCTGCTCCTCTCTGTTGTTATTATCTATGCATAGCCACTTTAATAACTCTACCTACATGTACATATTACCTCAATTACCCCGACTATCCGGTGCCCCCACACATTGACTCTTTACCAATACCCCGCTGTATATAGTCTCGGTGTTGTTATTTTACTGCTGCTCTTAAATTACTTGTTACTTTTATTTTTTATTCTCATTCATATATTTTTAACTGCATTGTTGGTTTGGGGCTCATAAGTAAGCATTTCACTGTAAGATATACAGTTGAAGTCGGACGTTTACGTACACCTTAGCCAAATACATTTAAACTCAGTTTTTCACAATTCCTGACGTTTAATCCTACTAAAAATTCAAAGGGTCTTAGGTCAGTTAGGATCACCACTTTATTTTAAGAATGTGAAATGTCAGAATAATAGTAGAGAGAATGATTTATTTCAGCTTTTATTCTTTCATCATATTCCCAGTGGGTCAGAAGTTTACATACACTCAATTAGTATTTGGTAGCATTGCCTTTAAATTGTTTAACTTGGGTCAAACGTTTCTGGTAGCCTTCCACAAGCTACCCACAAGAAGTTGGGTGAATTTTGGCCCATTCCTCCTGACAGAGCTGGTGTAACTGAGTCAGGTTTGTAGGCCTCCTTGTTCGCACACATTTTCTATTGGATTGAGGTCAGGGCTTTGTGATGGCCATTCCAAAACCTTGACTTTGTTGTCCTTAAGCCATTTTGCCACAAATTTGGAAGTATGCTTGAGGTCATTGTCCATTTGGAAGACCCATTTGCGACCAAGCTTTAACTTCCTGACTGATGTCTTGAGATGTTGCTTCAATATATCCACATAATTGTCCTTCTTCACGATGCCATCTATTTTCTGAAGTGCCCCAGTCCCTCCTGCAGCAAAGCACCCCCACAACATGATGCTGCCACCCCCGTGCTTCACGGTTGGGATGGTGTTCTTCGACTTGCAAGCCTCCCTCTTTTTCCTCGAAACATAATGATGGTCATTATGGCCAAACAGTTCTATTTTTGTTTCATCAGACCAGAGGACATTTCTCCAAAAAGTACGATCTTTGTCCCCATGAGTAGTTGCAAACCGTAGCCTGGCTTTTTTATGGCGGTTTTGGAGCAGTGGCTTCTTCCTTGCTGAGTGGCCTTTCAGGTTATTTCGATATAGGACTCATTTTACTGTGGATATAGATACTTTTGTACCTGTTTCCTCCAGCATCTTCACAAGGTCCTTTGCTGTTATTCTGGGATTGAATTGCACTTTTCGCACCAAAGTACGTTCATCTCTAGGAGACAGAACGCGTCTCCTTCCTGAGCGGTATGACGTCTGCGTGGTCCCATGGGGTTTATACTTGCGTACTATTGTTTGTACAGATGAACGTGGTACCTTCAGGCGTTTGGAAATTGCTCCCAGGGATGAACCAGGTCTACCATTTTCTTTCTGAGATCTTGGCTGATTTCTTTTCATTAACCCATGATGTCAAGCAAAGAGACACTGAGTTTGAAGGTAGGCCTTGAAATACATCCACAGGTACACCTCCAATTGACTCAAATGGTGTCAATTAGCCTATCAGAAGCTTCTAAAGCCATGACATCCTTTTCTGGAATTTTCCAAGCTGTTTAAAGGCACAGTCAACTTAGTGTATGTAAACTTCTGACCCACTGGAATTGTGATACAGTGAATTCTAAGTGAAATAATCTGTCTCTAAACAATTGTTGGAAAAATTACTTGTGTCATGCACAAAGTAGATGTCCTAACCGACATGCCAAAACTATAGTTTGTTAACAATAAATTTGTGGAGTGGTTGAAAAATGAGTTTTAATGACTCCAACCTAAATGTATGTTAACTTCCGACTTCAAATGTACACCTGTTGTATTCAGCGCATTTGACCAATACAATTTGATTTTATTTATTGTTTGTGTGTACTCAAACAAGAAAGGAACACAAATTCAACATGACACAAATTTCAACAAGACTCAATACATGTCAAACAGCATTCTGTAAGCACACATACAGTACATTTTTTCCATATGCAAAGGAAGAAAAATTGGCCTATTTGTACTACTGTACTGTATGTTAAATATAAGGAAACTCTCAAAAATCAGTAAAATCTAAATCATAAGTCAAGAAACAAATACTCCATCGTGAAAACAGAATCATTAATGTCTGTTGTAGTGGTCCAGCCACAGATTTTCATCAACATCACAGGCGATATTCTCCTTGGCCAGACAGCAGGGGAAATATCTTCTGTCATGACGCAACCACCCCTGACAGGACTCTGCTAGAATGTCACCACATGCCTCCTCCATTGCCTGGAGAAGGGCCATATGTTCATGGGGTTTGCGATTATGCACCTTCCACCGCCATGCTGAAAACAACTCCTCAATGGGGTTGAGAAATTGGGATTATGGTGGGAGATAGAGAATTGTAAACCTGGGATTGTCATTGAACCAGATGCGGACCTGAGCGGCCCGATGGAAACTCACATTGTCCCAAATTAGAACATACATTTGCTGCACAGGATCACCTGGCCTTCTCTGCTCTGGCTGAAAAAGAGTGTCATGTAAGGTGTTCAAGAAATTAAGGAGATGGGCAGTGTTGTATGGTCCAAGGGTAGCATGACGGTGGAGGACCCCATTCTGGCTCATAGCTGTGCATATGGTGACATTTCACCCGCGCTGGCCAGGTACCTCAATGATGGCGTGTTTACCAATGTTCCCTCCTCTCCTCGTTTTTGCTAAATTAAATCCAGCCTAATCTATGAATATGAGTTGCTGGGGGATGGGACTTGCAACCAACTCCATGATTCTCTGAAATGACAGTAAATCACTGGCAACATAAATTAGTCTCTAATGTTTCAAGAGTGTAAAACTAGTACAGTCGTGGCCAAAAGTTTTGAGAATGACACAAATATAAATTTTCACAAAGCCTGTTGCCTCAGTTTGTATGATGGCAATTTGCATATACTCCAGAATGTCATGAAGAGTGATCAGATGAATTGCAATTAATTGCAAAGTCCCTCTTTGCCATGCAAATGAACTGAATCCCCAAAAAACATTTCCACTGCATTTCAGCCCTGCCACAAAAGGACCAGCCGACATCATGTCAATGATTCTCTCATTAACACAGGTGTGAGTATTGACGAGGACAAGGCTGGAGATCACTCTGTCATGCTGATTGAGTTCGAATAACAGACTGGAAGCTTCAAAAGGAGGGTGGTGCTTGGAATCATTGTTCTTCCTCTGTCAAACATGGTTACCTGCAAGGAAACACGTGCCGTCACCATTGCTTTGCACAAAAAGGGCTTCACAGGCAAGGATATTGCTGCTGTAAGATTGCACCTCAATCAACCATGTATTGGATCATCAAGAACTTCAAGGAGAGCGGTTCAATTGTTGTGAAGAAGGCTTTAGGGCACCCAAGAAAGTCAAGCAAGCGCCAGGACGTCTCCTAAAGTTGATTCAGATGCGGGATCGGGGCACCACCAGTACAGAGCTTGCTCAGGAATGGCAGCAGGCATGTGTGAGTGCATCTGCACGCACAGTGAGGTGAAGACTTTTGGAGGATGGCCTGATGTCAAGAAGGGCAGCAAAGAAGCCACTTCTCTCCAGGAAAAACATCAGGGACAGACTGATATTCTGCAAAATGTACATGGATTGGACTGCTGAGGACTGGGGTAAAGTCCTTTTCTCTGATGAATCCCCTTTCTGATTCTTTGGGGCATCCAAAAAAAAGCTTGTCCGGAGAAAACAAGGTGAGTGCTACCATCAGTCCTGTGTCATGCCAACAATAAAGCATCCTGAGACCATTCATGTGTGGGGTTACTTCTCAGCCAAGGGAGTGGGCTCACTCACAATTTTGCCTAAGAACACATCCATGAATAAAGAATTGTACCAGCACAACTTCTCCCAACCATCCAGGAACAATATGGTGAATAGCAAGGCCTTTTCCAGCATGATGGAGCACCTTGCCATAAGGCAAAAGTGATAACTAAGTGGCTCGGGGAACAAAACATCGATATTTTGGGTCCATGGTCAGGAAACTCCCCAGACCTTAATCCCATTGAGAACTTGTGATCAATCCTCAAGAGGCGGGTGGACAAACAAAAACCCACAAATTCTGACAAACTCCAACCATTGATTATGCAAGAATGGGCTGCCATCAGTCAGGATGTGGCCCAGAAGTTAATTGACAGCATGCCAGGGTGGATTGCAGAGGTCTTGAAAAAGAAGGGTCAACACTGCAAATATTGTCAATAAAAGCCTTTGACACTTATGAAATGCTTGTAATTATACTTCAGTATTCCATAGTAACATCTGACAAAAATATCTAAAGACACTGAAGCAGCAAACTTTGTGGAAATTAATATTTATGTCATTCTCAAAACTTTTGGCCACGACTGTACATTACTTACTTGCACATATTCATATTTATCCTTCACTCTGGGAATTCCTTTGAAATGGAACTCTGTAGATTTGCTTCATCCGGAGATGGTGTTTCTTAAGGGATGCTGTCTATGGTTGATAAGCTCACTCTGATGTTATGGAAGATGGCAGGGTTTTCAACAATCTGTTGTTGGATTTCCCGCAATCTTATGCCCTTATTTTCAACATCCATTTGCACAATGCCAGCCTCCTGTTTGTCTATAAATATCCACATTCTACCACCACGTACGTGGTGGTCGTCTTTCAGTTCTACAAAAACAAAATAGCTTATAGTTAATTTAACACTACAGTAGTACAGTATACAAGATAAACATGTTACAAAGTAGTATAGCTCCCAATTTCATACATAACAGTAATACATTAAACATTTACTTTGTTTCTCCTTACAGTATGTATTGGAATCTACAGTCTTTACTGTGCTTTATGTTGTACTAATGTCAAGTAGTAAAAGTAGTAGATCGGTACAGTATGTACTGCAGACATCGGACCTATTCTCATTTTGGAACGTCCGGATGATGATTGCAACAGTGAAGAAGCTCAGATTGGGCTGCACTCTCTGCCCAGCCTCTCTCAAGGTCAAACCATGGTTGACCACATGGTCCACCACCGTCGCCCAAATTTCATCAGAAATGACTCTCCCTGTTCTTCCACCACCTCCACATCTACCCCGACCCCCACCTCTTCCATTGTTCTCCAAACACAGGAGTACTCACCTGTGGCCTTTTTTATTGCAAAGTGAACATTTGCGCAATTAGTGTTTGCGCAATTTGTGTTTGCACATGTGAAGAGTGAAAGTGATCAGTTGGTAATTGAGTTTAGCTTGTTGAACAGGGTTGCTTTTCATTTGCACACAATATATTTTAGTTGTGAAAGTTGTGCCAGAGGTAGAGAATTGTGTATTGTGTTTTGCCAAATTTTTGTTATAGAATTGCAATCTGAGTGTAATGCAAAATGTGGGAGTAGTATTGCAGATTTGGTGTATGGTTCTGCTAAATGAGTTACAGGTCTGGGTCACTGTGCCTCATGGGCCAGTTTTAGTTTGTAAACAATTGGGAAAAACTGTAATATGAGATGAAAGGCGAGTTCCTAACGAGTTCAGAAAGACAAGCTAGAGCTCTGTGATTTGTCCACAACGATGTGGGCAGACGTTTTCATCAAGAGAAACCTTAAGAAAATATGCACATTTTCTCTTAACGCTCAACATATTTTACAGTTATAAGAAAGGTGAAATCTTATAGTTCGTCATTTTATAATTTAATTATGCTATATTTAGAACACATATAGCCTACATCATAAAATATTTCATATTTTCATATTTGTACTTGTGCTTGTGTCCTCAAAAGTGACTACATCTCAATAATGTCGAACTATTCTTACCAGAAAGGTGAGATTTTAGCCTTTCTTGGAGTATGCAGCAATACTAGTTATTGATAAATAAGAATTTTTGGGGATTACTTAGATTACATTTTCGATTACATGTAGTTACATTTAACTGTTTACGCTGTATATATTAGCATGTCTGGCGTCATTGTACAGTAGGGTTCACATGCCTTTAATACCTCCAAGATCTCTCTTAAAAAATATATGTTTTACTTCCTGGCACAGTCTGGAATAGTAGATGTTTCTTAATGCCCACAGTGCTTTTATCTTTCCTGTATGCATGTATGTATACAGGCTTTCCTTACTTCTTTATTCTCATATAAATGTAAATATTCTTAAATAATTCCACTCCATAATATCTGTTTATTGTATCATATCCTATGATATTTTACCCTCATAGGTTTTACTCTACTAAATGAGAGCATTGCTTGATCACTGCTAGTCAAGAACCGCTGCTAGGCAGGCACAGTGAATGTGACTGTCTGTACTGTTTTCCATTGATGCATATGTAATTCCTGCCTTATTAATGCATGCCTCAGATATTAGCACAACACGGTTAGGGATGAGTCAGTGTTATTAAATGTTCTGTCTCATTTACAAAGATTTTGAGGTACCTTAATATTAGGATTTAGCATTTTGACTAGCCAGTATACGAGGTTGATTTCTATACTTCTTTCTCAGGGCCAGAAACTGCTCATTGTACTGTATGTATAGCAATAGTAAAAGCATGAGCACATTAGGCTCATGGTAGTATAGTGGTTAGAAAGGTTGCTGTTAAGGGGGTAGGGCTAGCCAGTAGCCTATTTGAGGTTGATATCCACACCACTTGTAAAGCAGTAGTAAAGGCATGACAGCATTAGGCTCATGGTAGTATGAAGGTTAGAAAGGCTGCAGGCAAGGGGTTTGGGTTTCACCCCTAATGTCGAACTGATTGGGTCAGTGGCAAGGTGACTTGGGGCTGTTGCTTTAGTGGGCTAGGGTTGTGGATCAGGGAGTGCTTTCATTGATCAGTGCCAGCCTCTGAGGGAGTGCTTTCACTTGTTCAGCCCCGTCCATATCTGATCTCTGACCAAGCTATGGCCTGAGGAGGAGCAGCCTGCCAGATATGGTGGTGGAAAGGGACTACAATGACAGTATAGAACGGCAGTGTGTGTATCTTCTCAGTAAGTTGTTTGAGGGAACCTTTGTGGTAGATATGGTGCTGTAATTTAATGACAACATTACTAGCCTTTGAAATAAATAACTCATTCTACTCCACTACTCTGTTTAGAATGCACTGATCCATTTGCAAATTATATACAATTATCTATCCGAATAAAAGTGCTATATTTCTCCAGAATTTGACAGCTACCCCTTTAAGAATCTCATTCATCATGTCATCACATTGAGTCTGGGTCAGAGGATGAAGTAGTCAATTCAATTTGGTCACCAAAGGCTCTCATTCTGGGGACCTTTCCAAAGAGACAAATGCTGTTTGTGTGTTGCTCAGTGACCTTAGATAAAAAGGCATATCATATTATATTGTGGCCTGAAAGATACTCTCTTAGTCTGTCTATGAGCCTGGGGTGTTGTAGTGGAATGGTTAGCCAGAATTGCTTGTTTTTTGGGGGTGATTTTCTTTACATACAGTATGCTGAAATCAGTAGATGTCTACAGTAATGAATCTACAAGAACATATAATGTTGAGAAAAATACGACATGGAAAAAAACCTTTCATATCCAGCCCTAGGTCTAATTTTGTCCTTAGGCTGTTCCTTTTTTAGAACCCATGAGTCAATGTCAGAGATACTACTGCATTAGAGCAGGGTTCACAAACTCGGTCCTGGGGCCTCTCCTGGGTGAACGTTTTGGTTTTTGCCCTAGCACTACACAGCTGATTCAAATAATCAAAGCGTGATGATGAGTTGGGGGGGGGGGGGGGGGGGATAATGTAATGCTTTGTGATCTGAAACAGAGATTTGCCATACAGGGTCAGATTTCTCAGGGATAAGATTTAAAGTGGGCTGCCAGACAGGGATTCAAGACATCACACTATCAACACACTATCAAGCTGTTGTTTTACACACCATTTTAAAATAATATAAATTGCATTCAGCCGAGCTGTCTAAACACCATTCGACGTCATTTCCTCTTTTCGTTGTTGAGTACTCAATATATTCAAGTGTACACTATCTATCTGGAAACACTTTAACAATGGACAAAATGTATGATATTAGTAAACATTCCCTCTCGAAAATAATCAATTTACCCATTACAGCAGGGGTACTCAGCTCTTACTCTACGAGGTCCAGAGTCTGCTGGTTTTCTGATCTACCTGATAATAAATTGCACCCACCTGGTGTCCCAGGTCTAAATCAGACCCTAATTAGAGGGGAACAATGAAAATACACAGTGGAACTGACTTTGAGGTCCAGAGTTGATTTTGAGGGATTTAGAGCAGCAAAATAAATATGAATAAATATTTTTTTGTAGACATGAAACTCAAAACTTTTTTTTCATTTTTCCACTGGTAAGTGAATTAAAAAGCCTTTCCCTTGATGTTGTGTTTTTTTGTTTTACATTTAAGAATTTCATCCTTGCCGTGTTAAAATGGATAGGCTGTCACTCTAATGCTCGAAAAGGAACATCAAAGAAGCCATTGACATATTTAATTTGTGTCATTGTGTTTTGAAGCAGTGCTGTTTTTCTTTTATCTGAGAATACTTTTTGACCCTCTTGACTTCTTGACTTTTTAAATTCAGGCAAACTACGCCCTAGCCTTACTCCATATCTGATGTCTGTGTAGAAAACACCATCATAGTGACAGATATGCCTCGGTTTGTTCTGTCTTAAAGAGACATTTCTAACTCTCTTAAGCTGGGAGGTGAATCGACTGTGCTTTGACATGCCTCAGGTCATACAATTTAATTTGAAATGTCTGGTAAGCGTGACTGGCGTAACTGGCTTAGGTGGGTGACATGCATGGAATATAGAGTCAGTAATACATCCCTTTATAGGAGTTGTTTCATATGTAGAAGCCTGGAAACTCATCTAAATTTAGGAGAACATACAGTATATTAATATATCAAAAACCTAGGAATTATACCTTTTTATTAGATTTGATTGTGTTTTTGATTAGTTTTTATCACCAGCATTAAAAAGTGGGTATGGAATTCTACAATCTGCTCAACCTGTACAACCAGCTGGATTCTCTTCAACCCTTGGGAAACCTCCTTTAATATTATAAACAACACACTGTACACTGAGTGTACAAAACATTAGGAACACCTTCCTAATATTGAGTTTCACCCCTTTTGCCCTCAGAATAGCCTCAATTCATCAGGGCATGGACTACAAGGTGTCAAAAGCATTCCACAGGGATGCTGGTCCATGTTGACTCCAATGCTTTCCACAGTTGTGTCACGTTGGCTGGATGTCCTTTAGGTGGTGGACAATTCTTGATTCACACGGGAAACTGTTGAGTGTGAAAACCCCAGCAGCGTTGCAGTTCTTTACACACTCAAACCATTGTACCTGGCACCTACTATCATACCCCGTTCAAAGGCACTTAAATCTTTTGTCTTGCCCATTCACCCTCTGAATGGCACACATACACAATCCATGTCTCAATTGCCTCAAGGCTTAATTTTTATTTGTTTTACCTGTCTCTTCCCCTTCATCTACACTAATTTAAGTGGATTTAACAGGTGACATCAATAAGGGCTCTTAGCTTTCACCTGGATTCACCTGGTCAGTCTATGTCATGGAAAGATGATTTATTTGTACACTCAGTGTATACTGTACACAGAAACCTCAGTTTCTCCTTATCCAAGTCCAAAGTAAGCGTTGAAACTGACTCTAGAGTGCCATAGTTATGGAAAGAGAAACAAATATATGAATAAAGTGGCTTCATCATGCGTTATGTACAAATGGTTAGTCAGAAACCTGTACTCCTCTCAACCTGCTCCCCAGACCTAAATTCTTGACTGAAAGAGTGTTCTTCACAAAGAAAGGATGATATTAACACAGAGAAAAATTAAGTATCTGGGAAAATCCTCCTCGTCTTAGAAGTGTAGAACTGGGGGTGTTTGAGCTACCGTACAAGACTTTGCCTGCAGACAGGCACTATTGGTGTGAAAGTATCTGAGTATTCCCAGAATGCCACCCAATTACTTTGGATTTACTTTGTCAACTCTGGAGTCTCTGAGTACAGAGGAGGATGAATCTTTAGGGAGTCAGAGGTACAATCCAGTTCTCTCAATACCCTAAAAATACACTCAAAATGTATTTAGTACATCTCTCATCTGTGAAACAAGGCGTTTGTCGTCCAGTTCAGCACTGCCCCCGGCATTGGATCAATGCACATGTCCAGTTAGTTTTGTTGAACAGGGTCAAATGAACAGACTCAATGTATTTGGTTGGGTAATGTCATTGATTGTTTTCCCTTGTCTCATGGGACTCATGCTGCCTGTTTGTTCCAAATGATTTAACTGAAGGTGTACGCTGCATCCAATTCAACTGTATAGATTCTTCATGGTTAAATATCCATCCAGTGCAAATTAAAAACATTGATTATGAGCGGAGATCTTACTGTTGATTAGGAAATACCATTGAACTCAAAACAATAAGATTTGACTCACGCTTAACTGATAGCGTGATACCTCATTATGCATACATGTTAGCTTTATTCATAATCAGGTGTTGTCCTTTGTCTTGTGTCTCAGTAAATCCTCATGTGTTGAAAGGTAATAAACCAGATTGGATGGCCAGATCTGATCGTCTTTATTCATCCTCACTGCCACCCCTTCCACTAACTCAGCACATCCTGCTCCTCCAATCAATCATCAAGCCAATATTTAGCTAAAAAAGGTCAGTGAACATGCCCCAATGTTAATTGTATACATCATGATTTTGTATATCTCATTATACAAAAGAGAGACAGTCATACAGTATCAAAATGTTGAAAAGAAAATAGTGTGAGGCGTTGAAAAGGACTGATTCGTTTGAAATGATCTGATTCTCTTTTATGAAATGGACATAACATAATGCACAACATTAAGAGGATTAAAAAGAAGTTTGAAGTGGTCTTCAAGAAGGAGATAAAAAAGTGTACTGAAATGTAGAAAATGGGGATATTAAAAATAAAAAAAATCTGTTCAAAGTTGATTACAATAAGAGGTTTTAAAAGATATGCAAATATATTAACTGGAGGACAAAGAGGCTTTGCAAATCCCCTTTCATAAATTAACATTTATATTCCTAAAGTGTCTAGAGTGGCAGAAAAAAGATTAAACCGGTAAACTTTGAACCGAGGGGAAAAGTAAGACTCGTCTCGACTTACAGGAGAGAGCTAAGTGAAAGACTGTTGTGTCGCTACTATGGACTTAATAACTGCTACTGCAAGTTAAAGACTGTTGTGTCGCTACTATGGACTTAATAACTGCTACTGCAAGTTAAAGACTGTTGTGTCGCTGCTATGGACTTAATAACTGCTACTGCAAGTTAAAGACTGTTGTGTCGCTGCTATGGACTTAATAACTGCTACTGCAAGTTAAAGACTGTTGTGTCACTACTATGGACTTAATAACTGCTACTGCAAGTTAAAGACTGTTGTGTCGCTGCTATGGACTTAATAACTGCTACTGCAAGTTAAAGACTGTTGTGTCACTGCTATGGACTTAATAACTGCTACTGCAAGTTAAAGACTGTTGTGTCACTACTATGGACTTAATAACTGCTACTGCAAGTTAAAGACTGTTGTGTCGCTGCTATGGACTTAATAACTGCTACTGCAAGTTAAAGACTGTTGTGTCGCTGCTATGGACTTAATAACTGCTACTGCAAGTTAAAGACTGTTGTGTCGCTGCTATGGACTTAATAACTGCTACTGCAAGTTAAAGACTGTTGTGTCGCTACTATGGACTTAATAACTGCTACTGCAAGTTAAAGACTGTTGTGTCGCTGCTATGGACTTAATAACTGCTACTGCAAGTTAAAGACTGTTGTGTCGCTACTATGGACTTAATAACTGCTACTGCAAGTTAAAGACTGTTGTGTCGCTGCTATGGACTTAATAACTGCTACTGCAAGTTAAAGACTGTTGTGTCGCTGCTATGGACTTAATAACTGCTACTGCAAGTTAAAGACTGTTGTGTCGCTACTATGGACTTAATAACTGCTACTGCAAGTTAAAGACTGTTGTGTCACTACTATGGACTTAATAACTGCTACTGCAAGTTAAAGACTGTTGTGTCGCTGCTATGGACTTAATAACTGCTACTGCAAGTTAAAGACTGTTGTGTCACTACTATGGACTTAATAACTGCTACTGCAAGTTAAAGACTGTTGTGTCGCTACTATGGACTTAATAACTGCTACTGCAAGTTAAAGACTGTTGTGTCGCTGCTATGGACTTAATAACTGCTACTGCAAGTTAAAGACTGTTGTGTCGCTGCTATGGACTTAATAACTGCTACTGCAAGTTAAAGACTGTTGTGTCACTACTATGGACTTAATAACTGCTACTGCAAGTTAAAGACTGTTGTGTCGCTACTATGGACTTAATAACTGCTACTGCAAGTTAAAGAGTGTTGTGTCGCTGCTATGGACTTAATAACTGCTACTGCAAGTTAAAGAGTGTTGTGTCGCTGCTATGGACTTAATTACTGCTACTGCAAGTTAAAGATTGAAAGTGTTACTGATTGTTGTGTAACTATTATTGACTTAATCCTACACATGAATGATTCTGTAACTATTATCAATTTATTAACTACTAGGCCTACTACAAGTGAATGATTGAAAGTGCTGCTAATATTTCTGTTACTATTATCGACTTAATCTTACACATGAAGGATTGTGTAACTATTATTGACTTAGTACTATAAGTGGCGTAATGCTATGTAATGATTATCAACAAAATAAAGTAAGGATTATTTAAGCAATAAGGCCCTTGAATCCAGGGATTATTGTGTGATAACTCCCGACTAAGGGCTGTTCTTAGGCCCGAGGTGAAGCCGATTCTAATTCAATGATGATGAGAGATAAGAACTTCAATAAATAATTATTTCATGAATATCCAATTTTTGCATTCTGAAGTTGCTATGCTAGCGGGCTGGTCCTTGGTTATTTTCTCATGTTTTGACCCAGTCGTTAATGGTAATCATTCTATTCATTCAACGTTGCTACGCTAAACAAATCATTGGCATGTAGCTAGCTAGCAGAGATTCAATGATGAGGAGAGACAATAACTTCAACAAATAATGATTTAAGAAATATCCAATAGGCCTACATACAGAGAGCTCGCATTTGTAAAATTATACGTTGTTGCACAGGTCGTAGAGGCAGACAGGTATGTTTATACAACCCCCAACTATTTCAAACCAAATGGTAGCATGGTGTAACGTGTGAGCAGGGAGTCGGGAAGCAAGTTCAGGGAGTGAATACATTTAATGACTGAACGAAACACAACACAACACAACACAACACAATACAATACAATACAATACAATACAAGAAACACGAACAACGCACAGACATGAAACAGAAACAATAAAGCCTGGGGAAGGAACCAAAGGGAGTGACATAAATAGGGCAGGGAATCAAGGAGGTAATGGAATCCAGGTGAGTGACATTATGCGCTGATGCGTGTAACGAGGGTGACAGGTGTGCGCCATAACGAGCAGCCTGGTGACCTAGAGGCCGGAGAGGGATCACACGTGACAGGACCCCCTCCCCGATATGCGGCTCCAGCCGCAGGACGCAGACCAAAATGATGATCCCGGGGATCAAAAGCGGACCGGTCACCTCTGCTGAGGCACAGGAACCTGTCAATCCGGCTAAAGCGCGGGAGCATGGCGACCTAGAGCGCCGGAGAGAGAGCATACCTGACACATGGAAAAATAATGTGTAGATGCTTTTTCCCCGAAGGAGATGAAGTTTATGAATTTCCTGCCTAGGCTGTGGGGCAGTGGAATTATGACATTAATACGTCATGGTATTTTGTAGGAGTTGTTGTCCCACAACTCCTGCATATCAACCAATAAGCATCCAGGATCCAAACAATCTGTTTTATAATGTTGTTTAACTATCATCGACTTAATTCTACACATGAATGATTGTGTAACTATTATTGAGTTAACTATACTGAACAAATCTATAAAACGCAACATTCAAGAATTTCAAAGATTTTACTGAGTGAGTTACAGTTCATCCAAGGAAATCAGTCAGTTGAATTGAATTCATTAGGCTCTATGGATTTCACATAGCTCGGAATACAGATATGCATCTGTTGGTCACGTATAATGTTTTCTGATGTCAACATTGTGAACAGAGTGCCCCATGGTGGCGGTGGGGTTATGGTATGAGCAGGAATAAGCTACGGACGACGAACACAATTGCATTTTATCGATGGCAATTTCAATGAACAGAGATACCATGACAAGATCCTGAGGCCCATTGTCGTGTCATTCAACCGCCTCCATCACCTCATGTTTCAGCATGATAATGCACGGCCCCATGTCGCAAGGATCTGTACACAGTTCCTGATAGCTGAAAATGGCTCAGATCTTCCATGTCCTGCATACTCACCAGACATGTCACCCATTGAGGAAGTTTGGGATGCCCCGGATCGACATGTATGACAGCAATATCCAGAAACTTCGCACAGCCATTGAACAGGAGTGGGACAACATTCCACAGGCCACAATCAACAGCCTGATCAACTCTATGAGAACGAGATGTGTGAGGCATGTGACCAACAGATGCATATCTGTATTCCCAGTCATGTGAAATTCATAGAATAGGGCCTAATCCAAAAAAAATGGTTTAGTTTATTAATTCGACCATTTAAAAAAACAAGCACACATAAAACTTGAAAAATCCATACATGCACATGAATATAATAATTGAGGATAACACACAGTAAAGTTTGGGACTTATTTCCATTATGGTCCTCTTAATTTATTTCAATTGACTGATTTCTTTATATGAACTGTTTAATCTTTGAAATTGTTACATGTTGCATTTATATATTTGTTCAGTATATTATCGACTTACTTCATAACTGTTACTACAAATTAATGATCGTTGTTTTACTCTTATCTACTTGTTATCTACTTAAATACAGCACATTAATATGTATTGTGTAATATTGAACTCAACACAGATGGCAAGACAAAATTCATACATTTGAAATTTGGCCAATAGGAGCAACCAGCTATGAGTACACATCTTAATTTGAACACTCTTTTGTTACTGACAATTTTCCTGCATCACAGGATATGCAGATGAGCTTTGTGATTTACATAAATTCACTGAAAATCCACACTAACACACAGTTATATTAACAGTATTGCACTTTTCATGTAGACTACTTTTAGCCAGCTAATAGCCTAACCACTGATCAAGCAATATTATGGACTAAACGTTCAAATCCTGTTGCTGAAGGATTATTTTGCTGTGACAGTATAGTTCAAATTAAGATCCTACATCTGTATATTTCTGTTTACTCTATTGAATGTACTTGTACTTGAATTGTAGCCCATAAGTAATGTGACCATACATTTACAATCCTCTCACTCCTCTTTCCTCAGGGAGTGCTTACAGAGAATGCATGGATAATGGAACGTGGGCTCTGAAGAGCAACTACTCCAGTTGTGAACCCATTTTGGAGGAAAAGGTTGGTATAACTATTGGTTATACAGATCAAACTCTATGCCTTGTCCTTTATTATGCTCATTGCAAGTAACCTGTTAGAGACAACGTTAACAACCAGAACCACACACAGTACATAACCAAAAGTATGTGGACACCTGCTTGGCGAGCTTTACGCCACTCCAGCTGATGCTTGGCATTGAGCATGGTGATCTCAGGCTTGTGTGTGGCTGTTTAGCCATGGAAACCCATTTCATGAAGCTCCCGACTAACAGTTCTTGTGCTGACGTCTCTTCCAGAAGTTGCTCCAGCAGGGCAGAAATTTGATGAACTGACTTGTTGGAAAAGTGCCATCCTATGACGGTGCCACATTCAAAGTCGCTGAGCTCTTCAGTAAAGCCATTCTACTGCCAATGTTTGTCTATGGACAATGCATGGCTGTGTGCTCGATTTTATACACCTGTCAACAACTGGTGTGGCTGAAATAACCAAATCCACTAATTTGAAGGGGTGTCCACATATTTTTGTGTATATATAGTGTAATCAGATTAACCTGTTAGACATGATGATGTACAATATGTACCAAATAACAACAATTAAAATGAAATCTTTGGAATGATTGTGTAACATGATTAGCGGATAATTTTCATGCATACTTTAGGACATTCAAAATTATGATATTTATGTTTGCTGCTTTACTGATGTCACAAATACGGAAAGATTTTCACACATAGTGCAGAATTAGTTGTGGCATAATTACCTTACTTGTCTGATTAGGGCATATTTATGGCACATTTACTATATAATAACAGTTTATTTATTCTTACTAATCCAGTCAGCTAAAGTATGTAATTTATCATCAAAATGTTTCACATTTCCATTTGTATGTGTTATCGATATCTTTTGAAGGTGAATCTATCGAGATTTTGAAGTAGATCTTGTGATATTCTCCCCACAGAGGAAATATCCAATGCACTATAAGATTGCTCTGATCATCAACTACCTAGGCCACTGTATTTCTGTTGGAGCTCTTGTCATAGCCTTCATTCTCTTCTTATGCTTAAGGCAAGTACAGAAATAGTACCCTTCTAAATGTATCTGCAGTACATGTGACCTCTTACAAAATAATGAGTGAAATGTATGTGAACTGCAGGACTGCCCTCCTATTAGGCTAACTTGCTTAATGTCTTTTAAGTGTCTATGTAAAGTATACACTATGTTTTGATGCTTGTTAATATAACATTTTTTTTTTTAAATGTATCTTTGATCAAGTAAATTGCACCCAAGAATAAAATGTGGTCAAATGTATACTTGTCGCCTACTATAGGAATATGTTTTTGACTGGAATATTGTAACTTTAGGTATGTAGACTAAAACAATGTTTTCTTTATTTCCGTCTCTAGGAGCATAAGATGCCTTCGAAACATAATCCACTGGAACTTGATAACAACCTTCATTTTGAGGAATGTTATGTGGTTCCTACTTCAGTTGATTGATCACAACATACATGAGAGCAATGAGGTAACTGTCGTTACATATTATTATTTACAATTCACATGACTGTTAAGCTTTTTATTGCACTAATAACTAACTATGTTTGTTTTCCTATCTTTCTACAGCCTTGGTGTCGTCTTATAACGACTATATATAACTATTTTGTAGTGACCAATTTTTTCTGGATGTTTGTTGAAGGATGCTACCTTCACACAGCCATTGTGATGACTTATTCAACGGACAAGCTAAAGAAATGGGTCTTCTTGTTCATTGGCTGGTGTAAGTGCATTCTAATTAATAATGTTCAGCATCAGCAAGTGTTTGAGTACCAATTTACTATGTCAGACTATGACAAGTGACTGACGTCTATCATAAAACTGCATAAGGCAGAATACAATTTTTTACATTTTAGTAGACGCTCTTATCCAGAGCGACTTACAGTAGTGAATGCATGCTTTTCATACATTATTTTTCCATACTGGTTCCCCGTGGGAATCAAACCCACAACCCTGGCATTGCAAACACCATGCTCTACCAACTGAGCCACACAGGACTGCCTAAACATGAAACATGAAATGGCAGTTATTATGTTTACCCTCTTTTCAAAACTGTCAATCATATTATCACCTCCATGAGCCATTGTGACAGTCTGGTTAAAAAAACTGTTTCTAGAAATAGGAATATAATTTTACTGTAGCTGAAAGAGGTAAATCCCCACATATTACATAGAACAGACCAGTGATTTTATTCATTCACCTCCATCACAAAGGGTGAATGCTACAGAATGCTTGAGTATACTTATGTAGACAATGTAGCTAAATATCGCTGATTAGCAAAACAAAACTCCATTCCATTTCCCTCAAAGCACCTTGTGAGATGAAACCAAAAGCATGTATTTTCAAGAAAAGACCATATGCTATTGGATTGTGGGAAAATCAGAGGTGGTTGTGCATCATTTCAGGCCTGTGATTGAGCGAGTGCTTGACGGGATGGGCAGCAGATGCCTCCAGTCATCACCACATAAATGACCCACGCTCACCTAGAGCTGAAGTGTTAGTGAAAGCACATTGCAGTCAGGAGAGACTAACACTTATGTTAGAAGCTGACTCACACCATGGAGAGGCACCTGAAATGACACGAGAAGGCTTGAGTCATTCGGCTGAGCTCAGCTCACTGCTGAGCCATCTTGCCGTTTTCTTTATGTAACATGTACAGTAGTGTAGGACTTTATATGCACTGGAATAAAAACATTGATCTGAATGGATATGTTTATAGCTCACATTTCAGTGAATCATCCCAAAGAGCTCTTTGTACTTATTGTAGGCTAGGGTAAAGACCAGGGTATAGTAAATACATCCAGTATAGTTATTAGAAATTTCATCTTGGCCCCAAAATGTAATTAACTAAAGGTTGTTCACTCAATTCAGCTACGTGTAGTGGAGGTGTTGTGGAGTTGTTTCATTCCATTGGTTTCAGCAGTGGGATGTGTTGGTGTCAGAAGTGGGATGACGGTCAGAATGAATTGTATACATTTACATTTAACAAAATGTCTACCTATCCTTGCACAATTCCCAGTTTGAGTTTAAATTGATCTAGCAGTCTGTCTGAACAGTTATGTCTTTGCTATGCACATTTATTGTGTAAGAAGTGAAAACCTTGCACAGTAGTGGATAATTTGTCTATATATGTTATAAGTTAAGATTGTAATCAGGTTTTATGTTGGTTTTATTGAGCAAACCCTTCAGTAATTTACTCAGTCTGCCACAGTTCCACTGATGATCAAGTGGTTTTCATGCGCAGGTCTCAGCTGTGAAGTGGAATCTTACAGTATTTGCAACATTGAATTATGATCTCTAATTTCAGACATTACCGTGACAAGACTTGGTTCTTACTCTTGTGAATCAGAATTTCTAATCAGTATGTCTGGCATGTGGGTTAATTTAAAATATACTTTCTTCTCTTTTTCTAGATTAGAACAACTATGCGTTGTCTAGGTTTTATAAGGGCACTGGGCGAGACCCAGATGCAGTGTAAGGTTTGTCGTCAGGAATGGACCAAGGCGCAGCGGGAATGTGGATACTCATAGTTTTTTAATAAACATAAGTAAAGCATTCACAGGGAAAAACAATAAACAATAGTCACGACGACAGGAACAGTTTTGCAGGCACACAAAACGCAGTGCAAAAGCAACTACCCACAACCCCCAAAGAAAAACACACACTTGTTTATGACTCCCAATCAAAGGCAACTCAACACACCTGCCTTCAATTGGGAGTCCAACAACCCACTCATATGTAACACAAACATCCCTGCCACGTCCTGACCAAAACTAATACAATTTCTCCCTCTGCTGGTCAGGACGTGACATGCAGACACGGGAGGCAGATGGTTCAAGTCTCTGATATTTATTATAATCCAAGGAGCAGGCAAGAGAATGGCCGTGGACAGGCAAAAGATCATAAACAAGGTCAGGAGGACTAGCAAAAGAGCGATAAGAAAAAGCAGGAGCACGGCAAAACACGCTGGTTGACTTGACAAGACAAGACGAACTGGCAACAGACAAACAGGGAACACTGCAATAAATACTCAGGGGAAAACGGGTGACACCTGGAGGTGGGTGGAGACAATCACAAAGACAGGTGAAACAGATCAGGGCATGACAGGTATTTGTATTTATTGTGGCTCCCCATTAGCTACTCTTCCTGGGGTCCAGACACGTTAAGGCACATGACAAAATAAACAGGGATTAATTAGGGAGTGGGAGGGCCAGAGGTGGCAGAACGGAGTACTCGGGTTGGGGTGTAGGGTTTGAGCATAGTCTGAAGGTAGAAAGGAGCAGTTCCTCTTGCTGCTTCGTAGGCAAGTACCATGGTCTTGTAGTGGAAGTGAGATTTGACTGGAAGCCAGTGGAGTATGTGGAGGAACAGGTGAAATGGGAGAATTTATTACGGACAGACTTCTCCCCATCTTAGCTACCATTGCCTCAAAATGTTTTGACTATGACAGTTTACAATCATGGGTTATAAATCTCAACTTGCTCAATTTCCACATTATTCATTACAAGATGTTGTTTAGGTATAGGGCTTAGTGAATGGTTTATTCCAAATGCAATGCTTTTAGTAAAATAAAATGGCACTAGCTTATTACTTGCCACACATTCTAAAACTGACTGCAGCACTTTGTTAAGTGTTGCAGTGATTTACTTACTGTGATAGTTGATGTGTATACATCCTGGCTTTACACACTGGCTACTCAGTGCCAGTGGCAGGTCATTAGTGAAGATTGAAAAAGTAAGGGGCCTAGACAACTGCCCTGGGGAATACCTGACTCTACCTGGATTCTGTTGGAGGCTTCCTTAAAGAACACCTGTTAGACAGGTAACTTTCAATCCACAATATAACAGGGGATGTAAAGTCATAACACATCAATTTTTCCAGCAGCAGATTATTATTGATAATGTCAAAAGCTGCACTGCAGTCTAACAAAACAGCTCCCACAAGCTTCTTATTATCATTTCTTTCAACCAATCATCTGTCATTTGTGGAAGTGATGTACATGTTTAGTGCCCCTCCTTATAAGCATGCTGAAAGTTAGTTGTTAATTAATTTACTGTGAAATAGTATCGTATCTGGTCAAACACAATGTTTTCCAAAAGTTTACTAAGGGTTGGTAGCAGGCTGATTGGTCGGCTGTCTGAGCCAGTAAAGGGTGCTTTGCTATTCTTGGATAGCGGAATTACTTTTGCTTCCCTCCAAGCCTGAGGGCACACACTTTACTGTAGGCTTAGATTGAAGAGATGGCAAATAGGAGTGCCAATATAGTCTGCTATCATCCTCAGTAATTTTCCATTCAAGTTGTCAGACCCAGGTGGCTTGTCATTGTTGATAGAAAATAATTTGTTCACCTCTTCCACACTCACTTTGGGGAATTCAAAATGACATTGCTTGGATTGACAGAGGCATTCAGTGGAGTTAGAGGAATATAAATTAGGTTACTTAAATTATGACTTCCAACACCCTTGGAACAATATTTGAAGGGCAGCAGGTAGCCTAGCGACTAAGAGCGTTGGGCCAGTAGCGCTGGTTTGAATCCCTGAGACGACTAGGTGAAACGTCTGTTGATGTGCCCTTGAGCAAGGCACTTAACCCTAATTGCTCCTGTAAATTGCTCTGCATGAGTGTGTCTGGTAATTGTAAGATGACATAGCCTAACATAGACAGAAGCATGTCTGTTCTATTAAATATATTCTCAAATACTTGGAACTGACATGCATTATTGTTGCTGACACTGATGTTCAGATGAAGGGAATTAAGTAGTCTAAAATGCGTACCATCGCAGTGCTCAACTCAAACAGCTGTGTAGCCTACTATAGCTGCTGGCAACCTAATTCAAAGCCTATACTTTATCACTCAAGTAACTTTCCAGTGCTACTATTTTTGTCATGTAATGTTGTTATTAAAACTGAATCAGACAACCCCATAGTAGAATAGTTGACCTATTTACCTAGTCGTCTTGTTGTTGTGTGTTCTATGCAAGAGTAATATTCCTCTCGAGGTGCATTCAAGTTGGGAAAGCCATAGGAGGAAAACATGTATTCTGACAAGCAGTCAACGCACAACAATTCTTAATGGAATTACGGGAAAACACTTTTGAAAGCAGTTTTGGCAAACGTATTTTGCTAAGCAGTTTTGGCCTTTGTTAAAAGAGAATGGGATCCCAGTTCTCCATCACTACCACGTTTATTTCTCTACTCCTTCAATTGTGCATGTGAAATCATTTTACAAATGCAGTTTTACAACTGAATTTCAAACATGGTTCAGGCCCAGCTGCACAATAGAGCTCTTAAAGGGGCAATGGCGTCTTAAAGGGGCAATGACATACTTTGTAATAGAAACCAAAAAATGCAAATTTTTGTGTGAATAATTATTAAGAAGTATTTATATATACATATTTATATAAAAATAATAAGCATTAATAATAACAATCAGGATGTTGTGTCCAATGGGGTAAATGCAGATTGACAAACCCCATGCTTCAGCCTGTGTATATTTTATAACCCTATGCTGCAGCAGTTTGGCTACAGGACATAAAGCTTATTGCTAATAACACATCTGATAATATAGACTATGCATAGGCTACAAATCATTTTTACATACATTTTACAAATATGTTATTGGGCCCATTTCTGGAGGTGGAAATTATATTTTAGATGGTCAGCATACCTTTTAAAATCATGAATTTAGAGTAGAACGTCCTTTTAAAAAGTCACCAGAACTGAGCTTCTCAGTCCTACATATAAATTATCCTAGGGAAGACCCCGGACCCCCTAAGCAATGGGTCTGGAATTGGTCAAACTCACAGTTTAATACATAAACAAAATAATCCTCAATCCCTAAAAGCATGATGGCCATGACTTTCTTACATGAAAGGGGAGGTTAATTTGGCCCCAGTCAATCGATCTGAGATCAACTTAAGTTTCATTTCTGGGATCTTTTTTATTTTTCTTTAACCCCTGAATGTAAAAAGTGGAATAGCTTTAACTTTATCTGTCCAACACTAAAGACCAAGAAGATAAGAAGTTCTTAAACCAGATCAAAGTAGAACTGGACGGATCCAACTGGCCTCAATGGATTCCCTTAATTTAATCTCTGTGATAGCTGCTAAACACAGCAGCCTGATTCTAATTTAGAGCATGTCCCTACTCCCTAATGATATTAACACTATCACTCAGATGTAGTCTTCAATACTTTTAGATGTGATGTTTATTGGCAAATAAGTTTTTTTTTAAATTCTTTCTTTCAGGCATTCCATGTCCTATAATTGTTGCTTGGGCTATTGGGAAGCTTTACAATGAAAATGAACAGTAAGTGCACATTTCTAATTAACAACAACAGTGGAATCTCAAGCATTTTATAGTAAGTAGTTTGTGTTGTAGACATTTTGTTGTATCTGATAACCTTTGATGGAGTGCATAGAAACCTATACGTATCACGTTTCAGGTAAGACACAAATGCAGACTGTGTTGAAGTAACAATGTTTATTACAGCAACAGGGGCAGTCAAACGACAGGTCAAGGCAGGCAGGGGTCAATAATCCAGAGTAGTGGAGCAAAGGTACAGGACGGCAGGCAGGCTCAGGGTCAGGTCAGGCAGAGGTCGGTAATCCAGAGTAGGGGCAAAGGTACAGGACGGCAGGCAGGCTCAGGGTCAGCGGCAGGCAGAGTGGTCAGGCAGGCGGGCTCAGAGTAAGGACAGGCAAGGGTCAAAACCAGGAGGGTGAGAAAAAGTTAGAATGGGGAAAAGCAGGAGCTGAGACAAAACGCTGGTTGAATTGACAAACAAGACGAACTGGCAACAGACAAACAGAGAACACACGTATAAGTACCCAGGGGATAATGGGGAAGATGGACGACACCTGGGGGGGTGGAGACAAGCACAAGGACAGGTGAAACAGATCAGGGCGTAACAATACGTGTATGTCCTGGTAAATGTGTTAGTCATAGATAAACCTTGAATGATGTCTTATATCCTTTGTGGTACAGTGTAGTACTAACCTTTCTGGCGCAGGTGTTCCGCTAGCGACCCACCTCGACAACATCCGGTGAAATTGCAGAGAGCCAAATTCAAAGTGCAATAAACACAATATTAAACATTCATGATAATACAAGTGTCATACATGATTCTTTAGCTTAGAATCTTGGCAATCTAACCGCATCGTCGGATTTCAAAAAGGCTTTATGGCGAAAGCACAGCATTCGATTATCTGAGGTCAGCGCCCCACAACAGCATATTATCCAAACAAGCACAGGCGTCACAAAATCCCAAATAGCGACAAAATAAGTCACTTGCCTTTGAAGATCTTCCTCTGATTGCAATCACAAGAGTCCCAGGAACACAATGAATGGTTGTTTTGTTCGATAAATTCCTTCTTTATATCCCAAATAGTCCGTTTACTAGGCGTCATTGAGTTCAGTAATCCACCCGTTCAGAATGCAGACATAGGAGTTCCAAAAATTACCAGTAAAGTTTGTCCAAACAAATCAAACAATGTTTCTAATTCATTATTAGGTACTCTAATATCTAAATAAACAATAATATTTAATACGGAGCGAACTATTTTCAATAGGAAAGGAAAAGAACGCAGCGCACTCCCTCAGTCACACACGCAATGAGACTAGTTTTGCCATTGGACTTCCTGAGGATAAACAACTATTCCTCGTTGGTTTTGTCAGAATACAAGCCTGAAACCATGTATAAAGACTGTTGACATCTAGTGGAAGCCATAGGAACTGCAATTTGGGAGGTGGAAGTCTTTGTTTTCAATAGCTTAACCTTTGAATTGGCTGGCAGGTCAACAGAAAAGAAATGTGTCCTCGGGTTTCCGCCTGCCAAATCAGTTCTGTTATACTCACAGACAAAATTTGCATATGCATATCCTAGCTTCTGGGCCTGAGTAGCAGGTAGTTTACTTTGGGCACCTCAGTCATCCAAACTTCAGAATACTGCTTTAAATCCTTTTAGTATCGTGGAGTAACTACCAATATTGACTCAAGGTGATTCAGCAATTTACTGTATTGTAGGTGTCACAGAGGCATTCGCTGTAGCATTTACAAGAGGATAATTCATGTTATCTAAAGTTATTTGATAGATAAGTGTATTTGAAAATGTTATTTCTGTCCTTTTTAATACAAAAAAGTCAGACGTCAGTTCATTAGTTAGAGGTCATGTTTTATAGTTTTGACTTTGAGGTCTATGCTGCTATTATAAAGGTACTTCTCGGAAAATGAAGAGTCCACATTCACCCTCCAATTCATTCAGATCAAATTTAATTTCATTCATAGTAGCATTTTCTGACTTGGGTACTCTGGAACAGAGGCGTCATGGCCATAGGGGGCACAGGGGCACGTCATTTTTATCCAAGCCAAACTTGGTGCAAAACCATGCCCACGAGTAACCTAGCAACATTCAAAGCCGCGCTGATTGGTCAGAGTTCAGATGTTCCATGTGACAAAGTAAATGTGCATGAGAGAGAGGAAGAATGCTTTTTTATAAAAAATATATAAAATAATGTTTCTGTAATACTACAAGCCACCTAGCAATTTTATGAAGTTGTCTTTAGCTAGCCTAGATAGGTTCCCAATCTCCCAACCTCATAACTAGCTACCAAGAAGCCGGTTCAGGTTATCAATCAAGTTAGATAGCTAGCTTGTCTAACTATCGTAGCCGTCATGCCTGCTGGCAAGGTTAGTAGACTTTAGAAAAGCAAGCAATTACTATATGTACTGAATAAGACTCACATTTCCTTTCAATCTTTTACCCAGATTTTAGCACCAGTCAGGATGATACAGACAGCTCAAGAGTTATGCTTAGATATGCAGAATTAAGCATAATGATCATGGCTCTACATTGTGTAGATGAAGGGGAGGAGACAGGTTAAATAAGGATATTTAAGCCTTGAGACAATTGAGACATGGATTGTGTATGTGTGCCATTCAGAGGGTGAATGGACAAGACAAAAGATCTAAGTGTCTTTGAACGGGGTATTGTAGTAGGTGCCAGGCGCACCGGTTTGAGTGTCTCAAGAACTTCAACGCTGCTAGGTTTTTCACTGTCAACAGTTTCCCGTGTGTATCAAGAATGGTCCACCACCCAAAAGACATCTAGCCAATTTGACACAACTGTGGGAAGCATTGGAGTCAACATGGACCAGCAGCCTTGTGCACCTTGTAGAGTCAATGCCTCAACGAATTGGGGCTATTCTGAGAGCAAAGGGGGGGTGCAACTCAATATTGTTTTGTCCACTCAGGATAGATTGATACAAATGGGGATACAAATGGCCATTCATTTAATGTTTGTCAACAGATGCTGGTTTGGGAAAGAACCTGGAAAGTATATTGACTACATTTATCAAGGACCGGTCATCCTTGTTCTTTTGGTAAGTAACAAGATGGTCATCTCTCATTGTTTACTCCCAAGTGGCGCAGTGGTCTAAGGCACTGCATCTCAATGCAAGAGGTGTCACTGGCTGTGATTGGGAGTCCCATAGGGCGGTGCACAATTTGGCCGGGATAGGCCATCATTGTAAATATGAATTTGTTCTTAACTCAGTTGTTGTTTTTCATTGCTAAAACATCATGTTCTACATAATGAACTCTTAATTAAAGTTTTCCATCTGTATTCTCTGCTAGATAAACTTCGTTTTCCTCTTCAACATAGTAAGAATTCTCATGACCAAGCTGAGAGCTTCTACCACATCAGAAACCATACAGTACAGGTGAGTCGCTTCTCCTGTGGGGTTGTTATTTGGAATATTGCATGCCATATTATGCCACCTTTACTTGACCCCCATTTCATAATTATGATAAAAGATTTAGATGAGATTCTGCATACTTAAGTAAAAGTAAAGATACCTTAATGGAAAATGACTCAATTAAAAGTGAAAGTCACCCAGTAAAATACTACTTGAGTAAAAGTCTAAAAGTATTTGGTAATTGCAAAAACATACTTAAACCTCTCTTGGGCATGTGGGACGCTACCGTCCCACCCACGGTTCACACTATTCAACAGCCAGTGAAAAATCAGAGCACCAAATTCAAAACAACAAAATGTCATCATTCAAAGTTCTCAAACATACGACTATTTTACACCATTTTAAAGATACACTTCTCCTTAATGTAACCACATTGTCCGATTTCAAAAAGGCTTTACGGTGAAAGCATAAAGTTAGATTATGTTAGGACAGGGACAACACAAGAAAAACCACACAGCCATTTTCCAAGCAGGAGAGAGGTCACAAAAACCAGAAATTCAGCTAAAATTAAGCACTAACCATTGACGATCTTCATCAGATGACACTCCTAGGACTCAATGTTAGACAATACATGTATGTTTTGTTCGATAAAGTTCATATTTATATCCAAAAACAGCATTTTACATTGGCGCGTGATGTTCAGAAAATATTTTGCCTCCAACAATTTACAAAAATACTCATCATAAACGTTGATAAAATATTAAACTGTTATTCAAAAATTATAGATAAACATCTCCTTTATGCAACCGCTGTGACAGATTTCAAAAAAGCTTCACGGGAAAAGCACACTTTACAATAATCTGAGTACGGCGCTCAGAAAAATACACCAGGCAATACAGATACCCGTCATTTTGGAGTCATCTAAAATCATAAATAGCATTATAAATATTCACTTACCTTTGATGATCTTCATCAGAAGGCACTTCCAGGAATCCCAGGTCCACAATAAATGTTGTTTTGTTCGATAAAGTCCATAATTTATGTCCAAATACCTCCTTGTTGTTAGCGCGTTCAGTAAGCTACTCCAAATGTAGGAAGCGCGCCCAAAATTTCACGACGAAAAGTCAACAAAATGTTATATTTACGTTCGTTGAAACATGTCAAACGTTGTATAGCATCAATCTTTAGGGCCTTTTTAACATAAAACTTCAATAATATTCCAACTGGACGATTCCAATGTCTCGAAAAACGTTATGGAACACAGCTACCTCTCATGTGAACGCGCGCCACAAAACTCATGTCATTTTCTGAGTCACCAACTTCCCGGCCTTCTTGTTCGCTCTCTGTTCACTGCAAAAGCCTGAAACAAGGTTCTAAAGACTGTTGACATCTAGTGGAAGCCTTAGGAAGTGCAAAATGAACCCTAAGTCACTATGTGTTAGATAGGCAATGACTTGAAAAGACTACAAGCATCAGATTTCCCACTTCCTGGTTGGATTTTTCTCATTTTTCTCTCTGTTATACTCACAGACATCATTCAAACAGTTTTAGAAACTTCAGAGTGTTTTCTATCCAAATCTACTAATAATATGCATATTCTAGTTACTGGGCCCGAGTAGTAGGCAGTTTAATTTGGGTACGTTTTTCATCTGGCCGTGAAAATACTGCCCCCTACCCAAGAGAGGTATCAAAAGTAAAAGTTTAAATTATTTCAAATTGCTTATATTTATCAAACCAGACTGCACCATTTTTTTTAATTCACGGATAGGCAGGGCTACACAACAACACGCAAACATAGTTTACATTCGTTTATGTTTAGTGAGTCCGCCAGTTCAGAGGCAGTAGGGATGTAAATGGGACGAACTGAAAGCACGTATATCTTACCAACGGGACATTAAAAACTGTAATATCTTATGTTTCACCGAGTCATGGCTGAACAACGATATTAAGAACATACAGCTGTCGGGTTATACACTCTATCGGCAGGATAGAACAGCAGCCTCTGGTAAGACATGGGACAGAAGCCTATGCATATATGTAAACAACAGCTGGTTCACGATATCTAAGTCTCGAGGTTTTGCTCCATGAACTTATCATGAGTAACCTAGAGTTTTCATCTGCAATTTTCGTAGCTGTCTACAAACTACCACAGACCGATGCTGGCACTTAAACCACACTCAATGAGCTGTATACCAGCATAAGCAAACAGGAAAACGTTCATCCAGAGGCGGCGCTCCTAGTGGCCGGGGACTTTAATGCAGGGAAACTTAAATCAGTTTTACCTCATTTCTATCAGCATGTTAAATGTGCAACCAGAGGGGGGAAAATCTACACCACCTTTACTCCACACACAGAGACTCATACAAAGCTCTCCCTCGCCCTCCATTTGGCAAATCTGAACATGATTCTATGCTCCTGATTCCTGCTTACATGCAAAAATTAAAGCAGGAAGCGCCAGTGACTCGGTCTATAAAAAAGTGGTCAGATGAAGCAGATGCTAAACTACAGGACTGTTTTGCTAGCACAGACTGGAATATGTTCCGAGATTCTTCTGATGGCATTGAGGAGTACACCACATAAGTCACTGGGTGCATCGGGGACGTCGTCCCCATAGTGACTGTACGTACATACCCAAACCAGAAGCCATGGATTACAGGCAACATTAGCACTGAGCTAAAGGGTAGAGCTGCCGCTTTCAAGGAGCGAGACTCTAACCCGCAAGCTTATAAGAAATCCCGCTATGCTCTCTGACGAACCATCAAACAGGCAAAGCGTCAATACAGGACTAAAATCGAATCGTACTACACTACGAAGCTTTCTTGCTATTCTTATCTCTTACTTATTTTCTAAAAACTGCATTGTTGATTAAGGGCTTGTAAGTAAGCATTTCACTGTAAGGTCTACACTTGTTGTATTTGGTGCATTTGACAAATCAAATTAGATTTTCTTTGATTTGATGATCAGGGATGTTCTCTTGATGAGTGCGTGAATTGGACCATTTTCCTGTCCTGCTAAGCATTCAAAATGTAATGAGTACTTTTGGGTGTCAGGGAATATGTATGGAGTAAAAAGTACATTATTTTCTTTAGGAATGTAGTGAAGTGAAAGTAAAAGCTGGCAAAGAATATAAATAGTAAAGTAATGTACAGATACCCCAAAAAACTACTTAAGTAGTACTTAAGCAATTTACACCACTGCGAATTTCAAGCCATCCAGAAGTGAAATTTTGCTAAAAGGAACAGTAATTTCCTATAATTTTGACAGACATGATATGTGACTGAATGGTAGAGAGTGGACTGGTCTTTCCAATAATGTTATCACCACAGAACCTACTTGTCTAGGTTCCATTTTGTTATTCCCTCTGATGCTGGTGCATTGAAGACCGCCTGGGGGGGATAAAAACACAACCTAATCCAATCACTTACAGGAAGTACACTACATGACCAAAAGTCTGCTCGTCAAACATCTCATTCCAAAATCATGGGCATTAATATGGTGTTGGTCCCCCCTTTGATGCTACAACAGCCTCCACTCTTCTGGGAAGGCTTTCCGCTATATGTTGGAACGTTGCTGCGGGGACTTGCTTCCATTCAGCCATAAGAGCATTAGTGAGGTCAGGCACTGATGTTGGACGATTAGGCCTGGCTCGTAGTCGGCGGTCCAATTCATCCCAAAGGTGTTCGATGGGGCTGAGGTCAGGGCTCGGTGCAGGCCAGTCAAGTTCTTCCACACCGATTTCGACAAACCATTTCTGTATGGACCTCGCTTTGTGCACAGGGGCATTGTCATGCTGAAACAGGAAAGGGCCTTCCCTAAACTGTTGCTACAAAGTTGGAACCACAGAATCGTCTAGAATGTCATTGTATGCTGTAGCGTTAAGATTTCCCTTCACTTGAAATAAGGGTCCTAGCCCGAACCATGAAAAACAGCCCTAGACCATTATTCTTCCTCCACCAAACTTGGCACTATGCATTCGGGCAGGTAGAATTCTCCTGGCATCCGCCAAACCCAGATTCGTCTGCCAGCTGCCAGTTGGTGAAGCGTGATTCGGCACTCCAGAGAATGCATTTCCACTGCTCCAGAGTCCAATGGTGACGAGCTTTACACCACTCCAGCCGACGTTTGGCATTGTGCATTGGTGATCTTAGGCTTGTGTGCAGCTGCTCGGTCATGGAAACCCGTTTCATGAAGATTCCGACGAACAGTTCTTGTGCTGACATTGCTTCTAGAGGCAGTTTTGAACTCAGTTGTCACTGTAAGGTCTACACCTGTTGTGTTCGGCGTACATGACAAATAAACTGATTTGATTTGATTTAGTGAGTGTTTCAACCGTGGACAGACAACTTTTATGCACTACACTCGGCGGTCTCGTTCTGTGAGCTTGTGTGGCCTACCACTTCGTGGCTCCTAGATGTTTCCACTTCACAATAACAGCACTTACAGTTGACTGGGCCAGGTCTAGCAGGGCAGAAATGTGACGAACTGACTTGTTGGAAGGTGGCATCCTATGACGGTGCCACATTGAAAGTTACTGAGCTCTTCAGTAAGTCCATTCTACTGTCAGTGTTTGTCTATGGAGATTGCATGGCTGTGTGCTCAATTTTACACACCTATCAGCAACGGATTTAGCTGAAATAGCCAAATCCACAAATTTGAAGTGGTGTCCACATACTTTTGTATATATAGTGTACCAATGGCTACTCTAATTCATAGTTAACATTGGAATGTCCACTCACTGTTTGTTTGCTCTATAGGTGGTCTGTAAAAAAAAGCTTTTAATAAAGGTGACACAATAACATTTAGACCGACATGGTCTTTATCCTAACGTGGTCTTCCTCCTTACTCGTAATACTTTGTATATATTGTGATGCGAGACTACCAACCCAATTTATTGCAGTCATTACAACCTCCCCTCAACATTCACAGTTTATGGAAAAGCTGATGGAGCATTTAAATCTGTTTAACAACTCCCTTCTACTCAACAAAGTGATGAAACGGTCATCTGCTTTATTATGGATGAATCCCTTCAATATGTACTTAACTTGCATGCACCATTACATAACATTCCTATGAATATATGGCCACACACACACTTACGCATTTACGCACACACACACACACACACACACACACACACACACACACACACACACACACACACACACACCATTTTCCATGACGATCATTTCTGTTTGAAACACTCTTTTTCAATAGAAATGAAGTGCTGATGTTGCACAGTGTCTAATAACCTTGCATATCATATTCATAGAACAACTTGCATCGTCCTCAAATTCACATTTAAGATCTTTTTCATGGTGGATTATTTGAGAGCGCAAAGGGGGAAATCTCAAATCCCAGCAACGTCTGCAGACCTCTGTCCAATAGAAAAGGGTATGGCTTCTTTTACTCCTATGCTGACATTGCTGACATTGGGTTCCCAGTGGATTTATATCCTTAGATACGATATGTAATGTGCTATTTGAGGTGTAACCTGGGCCATCAGCTGCTTCACTGCTTAGGTAGATTAGCTGAAATCCCCTCATATTTCGATAAAATGAAGAATGCCATTTGCAACCAGATACTCAAATGGGCCGCTTATAATGTCCGACTTTTGTTCTGTTATCAAGTTGTTGATACCACGGATTTTCACTTTTAAATGTATTTCTTCTCAATGTGGTTATTTCATCTAGAATGGTAGAACAATCCTTGCATAATTTAATTCAGCTTTATTTTGAGAAGTGCTTTTTGTTATGTAATATCTACCGCAAAACCCTAAGGAATAAGCTCCATTCCCTCCTCAACCTGCTGGAGGCAAGCCTTGGGCGACATTGTCAACAATAACAAAAACTCCCTCTTATTTGAGTTAGTAGTCTTGTGGGATGGGGTTCTAATAATACTTACTCAGAATGTGTATCTCTGACATTCATTATTTGGATTTGGGGTCTTTTGGCAACAGATTGTGGTAATGATTAAAAGCAAGCAATCTACAAAAATAGAAAGAAACTTTTTGGGTCTTTCAATGCTTTTTTGTATTGATGTACATTGAAACAAGCAACCACTTTCCCCAGTTACTTTTGTAACTACTGTACAGTAAATGGGAGTACTGATGTTTTTCTGTTATTTCCTTCACAGAAAAGCGGTCAAAGCGACATTAGTGTTACTGCCTCTGCTGGGGATCACCTACATGCTATTTTTTGTTAATCCCGGAGAGGACGACATCTCGCAAATAGTTTTTATTTATTTCAATTCATTTCTACAATCATTTCAGGTAAGATCATGGAGTATGTTCTTTACCAAGTTGTGCCCCTCTTTTCCCAAGAACACAAAAACCCTGAACCTTTATAAATCTGTGTCATTATCTTTGTAGCTTTAATATACTGTTAATTGAAGGTGTTCTAGGTTTTATAGCCTGTGGAAGAAGAACTATTTGTAGGCTACTATTGTAAGGCTTTGTAAACCTGGCCCTGGCTGCTTTATTGTCAAGTGTTCTGAGCTGTCAGGAGAATGTTTGTGGAGACATGTATGTGGGCGTGAGTTGTGCACAGTGGGTATTCTCAGTGTAAATCTTCCCTCCACAATGCAAGGCTGAGGGGGTGGGGAGAAGGTACTGTGTTAATGATGCTGAGTGAAGGGATGTGTCGAGGATTGGATGAGGGTCCATTTTATAACAGTTGTAGACTATTCTTATACAAATGTTATGAGAGGTTGTTCCATCCTGATTTAATACTCCTATAATTGCTCTGTATACTGTATAATTGAAATGGGAAATGTAAACAAGTTTGTGAATCATTCAATTGCTTTGTTGTTATTTCTATGCACTTTGTAAAATTAACTCAATTGGGAAGAAAATGTAATCTTCCACTTCTCAGAAAGCGGCATTTTGTTTACATTAATCACATTTTAATTCTGAAACAAATGCCTATTGCTAGCATACCTTGAGTGGAAGTCGGATTATCTGGACTCAGATTAAACACTATAAAATATCTGACCAATAGCTGATATTGTCCAATACTGTGCATCCCTATTTTAGTTAATTGATAAAGATAGCTCAATGAAAACAGATTGTACATACATTCTGTACTATACATTCTAACAGTGTTCTGTCTTCCTTTCCAGGGGTTCTTTGTTTCAGTATTCTACTGCTTTCTAAATGGCGAAGTGAGTCAACATTGATCTTTTCATGTGTGGGCATTGCCGTGTGTCAGATTGCTATGTAAAGGTCTGAGAGGCAGTAGACTTCTAGTCCTGAGACCCTTATTTCACCTCTATCATGGAACGCCATCCTTACCCTGCAGGCTATTTTTGAACAAACATTACTGTAGATGCTCTTTATTTTTCTAGACCTATTTCCCCCATCTTTCCCCCTTACTTTACTGAAGCATCATTGTTGAAAGTCATTAAGTGCCATGAAAAGGGTCATGAGTCATTCTGTAATATGGAAAAATGTGACTCCCTCCTGCTGCTGCTGCTACTGTTGTTCTCCACTTCCTTTAAAGAAGCTGTTATTGGTATACACACAAAACAAATACAAATTGTTTGAAGTCTACTGTGGCTACCTTGGAAACTATTTGATGTGAATCCTCATGTATCTGAAATGTATTGTTCTGTACTGTTTTGTAAAGATTTTTTTCTTGACGGTTATTCAAATGTCAATTTAAGTTAAAGGGATTTCCTGTGTCCTACATATTGTGCGTCCTAGATGCTTTGTGTGGGGATAGATGTAGTATACTGTAGGAGGGACAAAGAAACACTGGCTGCCCACCACTAATACAGTATTTCATTGTAATCTTTCAGGTGCGCTCAGCCACTAGGAAAAGATGGCATCGTTGGCAGGACAACCATGCCCTGAGAGTGCATGTGGCACGTGCCATGTCCATCCCAACCTCACCCACCAGGATCAGCTTCCACAGTATAAAACAGACCACAGCTGTTTGACCTGGATCGCCAAGTTCAAAGGTCACCTTTGGAAACGTCCCTTTTCTAGGGAAGACACTTGTCTTAAGGCATCTCTCCATAAATGTTGTCCATTTGCTTTATTTATTTTCCCCTCTGCATGAAGACAGAGACAGAGCACTTTGAGAAAGAGACCATTAGGATTTCCAGATTATAATACCATAACATGACGTCCTAGGACGTCACACAGAAGTCAGGACCATTCAAAACAGATGGGCAAGGTTGCCTCTCCAAATGAACATTGTGAAGTAATTGCAGAGTCTAAGTTGTACTGCCATTACATCAAGAGCTGTTGTCATACTATAGTATACCAGGTTATATTTTAATAGGTCAGGAAGGTTGACCTTTCAAGGCCCCGTGCTGAATGCTGATGAGGCAAAACAAAAGCAGTGTTAGTGTCAAAAGAGACCCTAATCACTGCCAGTACTGTACTGTACTAGTGGTATTTATATCCATAACCCTTCATTATTTCATATCTATGAGAGGGCAGAGATAATTTAAGCAGGATTGTGCTTTAACAGTGCGGGCACGAGATGCAATTGCATTCTGTGTCTGTTGCACACCAAGTTTGAGATGAGGTTAGAGGGATGTAATTATACTGTTAAATAAGGAAGTGATACCATTTGGTTTGTCATCAGCACCACTTTTATGAGCTGTCAAAATGTCACCCTAAGAGCTTTTCATTTGTATAAATGTTTTCAGGCTAATTCATTTTCAGATTGTTCCCTGCCAATCACTCTCAAACACTTTTGAACAGCATAACGTCAATGATGTGTTTTTCTCACTTCTGTATAAAAACCCTTAAGGCTACTCTAAATAAATCAAAGCGATCTTTCACTGGGTTCGAGTTCAGATTATATCCATTATCTAATGCAAATAATGGAGATGGGACTGTGATTCAGATACATTTATATGACACTTATTTCAAAAACTAAACACAGACTATTTTAGTGTCGCAGACCCTTATTTCAGTCCGCATAATGCCACAGCTGTCCCAAGTCAAGATACACTTTAATGTATAGTACATTAAATCCTTTCAATGTATTAAAATTATTTTATTATTTTCTCTATTTCAAATCCCAATGTGCTGCACTTAATCATTGTCAATGCTAAGCTGTTGTGTCCAGGAGCCAGAGAGAGATAGAGCCTGATGAGTTAGAGTTCCATTTGGCTTCCTTAATGCTTTGCCCAGCTCAGGTCAACATGCCAAGCCCTGCCCTGGTAGTGACTGACCGACCATCTGACCTGCATCCTCCTCTCTCTCCAGGCCCATTGCAGTGTCATACAAGTTCCAGGCACTTAGGCAAGCCTGGTTATTCAAGCTTCAGTAAGCAGTTCTGGGAAATAGAACAGTGGAACCCATGCACCCATGGAATTAACTTGGGATTTGGAATTGTAGAAATTGTGTAAATAGATGGCATGTTGGGGACAAACTCACTAATCTAGTGTGGAGGTATTTCTCTGATTTGGGTTGAAAAGCAAACTTCTTTGGTATCAATGATACATGCTTGTTACCTGACTAGTTGCCATGGAGATAATGATTATGGCAACAATCTTTCTCATTATTTTTGTTACTTTTGGAGTAGTAAGGAATACCGCTCCAATAAAACAATATCACATCTGTTGAGGTTTGCTGTTGTGAAAAGGGCTTAGAAATGGCTCAGTGACTACATCAGAAGTAATTATTGCTTTACACATTCTCCTGAAATTGAAATTGTACCCTAACCAGATTTATGTTGTACAAAAGTGAATAAAAATTACTTGACAAATGGTCTACAATTGCTTGTAGGGGAAGGTATCGTTTGATAGTTGCTGTGAACATTATTGATCTGTCATGACCATTAGAGTTTACATCCCTTGATTTCTCTATGTCTAATTTTCTGGAACAGTTGTCTATGTAGCAGTTCTCTGTGATATTTTCATACAAAATGTATATTTTCAGAATTGTGACTGAGTCCATATGCACAATAAATCTCTTGAATCAAAGTTTTCAAGCAAACAGTCCCAAGATATAAAACAGTCCCTATATAAATAGTCAATGTACTACGTAAATAACGGTCAGTATTTTGCTATTTTCTGGTCCTAAACCACTAAACACTGTTGGTTGAACATCATTTTGTTATTTATGTTTTGGAGGTGCCTCCAAGGTGAATGTTTATTTTGGAGAAGTTTTACTCAGATTTAGGGGTTCTAGTTTGAGAAGGTCTAAAAAGAAGAATATATCTTCAAAGAGTGCGATAAAACATGTATAAGCAAAATTTGTCGTTGTAATGTACATAAACTCTTTTAAAGTTTGTAATTAGTATTTGTACAAATGTTATGACGTAAATATGTTTTCTTCTATTATACTGTTGGAGTGAAAGTGATTCATTAAGAACATTCAGAGCATTCAGGTTACATGAATACCTAGGACCATCCAAAGCAATCATAGAAAGGCATGAATAACATTTTACTTCATCATCTCACAATCTCTTCATGTGCAGCTTAAATTGTACTTTCCATTATGTTTTTAGTCTATTAAATTCATTACAATTCTGCACATACAGTACATACTACAGTACTCCTATGAAAGTTAAAACACACCAAGCGAAATCCCCCCAACATTTTTCTTTGATTGAAACATGAAAATGGAGATTTAGTTGTTGCAATTTTTATATTATTTTATGAATATATAATGAATAGTTCATTCAAAATGACAAATTCACCAAAGATAACAGACACGTTATATGTTACCTTATATGTTTACTTGTTATCAGTGCACTTTCTCTGACCAAATCATTTATTTTTCATATTTTATACAGCTTCACCATTCTCTGATGTATTCTCGATTGAATAACTTATTAATGTACAGGAACGCATTTTGGCTGTATGTTGAAACACCAACGTTGCCTTTTAGAAAAATAAAAAAGTGTGTTTTTGTGGAAAGAAGAAAAACTGTGTTTCTACAGTAAATGTTGTACTGTGTATGATCGATATGCATTTATAAAAGTACATGTGGTAAAATCAACCTTCAGATTTGAAATAAATATTCTATTCAACTCTCTCAGGTTTGTAATGTCTGCTACCTGCAATCTTGTCCAGAATTTCCAGACATATTCATACTTATTCAATAAACAGTATTCACTGAGGAGACAATGAGGAGAAGGGATTGCATGTTGTGCATTTTATTCATTCTATTTCCTTATACCAATCCTTGATTTGGATTAGGATATTTTGGATCCAATAAAGGTTTGATAAAGGCTTGCCATCTCTAACTGCAGACTGCCATTAAAATGACTGAATAGAATACATATTTGAATGATGAAGGATGCTGGCTTCACCGCCAGTGTGGCAGGCTAGCCTTACATGCAGATGTTAGACCCATTGGGATTATCTCAAAATGGCCTAAGGAAGTGGTAGGTTATATAATATGATTGTGGATTGGATTTTATATTATTCTGACTTTGGTTGAACTGAGTGAAGTGGAGCAGAATAGGCTGCCTGTGCCCAGACCCCTCAGCACTCTACTTTGTGAGTTATACATTCCTAACAATTAGCTGTATCTCTTATTCAAGCCAATAAAGACTTGTTTTGAAAATGACTGCTCCTGTTGCAAGACAGGCGTATCAAAGGTGGATTGTGGATCTGATGTGCCCCCCAGGCTATAGCTCCAGATGCTACTGGGTCCTCCTCCATCAACTTGTAATGTTTCCCTCAAGTGCACTGTGACCATTTTCAGTCGCATTTCACCAGTCGTAAATTTAGCTAATGATAAATGTCGTAACTGCATGTAGAGTAGCTAGGTATCTTTTTTTATTAAATATATACTTTACTTAGTCATCATCATCTGATATAACTCTCACAAACTGCACTACATGAATATGACCTGTGTCCTTGACTTCCTTGAATCAGTGGAGCAAAGGGGCCTCAACTACGTGTCTCCATCAAAAATGAACATGATAATTCCGTCTACAATGTATAAATGTATAAATATATGTACAGTACCAGTCAAAAGTTTGGACACACCTACTCATTCAAGGGTTTTTCTTTATTTTTACTATTTTCTACATTGTAGAATGATAGTGAAGACATCAAAACGATGAAATAACGCATATGGAGTCATGTAGTACCCAAAATAAAAATATAATTTACATTTGAGATTCTTCAAAGTAGCCACCCTTTGTCTTGATGACAGCTTTGCACACTCTTGGCATTCCTCAACCAGCTTCACCTGGAATGCTTTTCCACCAGTCTTGAAGGACTTCCCACATATGCTGAGCACTTGTTGGCTGCTTTTCCTTCACTCTGCATTCCAACTCATCCCAAACCATCTCAATTGGGTTGAGGTTGGGTGTTAGTGGAGGCCAGGTCATCTGATGCAGCACTCCATCACTATCCTTGGTCAAATAGCCCTTACACAGCCTGGATGTGTGTTTTGGGTCATTGTCCTGTTGAAAAACAAATTATAGTCCCACTGAGCGCAAACCAGATGGGATGGCTACCGCATGGCAAGCGGTCCCGGAGCGCGAATTCTAGGTCCCAGAGGCTTCTAAACAGCTTCTACCCCCAAGCCATTAGACTACTGAACACCAAATCAAATGGCTACCAAGACTATTTGTTTTGCCACCCCCATCTTTTACACCTCTGTTACTCTCTGTTGTTATCATCTATGCATAGTCACTTTAATAACTCTACCCACATGTACATATGACCTCAACTAACCGGTGGTCCCACACATTGACTCTGTACCGGTACCCCCCTGTATATAGTCTCGCTATTGTTATTTTACTGCTGCCATTTAATTACTTGTTACTTTTATTTGTTATTCTTATACGGATTTAAAAAAAAATAAACTGCATTGTTGGTTAGGGGCTCATAAGTAAGCATTTTACTGTAAGGTAAAGTGAAACACCTGTTGTATTCGGCGCATGTGACTAATAAAATTTGATTTGATGGCATACTCATCAGACCAAAGGACAGATTTCCACTAGTTTAATATCCATTGCTTGTGTTTCTTGGCCCAAGCAAGTCTCTTCTTATTATTGGTGTCCTTTAGTAATGGTTTCTTTGCAGCAATTTGACCATGAAGGCCTGATTCACACAGTCTCAGAACAGTTGATGTTGAGATGAGTCTGTTATTTGAACTCTGTGAAGCATTTACTTGGGCTGCAATTTCTGATGTGCAGTTAACTCTAATGAACTTGTCCTCTGCAGCAGAGGTAACTCTGGGTCTTCCTTTCCTGTGGCGGTCCTCATGAGAGCCAGTTTCATCATAGCGCTTGACTGTTTTTGTGACTGCACTTGAAGAAACTTTAATTTCTGTATTTACTGACCTTCATATCTTAATGAAGTTCATTTCTCTTTACTTATTTGAGCTGTTCTTGCCGTAATATGGCCTTGGTCTTTTACCAAATAGGGCTATCTTCTGTATACCACCCATACCTTGTCACAACACAACTGATTGGCTCAACCACATTAAGAAGGAAGAAATTCCACAAATTAACTTTTAACAAGGCACACCTAACAAGGCACACCACACCTGTTAATTGAAATGCATTCCATGTATAAAATTGTAAAAATAAAGAAAAACCCTTGAAAGAGTAGGTGTGTCAAAACCTTTGACTGGTACTGTACATATCAAACAACTAATTACCAATGAAAATTAAGTTAACCTCCCTGCGATTTCATAGATCAATTTAAAGGGATGTCATGATTGCACATGGATTTTCTGCTCCAAATAACATCCACATAAATGTGACCACTCAGACCCCATTCATCCAAACGTTGTAGACACGCACAGCCACATACATGCATTAACATACACAAACATGCCTTCAATCTATAGTAGTTTATGATCATTGTTCTGTGGTAGTGGAAGGAGATTTTATAGTGGCAATTGTAAGAGGTTGTGATGATGATAGTATTTTAGCAGTACTATTGTAGTTATAGCTGTAAAAGTACAGTAGTACACTATACCTGCTATAGCGGTGTTTGTCATAGAACATTTCTTACAGAGGATGCATTCCAAAGTGCTTAAATAAAATTAAGAGACAAAATTAAGAAACAAATTAAGATAGTAAAACAGTAAAATAACAATGCACATGAGAGACATGCTATATTGCAGTATTTGTCTCAGTGTGCCTCCAGAGAACGACTGACGGGAACAGGTTTGTTTATCAAGTCATTCAGGCTTATTGACCCTCAGTGTCAGTTAGTCCCTCAAGCAGCATGTAGGGGTCTCCATGGGGTTGAGCCACAGGGTCTGGGGCTAAAACAACATGATTTGCTTACTGCTACAGCACATTAGGACAATGAGACCACTGTTCACTCTATTCTTCATAGAAGTCAGATATTCAACTTGGCAAACAATATGATCCACATGAAAGGTAAATAAGTTGCAGTCACGATGAAGCCGATATACTGAAATGGAAATATTTAAAAAGAAAAAAGGACAACATGTGGACACTGGTGACTGATGTATACTTACTGATCTGTAAATATCGAATCATCTTAAATCAGATTTGTAATACCATGTGATTATTGGATATTATCCTGCTGAAAACAATGAATCAAACAAACCAAACAGCCACTAAATGGTCTCTGGTTTTCAGACCACTGGCTTCATCTATTGGTTGGAGGTGAGAGGCCAATGAACCTACTGCAAACTGTAGGCTTATACACTACCCACTACAGTAATGTGTGGGATCTTTAAAAACGAAACAAAATTCTTCTTATAAAATGGCATGATTTTTTTGTTTAAAAATAATAGTAAATTCCGTTTTTGTATTCAATGATTGATTAGGTCTGCAACATGTTTTTCAGACAGTTATTTATCATTACCTGATGCAGGTCTGCCCTCTTGTGTCTGCAATCAGGCAAATCAAGTGCCATCATTCAGGTGCCACAATAGGTCGTGTGGTTTGATAAACCACAGAAAAGAAAAATGAAGACATAAAAAGGGGACCTTGTTCTACAGTATGTGGACACTGACAATAATCACCTCAGACATTTGTGATAACTTTAAGCAGAGTTATTCCTTTCAAGTGAAATTGTCTTAAGTAAAGCAAAGACAGACGAGACAGTAGAAGAACAGATACTTTGTGACCACATCCTTCATTACACATAGTGTGTGCCTGGACTGAGAATGTATGTGATAGAAATACTACAATGGCTACTGACCATGTGTGAATGACATATAGTACCTTACAGAACACACATGTCAAAAAAGGAGTCCACTCCTTTCTCCGTAAAAAACATAATTTGTATATGTCTTCAGCTCATGCAAAAGATTGTTCATAAACTTACCTTGATGCAGTAAGAAGAATTGTCATTTTTGATATATAAAGATGAAGGACCTCAGTATGGAGTTTGCCTGTTCCATTTAAGTTATATTTTTGGCAGTTTCTTTGAACGTATCACTGTGAGGTGTTTGTTTGGTACAGTATGTTAGTTAGACCAATAGCACCCTCTTTTGGTTGTAGGCTACATGAGGAAGCATTGACCATAGACCCCAATACAGGACATGTCACATGGCAAGAGAAATATGACAGGAAAATCAGTTACAATAGGTCAAATGAAAATTAGGAAGTAAAGTTGCACAATACCATAATAATGAATCATTCTGTTTAATTACAAGTTTTGATCCACAAATGAACAGTGGGGATATACAATAACATTTGTTATTTGAGTCAACATGAAGGGGAACGATAAAAAACAATGAACAGTTAGCTGAACGGTCCTGTCACGTGATGGAATAGCAATCCAACTTGGCACATAGGGATGAACACATGAGATGAGAGACATGGTGTGGACTTTACATAAACATATGAACAATCATCTGTCTTCAACTATCAGGTGTCTCGGCGGTGGCAACCTTTTTAAGATGCCATGACGTGTTTTACAAAAGCTGTGAAGAAAAATAGACAAGGGAATAGGTACGGAAATATTGATTGATTTAAAAGGTATGTTTTGGAATGTTTGGTCAAAGAGAGCAAGAAGAGGGTATCATTTCTTACCTTCGTAGTTTACACAGCCGTTGGCGTCCTCCTGGTTTGTCATGAGCTGCTCAACCTCATCCTCCTTCATCTTTTCACCTATAACCAATCAAACATACTGTTCAATTCTCTTTTTAGTTAAATAACATTTAAATTGAGTCTGCCCTAAAATCTTTATAGTCTACATTAGCTGTGTTCCATCCCGTATGTCATGTAGCTAACTCTTCTACCGTTGTCAATGGTCTGACAATAAAGAGTTGGCTACTTCCCATATAGGATGGGACCAGGCAAGGTCATACTATTTTAGACTGTATTATTGTATGCTATGTTAAAGATGTCTAAGGCCTTGGACTCACCCAGTGATGCCAGGACGTGCCTGAGCTCAGCGCCCATGACTGTGCCATCGCCCAGTTTGTCGAACACCCTCAGACCCTCAACAAAGTCCTCATATGTGCCGCGGTCCTTGGCTTTGCAAATGTGTTGGTGGATTGGCAGGAAGCTGTCGAAGTCCAGCATCTTTGTCGCCATTTCTGTGTATGAAACAACAAAATCAAATGTCATTGAAACCATCCACACTACCACCAATACAGGAGCTAGAGATGTAGAACATTAACTTAGATTGTATTAAAATAATACATATTCCATATATGATTAACCAAATTAGATTTCAAATATAAAAAGTTAATAATAGGTACATTTTAAAAGCTTATTGATAAAACATCATGGAAAGTCAACTGATCAACATATTTTATTTTATTGGTTTTAGAATCTCCCCAAAATAAAACTGATCATGGAATGTTGCATGGACTTACCCTCAGGCTTGGGCTTTCCAAGGACGTACATGATTTCTGCGTTGGTGGGGTTCTGCCCCAGTGCCCTGATCACATCACCACACTGTCCGTACGTGATCTTCATCTCATTGAGTGGTGTCCTGTCGAACAGCTGGAAAGCATCCTTGAAATCTGTGGAGAGAGCAACACAAAAGTGGCGTTGTGTTTCTAGATTATTTTCCGCTTGTCTGTCAGGGCCCTAAAAGCAGGCTGGTCTCACAGCATGCAAATCTCAATTTGAGTAGAGGAGGACATTTTCAAAAGACAATGATTTACTGTTGCTTTCTCTCAACACATCTCTTTCACTTTCATGTACTTCTGTCACATTCAGTGGTGGAAAAAGTACCCAACTGTCATACTTCAATAAAAGTAAAGATACCTTAATAGAAAACGACTCAAGTAAAAGTAAAAGTCACCCAGTAAAATTATACTTGAGTAAAAGTTTAAAAGTATTTGGTTTAAAATATACTTAAGTATCAAAAGTAAAAGTATAAATAATTTCAAATTCCTTATATTAAGCAAAACAGATGGCACCATGTGTTTGGTGAGTCCGCCAGATCAGAGGCAGTAGGGATGACCAGGGATGTTCGGTTGATAACTGTGTGAATTGGACTCTTTTCCTGTCCTGCTAAGCATTCAAAATGTAACAAGTACTTTTGGGTGTCAAGGAAATTGTATGGAGTAAAAAGTACAATATAGTGAAGTAAAAGTAAAAGTAGTCAAAAATATAAATAGTAAAGTACAGATACCCCCAAAAATGTACTTAAGTAGTACTTAAAGTATTTATACTTAAGTACTTTACACCACTGGTCACATTCATGTACTTCTGTCACATTACACTTTCATGTACTTCAGTCACACTACATGCTCATGTTCCAGACTAGATATACAAGTACTCATTGTGAAAATACAGTCAAACAAACTGTAACAACAATAATCTCAATCTTACCTTCAATTTGCTCAGGGGTGAATTCAAGCTGAAAGGAAAAGCAAAATCATTAAACACTATTTGGTGCAGGATGTGAATGTGAAGGGAAGTTTTAAAATGACCAACAATATAGACGTCAAAGTGAACTGCATGTTGTGAGCAACAGTGAAAATGACTTTGAAAAACTGAGGTCAAACACATAAAGTCTTGATAGTAGTTGTATCACCCTACTCTCCGTTATGACGCCCCCACTGTAGGTGTCCAGACAATATAGAGATTCCTCAGGCTCCAATTACACTCCACTTATTCTAGTTATTTAAAGCCAGGGCTTGGTCAGTGTCAATTTATGGCTGACCTTCAGACAGACACAGCCTCCTCACACATGCCTCCTGCTGACTGTTTTGATTGTGCACATGCCTTTGACCGACTGCTTTTCCTGTCTACGTTTTACACTTAACACGTTTTACACTTTTACACTTAACGCAAGATGATGTGTAAGACGGAGGTTACAAGTGTCATGCAAATGATTAAGTGACACTTCACCAGCATAGAGACAAAGTGCCCTATTAAAAGGGTAAGCATTTCACAGCTGATGAAGGAGGTCAGGGTTGAGTCACTTGAGTCCCTCTGGATGAACCTGAACGTAAAGTGAATGTGAAATGGAGGAGAAAAGGAGGAGAAGGACACTAAAATGGAATTGTGCTTCTCCCACATTTCTGGTTATCTGAATAACTTCAAAGGTCTAACCTAAAGCTGTATTAAAATCCAATTTATTTTAATTTGATATCCTTCATGTAAAGAGGATCACACCCTTCTTGGCGATTTTCCTATTGTGTGTGTTGGATTTGTTTCAGATATTCATAAATTAGTGTCAGATCTGTGGATATTTAGAGATCCCAGCCAACAGTGGAGCTATGCGAAAATATTTGAAAAACATATTTTTGCATGTTTTTAAATAAATGGCCTTGGTAAGATATATATGTATTTATCTTTGCACTTTTTTCCCCTTTCTTTTTTGCACAAAGCCAGCCAGCCTTTCGATTTGGGTGGTCTGCTGTGCATGGACATAAATTAAAATCACATTGTGTGGCTTTAACCTCACTACATTGTAATACAGCTGCTCCCTCAACCATGGAACATTTTTACCCACATAGAAGAGGCAGGAATAGCAAGAAACAAAGGTTGTCTCGTGTAAGCTAATATATACCAACTCAAACCTCCATCAAGTTCAAGCTACTTTGGCTTATGTACAAAACAATGTGACTTACAATGGTAAATAATAGTACAAAGATAGCTCAAGGCCTGTATTTGCATATCATTTAATTATCATTGTTGCTCTTCAATCTGTCATGCTACTGGTGTTGTCTTAACAATGTGGAAACGGCTGAACAGTAGGATTCCTATTTGAATGCACTGCACTGTTCACGTCACATGGTGTCTTTGATGTTCTTGAAAAACACAGATGACTATCGATGGAAGACCAAACTCTTGGTGCCATCTCCTTGAAAGGTCAGTTTTGCCCTCAAGTGGATATATGGCTTGATGTTGAGATTAAGGGTATTACATTTTTCTTATCAATTTTATGAATATGAAAAGAATGAAACCTCACCCATATGATAGTACAATTATGTCCTGTGTGATAGCCCAGTATCGATTGTAGCATCTAATAAACATATGATAAACAGCCTTTTTCAATCTTGAATAAATCCCTAATCATTTTAAACACATTTGAAGATAATGAATAATTGAAAACCATGTTTATGTTAATGTTTCCCATACAATCTAGACCACCATCCAACACTCACATCCAAAGCTCATCACATTTTCCCTATTCCCATCGTCACGCAAACCAAAGTGAAAATATGAGTTTTTCTGTACCACAACTTCTGCAGGGTTAAACTCCGGGATCTTGACGGGCTCAGGCTCTGGGGCCTTGGGTTTGGGTGCTTCTTTGGGCTCTTCCTTCTTCTTCGGCGCCATTGTGAGAACAGAGATGCACAACTAAGCACAGGAGCCACAGGAGGAACAACACTGCAGAGGATAACACTTTGGGTAGGGTCTGGGGCCCTTTATTCTGTCAGTCCAGGTGTCATCCTCACCCCCTCCCTGGCCCGCAGAGCTGCCAACAATAGTGAGTGTACTATAAAAGGCCATGCTTTGTGCTTCTATTTAAGACAGACTACAGGCTGCGGATGCACATCATCAAGATGCCTACTAATTTGGATCGAATTCCCCCGCCTGGGTGCTCATCCTTGAATCCAGCTATTTCTATCTAGTACTTCCCTGTGGCTCAGTTGGTAGAGCATGGTCTGTGCAACACCAGAGTTGTGGGTTCAATTCCCATGGGCCAGTACAAAAAAATAAATGTGTGAAATGAAATTCTCTGGATAAGAGTGTCTGCTAAATGACTAAAAGTGTAAAAAAATGTAAAATGTAGTCTGTTCAAGTGTGAATGCTAACTGTTCTTGTAGATGGTAGTTAGCATTGGCTTGCAAAACGACCTTTAACTTCCTTCATACTAAACACAAATAAATAAGAATGGTACAAGTTCACAAGTTTATCTGACTCTGGGGAAGTAGATAAAGGGCTTTATTGCCAAAACCCAGAACTTTCCCTTTAAGGGAAAATGATAGTGTTGTAACTGAAACTCTTTGTTCTACCAGTTACTGAGCTAAGGTGTTGAGGGGGGCATGTGATCATCTGAGAAGCAGACGGTGAATGCGACTCACATTATCCTGCCATAATAATATTGATAATACTCTGCAATTACTTTCCACTCAGATTGAATATTGCATAATGACTAATAAATTAGTGTTATCTGCCACGGATAGGACCGGAGGACATGTGTGTGGGCAAGCATGGTGGGTCTGTGAGATTATTATTTATTTATGGGACAGATGTTCCTATCTGCAGGGATTTGCAGAGCATTAGTGACAGTGTGGAGAGAGATTTGAATAGTGTCTCTGCTGGCAGTAGACCCAAAGGCATATTAATTGGTCTTGGGCTGGACTTTTCAGATGCTAGCTTATGGACCTGCTAATAAAAAATGGCTTGCTTGATCCATGACAAGACACTGTTGTCTCTTTCTGAACAGCTTGCCCCAGAGAAATCCACAGCACCGTGTATTTTCCCCTTCAGTTAACATGCAGGATCAATCTGATGGAATTATTGGTTAGTTTCACACTGACTGCTCAGCTTGCCTTGCACAAAAAGACAAGGAAGGAAACTGTTTCATTATAAGAGGATATTGAAATTCTGTGTTTCGTGATGCATACTGCTGACTATGGATAGAAAAATGGAGAGAAGAATATGGAAATAAGATCAGTGTCAGAGAAACAAAGCATAAACACAGCACACAATCCTCCAAATAATGACTGTGTCTAATATAATCAATGAACTACCAAGAACCTGCCAAGTAATGGTATCTTTATTTAATCCGAAGAAAGTGGTCTCCCATCCAATGTCTATATTAGTCCACATTGAATTGTTTGTTTCTGACAATGCTTGTGTCCTCTTGTCTGTATGCTACTGTACAAGGACTCCTACCTGGCAGCTGCTTTGTGGTTGTATTTCAAGACCCTGCAACTGATACAGTACTGTATGCCCATGTCCTGTGAAAAGTTGACAAATTGTTTGATTCATTAAATAAAGTTTATGGTGTGACCGATATAACCTAAATGAACTGGTCTTCCTTATGTACTTTTGTTTCCTAGAATATCACACAGGCATGTGACCAAGTTTGGATTGGTTCAACACCATCTCCTGAGCTTCCCAGTTTGCCACTTTTAACTTCCGATTGCTTCCTACTTCCAGATTGTCTTTGAATTGTTCCAACATTTGGCAAGTAAATACTGAATGAGCCTAGAGATTTCCTGTTTGTAATGATGAGTGCTCAAAGAGGGAATATAAATACTAAATGAGATGAGAGATTTCCTTTTCCTCCACTAAATGGTCACACAGGCAGCTAACAGCTTTACTCTGACAACAGGGTTATATGATCATTGAGAGTTTGGGACTATAAGGTTCTATCGGCATTTTAGTCAAAATTGAGTTATTGACATAGCCTTGTTCTGTTGAATGTTCTCTACCGATATAGTGCTCTAAATACCCCAATTCGTGTTGTTAAGTTCAAAAGAATACAATATAAAAATTGCTGACAACATTCCAACCAATGAGTATTCAGAACTTTAAAGCCAATCATCTCAGAATCATCTTTTTGCAGATAAAACTTTATAGTCCCAAACTCTCAATGTGTCAATCTGGGCTGAATGAAGTTAATCCATACAGGGGTTATTCAAGGCTACATCTCACTCTACCTGGAGAGCCTACCAATTAAAGGCAAAATAAAAGCTTATCAGGTAATAACTCTACAGATCCCTGTGTGAAAGAGGCAGGGTAGGCTTAAGGCCAGCAGTGCAGATTTCATTATCACAGTGTCACGATCGTCATAGGAAGGAGACCAAAGCGCAGCGTGGGTATCGTTCCACATCTTTTATTTTAATGTGAAACTTAGCAAAACAAACCATAAACTACAAACAAAACACAAACCGCGACGAAAGAGGTGCACCATGCACTAACTCAAAATAATCTCCCCAAACACAAGTGGGAAAAACAACTACTTAAATATGATCCCCAATTAGAGACAACGCTGACCAGCTGCCTCTAATTGGGAATCATACGAAAACTACAACATAGAAAAAAGAAATTAGAACACAAAATTAAACTAGACAAAACCCCCCAGTCACGCCCTGACCTACTCTACCATAGAAAATAAGAGCACACAATGGTCAGGACGTGACACACAGGCCGTGATAACCCACAATACTGTGAATATAATGTAATTATTGTGTCAAACATCATACACTGGCTACTGATGAACTATGTTAGTGTTACTGAATTGATCAGCTCCAGTATTTAGAAATCATCCTGCTCAATGTCATTTGCATCAGTTATCATACCAAAGTGAAATGTTCTACCAGCCATGAAATAACTGATAATTGCATAAATATGTCAGTAAAATTACTCTCCGAACAGACAGTACTGCAGCTCATCATTATAATGTTGTAATGCCTATCCAACTCATTGCTGGCTTGCACTTGCACTTGCACTTGAACAGAACCCCGGCCAGTCAGTGAGTGTCAACCTACATAGAGACACAGATGGAAACTCAGTGTGTCAGTTAGGGTATAAATGGATCAAGCCCTTCATAGCTCTAACTGCCACCCCACGAACATTATATCAGATGATTGACATTGAAGAGGGCTACTGCAGTCATCCCAGAATGACCACCCCATGGGGAAGCTCGTAAAACATGCATGATCTGTCCAGTTTGCTATTTTGGTGCTGCCTGTTGTTCTCTCTGGTACGTACCTTGGAAAGGGTCCAGACGATTTACAATGTCAATTGTTATTTGGCCCCCAAACAAAGCGAAGCGACCTTCAGTGCAGCTGTACTGTAGCAGAGCCCCTTAGCAAACTAAAGTCCTTAGTAAGTATAGACACACTTAGTTTGGACTTTACTGTTTGGATTCAATGAAACACAGTAACATCCCTTAATCCAGAAGGGACGAACAGAGAAGGGTACTAAGTCAAATTAATTAATTTATAAGCTGTACACTGTCGAATAACAGCCGTAGAGCACAATTATCCAGGAAATTCAGCTGGCAATGTCTCAAATTATTGTTCTGCCCTGCCGCGGGGCAGGTTATAATTCCGTCTAAGTTCAGGAGGATGTGGATAGCCCTATTCTCAGGGAGGAGGAGAGTTGATGATTAGAAGGAGAAACACCTATCAAGGTCCCCGATAACTAGTGTGGAACCCTTTGCATAATAGTTAAATGGCCAGGACTCCCACATGAGACTGGGTTGTTAGAGCTTCCCTTCACCAGAAGTCCCAATTTCTTTAATAACTATTTAAAGGCCTAGTGCTGTCAAACACGTGATTTCCTGTGTTTTATATATATATTTCCAAACTATGAGGTTGGAATAATACTGTAAAATTGTGTAAAGGATGATAATGCCCTTTACGTTTAAGAGTGTAAGAGCTTTTTTAAAAGACCGCCTGAAATTTCAGCCTGATTTGGTTGGATGGAGTTTGACCTGCCTGCTGACATCACCAAGTGGTAAATTATTTAATTGACCAATACAAAAGAGAGTTCCAAATCTCTCTGCCAATAATAGCTAGTTTTCAGTATTCCCCTCCCCACTCAGACCACTCCCAGACAGTCCTAGCAAATTTCTTGCTTGAGAAATTGCACTTTGCTAAGAAGTTGTTTTTGTTTCTTTTTGACCATTTTAATTGAAAACAATCACAGTAAGGTACTTTATAGTTTCCTAGAAATGATTTGATATTGAGATAAAAATGGCTGCATTGGACCTTTAAGGGAAATTAACTGCGATTCAACTCATTCTACTAATGTGAAACTACATTTTTACATTTTTGTATATTGAGAGTTACAAGGGTTAATTGCGCTGACAAACTTTTTAGGACAATTTACCTTGTTGTAGCATCTTGTAGACATTAATTATTGAATACTGTTGAACCAAGTCTGCAATCAGATAGTCAACTTTAAGAAATGATTGTACAAGCATAGTTTGGAGTACATTGTCGGCGGCATCTATAATCGAAGTGTAGGCTTCATACTGTGCCATCATACTGTGGCTATTGAATGGCAATAGTTAAGTTCAATCTTTTGTGAACTTTTTGTAACCGTCATACGTACAACTGCATCATGTCCGGGATTAGCTTATGTTGATGACAATGAATGTTCTTACGTGATTGACATTTACCTCTGGAAAATGTATTCCTCCAAATGGGTCATTCAGTGATCATACAAACAGCTGACTCTGCTGTGTATTGTCCATGCTGAAATAGAATCAAATAAAGTAAAGAAGCACATCATTCTAAAAAAAGAGGATGACACGAAAAGTAATTTCACATTTTAGATTCACCCAACAAGTTTAACATATATTACTTTCTGAGTTGTTCAACTTTGCTGTACATTTATTTGTCAATGGGGTCTTTTGGTTGGAGTTTCATAACTTGTTTCTGATTGGAGTAATTCAAGGTGTTCCAATGGCAACATACCAATTGCCCTCAGTCTCCCTTAAAGGACCGTTATGGAACATACAATTTATACTGATTTACTGTTACAACAGAGCATGGATGAATGTATATGATATACAATTTGTATTTGCTGAAGACCTGCAGTGTCGAAAGCAATCTTGTCACTCAAAGAACATCAAACTATTATGGGCCAGCACTGGATAGCTTTTGGTTGATCCTTATGAATCTTACTTTAACACAGTAAGGGTTGACCGGTAAGTCATGTAGGGCTTTCTAAAACATGTTTCTACAGAATCCATTCAGCCATTCGGATTTGTACCTCATCTTCTTTCAGAAAATTTGTCTCACAATTCATCTGAGCTGATGATTGTCTCCAGTTCACATCCCTAAGGCGATTAGACATTTGGGAGTATGGTGCGATCAGGAATATGTTCTCTACAGGAACTCTACTCAGATCTGATGGTCTCTTTGTTCTCCTCTGTTCTCTCTGACCATTGAAGTCCATGTATGTAAAATATGTAAAATATAGAGGTATTGTCTTTTCAGTGATAGGACTAGACCTCTACTCACTGATTAGATTTAACATATGAAAAAGACACACTCTTTATAAAAACATTTGCCTATTTTAAACTCCCAGGAAACACTTTGTTAAACATTGCATGATATTTGTGAGTATTTCAAATCATACAACATGGAGCAGCACTGAATAGAACCTTCACTAAACCTTCACTAAAACCTTCACTAAACTTGAACCTGTTACTATGAGGCTAGTGCCACACTGTCAAACTGTCACCAGGCATAGACTGGGACACAGTGCCCTCTTTTGGCTAAAAGGTTAAATATGTGACACGGAGTCAACAACACCCACTTACTTTCTATGTTACAGACGAGGAACAAGCTGTGCAATTTTATATGAATGAAAGCTGTTGAATGAATGAAAGCATGAAATCATGGTTTTTGATGACCCATCACTATAATTCCTGTAGAATGTACAGTATCTCAAGAAAACTTTACAAGAGCTCTGTTCGATCGAACCCATGCACACCCACTTGAACAAATTGTAATCTACATTAAACTTTCAAATATTTGTTTTCTTAAATTTCATTCAAAGAACATCCAACTATTATGGGCCAGCTCAAATGGTGGCTCTTTGTGAGGAGACGGCATTGCAGAGCTGGTCCAAGTCTGCTGGGTCATTCATGGCCAGTTCGTACTATCAGACCTCAGGAAAAGACCCAGATGCAGACAGTTCGAAATAACAAATGTTTATTTACGAAACAGGGGCAGGCAAATGACAGGTCAAGGGCAGGCAAAGGTCAGTAATCCAGGGCAGAGTCCGAAAGGGACAGAACGGCAGGCAGGCTCAGGGCAGGCAGGGATCAGTAATCCAGGGCAGTGTCAAGAGGTACAGAACGGCAAGCAGGCTCAGGGTCAGGGCAGGAAGAATGGTCAAAAACCGGGAGAACTAAAAAACAAGAACAATCAAGAAACAGGAGTACGGGAAAAAATGCTAGCAGTCTTGACGAGACAAGACGAACTGGCAACAGACAAACAGAGAACACAGGTATAAATGCACCGGGGATAATGGGGAAGATGGGCGACACCTGGAAGGGGGTGGAGACAAGCACAAAGACAGGAGAAAGAGATCAGGGTGTGACAGTACAACTCCACATGCAATCCATGTATCCATTTAGACCAGTGGTACTCATTGCGCGGCCCTTAATTTGTGGCTAGCGGTGATTTTCCTATTTTCCATTCATAATACATAACAATGATACAATTTCAATTCAATGTGTTAAATGCAGGCCTGAATCACTTCATTTAATATATCTAATGTTCCCTGGACGGCAAATAGATGGCAGTATATCGCAGCTGTTGAACATAAAGGCTGAAATAGAACGTTTGCCAAAGTAGAAAGCAACTGTTCAGCTACAGCGACCGACACATATCAGTTTGCTACTAGCTAATTTTGCAGTCTGGTAGACATGGTTGGATTTATTGTAAAAAAATAAACGTAAATCTATTGACAATGAAAATGAGGGGGAAGAGCTGGAGAACAATGTGACAACTACGAACGAACAACCACAGAGGAACCAGAAAAATCAGGAAGATTGGGGCAGGGAAATGCAGCTAGCTAACGTAGCTAATGTGACTAACGTGGCTTCGCTGGCTAAGAGAAGGATACAGTCGATTCAAGAAGAGAAATGAACAGACAAGTATTTTTTTGTACTGCATAATGGGACTAGCTCACTTTGTCTTATTTGCCAGAAGGCAGTCAATTGTTTTAAATGAGAAAATAAAGAGCAACATTTCCAGTCACACCATGCCCACTTGAAAAACATATACACCACAAAGCAACCTCAGAAACAACAAAATAGTGCAACTCAAAGGACAGCTCAAAGGACAACAACATATGACCTCATCCCGTCAGTAGAGGATGCCTGGTTATATTTTAAAAATGCCTTCCTCTCCATCTTAAATAAGCATGCCCCTTTCAAGAAATTTAGAACCAGGAACAGATATAGCCCTTGGTTCTCCCCAGACCTGACTGCCCTTAACCAACACAAAAATATCCTGTGGCGTTCTGCATTAGCATCGAACTGCCCCCGCGATATGCAACTTTTTAGGGAAGTTAGAAACCAATACACACAGGCAGTTAGAAACGCCAAGGCTAGCTTTTTCAAACAAAAATTTGCTTCGTGCAACTCCAACTCTAAAAAGTTCTGGGACATTGTAAAGTCCATGGAGAATAAGAACACCTCCTCCCAACTGCCCACTGCACTGAGGATAGGAAACTCTGTCACCACCGATAAGCCCACTATAATTGAGAATTTCAATAAGCATTTTTCTACGGCTGGCCATGCTTTCCACCTAACTACCCCTACTGCATTCAACAGCACTGCACCCCCCACAGCTACTCGCCCAAACCTCCCCCATTTCTCCTTCTCCCAATTCCATTCAGCTGATGTTCTGAAAGAGCTGCAAAATCTGGACCCCTACAAATCAGCTGGGCTTGACAATCTGGACCCTTTCTTTCTAAAATTATCTGCCGAAATTATTGCAACCCCTATTACTAGCCTGTTCAACCTCTCTTTCGTGTCGTCTGAGATTCCCATAGATTGGAAAGCAGCTGCTGTCATCCCCCTCTTCAAAGGAGGTGACACTCTTGACCCAAATTGCTACAGACCTATATCCATCCTACCCTGCCTTTCTAAGGTCTTCGAAAGCCAAGTCAACAAACAGATTACCGACTATTTCGAATCCCACCGCACCCTCTCCGCTATGCAATCTGGTTTCAGAGCTGGTCATGGGTGCACCTCAGCCACGCTCAAGGTCCTAAACGACATCGTAACCGCCATCGATAAGAAACAATACTGTGCTGCCGTATTCATTGACCTGGCCAAAGCTTTTGACTCTGTTAATCACCACATCCTCATCGGCAGACTTAGTAGCGTTGGTTTCTCAAACGATTGCGTCGCCTGGTTCACCAACTACTTCTCTGACAGAGTTCAGTGTGTCAAATCGGAGGGCCTACTGTCTGGACCTCTGGCAGTCTCTATGGGGGTACCACAGGGTTCAATTCTTGGGCCAACTCTTTTCTCTGTATACATAAATGATGTCGCTCTTGCTGCTGGTGAATCTCTGATCCACCTCTACGCAGACGACACCATTCTGTATACTTCTGGCCCTTCTTTGGACACTGTGTTAACAACCCTCCAGACGAGCTTCAATGCCATTCAACTCTCCTTCCGTGGCCTCCAACTGCTCCTAAACACAAGTAAAACTAAATGCATGCTCTTCAACCGATCGCTGCCTGCACCTGCCCGCCCATCCAGCATAACTTCTCTGGACGGTTCTAACTTAGAATTTGTGGACAACTACAAATACCTAGGTGTCTGGTTAGACTGTAAACTCTCCTTCCAGACTCACATCAATCATCTCCAATCCAAAGTGAAATCTAGAATTGGCTTCCTATTTCGCAACAAAGCATCCTTCACTCATGCTGCCAAACATACCCTCGTAAAACTGACCATCCTACCAATCCTCGACTTCGGCGATGTCATTTACAAAATAGCCTCCAATACCCTACTCAACAAGCTGGATGCAGTCTATCACAGTGCCATCCGTTTTGTCACCAAAGCCCCATATACAACCCACCACTGCGATCTGTATGCTCTCGTTGGCTGGCCTTCACTTCATAATCGTCGCCAAACACATTGGCTCCAGGTCATCTACAAGACCCTGCTAGGTAAAGTCCCCCCTTATCTCCGCTCACTGGTCACCATAGCAGCACCCACCTGTGGCACGCGCTCCAGCAGGTATATCTCTCTGGTCACCCCTAAAGCCAACTCCTCCTTTGGTCGTCTCTCCTTCCAGTTCTCTGCTGCCAACGACTGGAATGAACTACAAAAATCTCTGAAATTGGAAACACTTATCTCCCTCACTAGCTTTAAGCACCAGCTGTCAGAGCAGCTCACAGATCACTGCACCTGTACATAGCCCATCTATAATTTAGCCCAAACTACTACCTCTTCCCCTACTGTATTTATTTATTTTATTTATTTTGCTCCTTTGCACCATATTATTTATATTTGAACTTTGAACTTTCTTCAAACTACAAATCTACCATTCCAGTGTTTTTCTTGCTATACTTTATTTACTTTGCCACCATGGCAATTTTTTGCTTTTACCTCCCTTATCTCACATCATTTGCTCACATTGTACATAGTCTTATTATTTTTTTTCTACTGTATTATTGACTGTATGTTGTTTACTCCATGTGTAACTCTGTGTTGTTGTATGTTGTCGAACTGCTTTGCTTTATCTTGGCCTGTAACGCCCTGGCCATAGAGAGGGGTTTTTGTTCTTTATTTTGGTTAGGCCAGGGTGTTACATTGGGTGGGCGTTCTATGTTCCTTTTTCTATGTTTTTGTATTTCTTTGTTTTGGGCCGTGTGTGTGGCTCCCAATCAGGCACAGCTGAAGCTCGTTGCTGCTGATTGGGAGTCACACATAAGGAGCATGTTTTTCCTTTGGGTTTGTGGGTAATTGTTTCTGTCAGTGTTTTGTACCAGACAGGACTGTTTGCTGTCGGTTTGCTCTTTTCTTGTTTTGTATAGTGTTCACGTTGTTTATATTAAAGTCTAATAATGAACACTAACTCCGCTGCACCTTGGTCCACTTCTTCAGACGACAGCCGTTACAGAATTACCCACCACCAAGGGACCAAGCAGCGGAAGAGGGAGGTCCGGTCAATGGAGGAGACGCCGGCCAGCAGACGGGGTCGCTGGCGTCGGTCGAGGAAGCCCGGAAGACACCCCCAAGAAAATTTTGGGGGGGGGCTAATGGGGTGGTCCGGAAGGGCAGAGGAGGAGCCCAGACCACTGCTCTCGTGGGGGATGACGGCAGAGGAGGAGACGCAGATGAGGTGGTTTATTGAGGACCTGCTGAAGGAAGATCTGGAGGAGGAGCCATGGGAGGCGGAGTTGCGCGCTGTGTCGCCAGTGCGTCCGCACAGCCCGGTGCGTCCGGTGGACATGCCCAGCACATGCCGTGCTAGGAAGGGCATCCAGCCAGGACGAGTGGCAAAACCGGCTCCACGCTTCAGTTCACCAGTGCGTGTTCACAGTCCTGTCTGGCCCGTCCCTGCTCCCCGCACCAAGTCCACAGTGCATGTCCCCAGTCCTGTCCGGCCCGTCCCTGCTCCCCGCACCAAGCCCAAGGTGCGTGTCCCCAGCCCTGCCAGTCAGCAGTCGTCAGAGCTGCCCGCCAGTCAACAGTTGTCAGAGCTGCCCGCCAGTCAACAGTCGTCGGAGCTGCCCGCCAGTCAACAGTCGTCGGAGCTGCCCGCCAGTCAACAGTCGTCGGAGCTGCCCACCAGTCAACAGTCGTCAGAGCTGCCCGCCAGTCAACCATCACCAGAGCTGCCCGCCAGTCAACAGTCGTCAGAGCTGCCCGCCAGTCAACAGTCGTCAGAGCTGCCCGCCAGTCAACAGTCGTCAGAGCTGCCCGCCAGTCAACAGTCGTCAGAGCTGCCCGCCAGTCAACAGTCGTCAGAGCTGCCCGCCAGTCAACAGTCGTCAGAGCTGCCCGCCAGTCAACAGTCGTCAGAGCTGCCCGCCAGTCAACAGTCGCCAGAGAGGTCAGACTGCGCTGAACTGCCGAAGTGGCCAGACTGCGCTGAACTGCCGGAGTGGCCAGACTGCGCTGAACTGCCGGAGTGGCCAGACTGCGCTGAACTGCCGGAGTGGCCAGACTGCGCTGAACTGCCGGAGTGGCCAGACTGCGCTGAACTGCCGGAGTGGTCAGACTGCGCTGAACTGCCGGAGTGGCCAGACTGCGCGGAACTGCCGGAGTGGCCAGACTGCGCGGAACTGCCGGAGTGGCCAGACTGCGCGGAACTGCCGGAGTGGCCAGACTGCGCGGAACTGCCGGAGTGGCCAGACTGCGCGGAACTGCCGGAGTGGCCAGACTGCGCGGAACTGCCGGAGTGGCCAGACTGCGCGGAACTGCCGGAGTGGCCAGACTGCGCGGAACTGCCGGAGTGGCCAGACTGCCCCGACCTGCCGGAGTGGCCAGACTGCCCCGACCTGCCGGAGTGGCCAGACTGCCCCGACCTGCCGGAGTGGCCAGACTGCCCCGACCTGCCGGAGTGGCCAGACTGCCCCGACCTGCCGGAGTGGCCAGACTGCCCCGAACTGCCAGAGTGGCCAGGGACGCCCGCCAGCCCGGTGAGTCCTGTGCCTACGCCTAGGGCCAGGCCTCTGTCATGTCTCCCCAGCCTGGTGAATCCTGGGTCAGTGCCGTCAGAGCAGCCAGGGTCGCCCGCCAGCCAGGCGCAACCATCGCCGCCCGCCAGCCGGGCGCAACCATCGCCGCCCGCCAGCCGGGCGCAACCATCGCCGGCCGCCAGCCGGGCGCAGTCAGTGTCGCCCACCAGACCTTCGGCGCGGCCAGGTGCGCCACCGAAGAGGGCGACGTCAAGGGTGGAGCAGAGGCCACGTCCCGCACCTGAGCCGCCGCCGTAAGAAGGCCCACCCGGACCCTCCCCTTCAGAGTCAGGTTTTGCGGCCGGAGTCCGCACCTTTGGGGGGGGGTACTGTAACGCCCTGGCCATAGAGAGGGGTTTTTGTTCTTTATTTTGGTTAGGCCAGGGTGTTACATTGGGTGGGCGTTCTATGTTCCTTTTTCTATGTTTTTGTATTTCTTTGTTTTGGGCCGTGTGTGTGGCTCCCAATCAGGCACAGCTGAAGCTCGTTGCTGCTGATTGGGAGTCACACATAAGGAGCATGTTTTTCCTTTGGGTTTGTGGGTAATTGTTTCTGTCAGTGTTTTGTACCAGACAGGACTGTTTGCTGTCGGTTTGCTCTTTTCTTGTTTTGTATAGTGTTCACGTTGTTTATATTAAAGTCTAATAATGAACACTAACTCCGCTGCACCTTGGTCCACTTCTTCAGACGACAGCCGTTACATGGCCAGGTCGCAATTGTAAATGAGAACTTGTTCTCAACTTGCCTACCTGGTTAAATAAAGGTGAAATAAAAAAATAAATAAAAAAATGACGGACAGATCTAGCACTGTTGCAGAGAAAACGACAGAGGCAATATATGAGATTGCTTGGACATTCACAAGAAACAAGAAGACCTTCACAGGCGCAGAGATTGTCAAATAATGTTTTTTGGGCCTCAGCCGAAATATTGCATGCTGATTTCACAAACAAGGAAGCTATTTTAAAGCAAATCAAGGGACTGCAACTCTCAGACTCGACCATAACAAGACGCATAGAAGACATCGGCGAGGACATCGGTAAGCAACTGATTACTGACATATCTGTGGCACCATGTTTTAGTATTGCGCTTGATGAAAGCACTTATCCTCTACAGGATTGCTGGGTCCGGTTGAGCTAATGTAGGCTAATGCGAATAGCATGAGGTTGTAAGTAACAAGAACATTTCCCAGGATATAGAAATATCTAATATTGGCAGAAAGCTTAAATTCTTGTTATTCTAACTGCACTGTCCAATTTACAGTAGCTATTACACTGAAATAATACCATGCTATTGTTTGAAGAGAGTGCACAGTTATGGACTTGAAAAGTTATTAATAAACCAATTAGGCACATAAAAAAAAAAAAAAATACAATTTTATTGGTCACATACTCATGGTTAGCAGATGTTAATGCGAGTGTAGCGAAATGCTTGTGCTTCTAGTTCCGACAGTTCAGTAATATCTAACAAGTAATCGAACAAATTCACAACGACTACCTTATACACACAAATGTAAAGGGATGAATAAGAATATGTACATATAAATATATGGATGAGCGATGGCCGTGCGGCATAGGCAAGATGCAGTAGATGGTATAGAATACACTATATACATATGAGATGAGTAATGTAGGATATGTAGACATTATTAAAGTGCCGTTATTTAGAGTGACTAGTGATACCTTTATTAGATCCATTTATTAAATGTATTAATAAGTGACATTGCCCAATTATGTGTTTGGCTCCGCTTCACTCAAAACGAGTCGTTCAGAGAGGAACTTTTATGTTTACTGCCCCTTCAGGGACAAACACGAGGAGAAGATATTCTGAAAGCCCTTGTTACATTTTTTGCTGATAATAATATTGACTGGTCAAATCTGGCATCTGTGTGCACTGACGGCACCCAAAAGTGCGAGGGAAGGAGAAGGGACTCAACAATGAACATTGTGAAACAAAAACAGAGAAACAGACTGACCTGGATTGCCTCACAAGGATAGCAACAACAGACTACAAATCTATAATTAATTCAGTCAAGGAGCAGAAGGGACATTTTCGCTCATCCAACTACTGAGGTAACCCTTAATATGGGTCTTATACATGTGATGTAACCTATTTGATGTGTGTATGTATATATTTGTGATGTGCTGTACATCAAATCAATTGCATGTGCTCTATTGCTATGAATTTGCTTTCAATTGATAATTGATAATATTGGAAGAAAAAGTACAACAAATTAAAGATCTGTGCGGCCTTCTGAATGATTGTCTCAACTCAAAGTGTCCCCCTTACAACAAATATTAACACTGATTTAGACCTACACCATAATAATATGAAACATTTAAATCAACACTAGGCCAGCTGCTGCTCAATTACACTCGCTCCCAAATGCAAGCCCCGCTCTCCTTGTGCACTCTTTAATTAGGCTAACTTTGACTTGCCCCAAGTCCACAACCTTTCTATAAATGTGTATCTTGTAAATGCTACCCTACCCTTATTGCTAGCAAGTGCCCCAGTTATCTATGTAATTCGAGTGAAGTTATTTTCCTTCAATTTGAAAATGTGTTTCAGGTGCTTACCTTGTCTGTCTTGTTTCTGTTCCCGGCCTCTTGTTGGTACACTCTTTCCACACCACTTTGATACAAAGGGATTTTGGTAGCAGGTTAGCAGAGCATTTTTGCTAACCCTAACCTTTTCCTAACCTTATCCTCAGTCTCCTAACCTGCTACGTTAATTCTCCTAACCTGCTGTGTAAGTTATCCTAACATGCTGCAAAAAAGTAACTGGTATTGAAGTGGCATGAAAAGAGTGCTTCCCGCCGCCTCTTGGAGCTCTGCTCATGTAGCACCATTTCTCACACGTGTTCTGTCATTTTCTAATGTATTCATTTGTTTAATGAGATCTCTCATATTGAAAATGTATACCGGTTGGATGGAGAAGAGCCTGTAAATGTTATGTGATGCAATGATTAAGTCTGCTTCTATACGTTTGTATAGCCTTCAGCTTAAATTATATAATTGGCCAGTTATAATTGGCACCACTGCTTGGTGAGGCAATGGTTTTTCCCAGGTTGTAGCCTATGCAGAGTCGCCAGAAAACACTACCATCCGGTTTTCAACCTAACTAACGTTTCCCCTGAAAAGCTGAAGTGGGAACTCTGCTCAGGAGTCTTTCTACCCCTGCTACGTTATATTACCCAGCTAGTGGCACAAGGTAGGCCCTATTTCTACCTGGCTTTACCAGTGTTCTGTGCTCTGATGGGGATCGTATACGTGTTTGTAGGCTGTACATTTGTCTGACATTATACCATTTCCTAGACCAGGAAATATCCTGGATTAAGTTCAGTTTGATTTTGATTTCTTTGGGGCCATTTGTTTTTTCATAGTTTCTTTGATTTTTAAAGTCCTTTTTGGCCTATTTTGCCGACATTATTATATATCCTAACCACTGTGCCATCACTATCCTTATTTTGTGAAAGAAACCCCAATTTTAGCACATTTTTGCATCCTTTTCCTCCTGCCTGCTGCTTCATGTCCTTTAGCCAATATCAAATCTAACGACTATCATCATTAGCTAATTAATTTAATTGGTTTGTGATAGCTGTTGATAGACGTATGATGCTCCTGTTTAGCTGTATCATTTTCGACCAACCTTTACTTGGTTGAAAAGACCGGTGTCTTTTAACCTCCCATGGCTAGTTGCAGGTAGAACGTTGGAATTGAGAAAATGCTCCATTTTGAAACTTCATATATTTTTGCTCCATGAAGTAATTCAACTATGTATCCTCCCCCATCTTGTTGTTCGGCGGTTCCTCTTTCACCTGGCAGTCACCAGGAGTGTGTGTGTGTTTGTGTGTGTGTGCATGCCTGCATGTGTGTGCATATTTAGGTGTTGCCTGAGAGACTAACCTTTAACACATCTGTCTCGATGTCTGTTGGGCAGGATATGGTAAATGACCTGATGTCTCATTACTGAATACCACTTAAATATTCACTCTCTAGTAGACAGCTTGCTGGTTCCATAAGCAATAAGCATTATGCCTCCAAATGAAATTAACAGAAAAAAAAAACAATTAAATAATTTCAGTTGAGGCTGAGATGCCACTTGCATATTGTAGTTTAATGTGGGCTAACCAGCCCCCCCTGTAATTCTCACAACAACCAAAAAAACTTTGTCACACATTTTTTTCCCAACACTTTCTCTGGCTGCCACTCAGTAGCGATGGTGCCGTTTAAGATGAGGGAGCATGATATTTCTATTATAGCATATTGGCTGACTGTAATTCATATTCCGTTCACCCAGCTCAATGTAAAATCAATAGGTTTTGGCTACTTCACCATAGTCAATATTTTCCCTATAACCATCATGAGGTTGCTACAATGAATCTAAGGGAGAGCCAGATAAAGGGGAGGTAATGAGTGAGGTAATGGAGTCCAGGTGTGCCTCATGATGATGCACAGGTGCGCATAATCATGATTGATGCCAGGTGTGCGTAATGTTGGTTGCCAGGACCGGTGGTTAGTAAACCGGCGACGTTGAACGCCGGAGGGGTGGAGCAGGAGTAGACGTGACAGATCCTTTGATTGGGTCGACAACATGTCAATTTATATTGCAAGAGCTCTGATAGGTTAGAGGATGTCCTCCGGAAGTTGTCAGAATTACTGTGTAAGTCTGTGGAAGGGGTTGAGAACCATGAGGCTCCTAGGTTTTGCATTGAAGTCAATGTACCCAGAGGAGGATGGAAACTAGCTGTCCTCTGGCTATGCCATGGTGCTACTCCAGAGAGTGCTGTTGGGGCTACTGTAGATCATCATTGTAAAACAGTGTTTAAATACATTATTTGATGAAGTGAATATATTTAGTATAGTTTTACATAAAAAGGATAACTTTTTTTGTTGTTTCACTATTATAATTTCTGCTGAAATTCAATGAGGAGGATGGTCCTCCCCTTCCTCCTCTGAGGAACCTACACAGCGACCACTACTCTTGCTCAACTAAAAAGGTTATCTGTCTCATCTACATTTTTTTACTCAATCTAAAAAAAACGATTCTGAGGTAAGTTGATCTAATATTTCGTCATTTACAAAAAGTTGTATATATATAATCTAAGTTAGATCTATAAACGCTTTACATTAACCATTAGGGGCGCTCAAAGATACTTTGGAAAAACAACCTTTTTCTAAAACCAACATTTCATTAAATAACAAAAAACGTGTAATCTGAGGCCATTTATTTCCCTTCATAGTTTGTTTGCTTCCATCATCCACATGCCTAATTTTTACCAAACTTAGCCTTTTAGTGTCAGCAATTGGATGTTGTTCTTAGGGGGGCTAGTTACCCCACATTAACATATTAATGCTTCTCCCTAGCCATATTAATACTGCTAGATATACAGTATTTGGACATAGTCAAGTTTAGTTATAGTGAAAGGATCATTGGCTACAGTTGTCCTCAATAAGCCTGTGAGGAAAATGTTTGTTGGGTGAAAATCAATTATTGATATGTTAAGAATAACAGAATTGGCTGCCAGAATCAATTTGTGAAGTAATCAGTTTGTTTGAAACACGAATTGTTTTTTCCAGCTTGGGAGAAGATTGTGAGATTCCTTATCCGACTTGGATCTTATTTCCTGTTTCTCAGTTTTCAGTTGGGAGATCTGAGTGGTGAGCTGTCAAGGCAATAAGAATTGCTGTCATATTAGATTGAGATGGGGGAGGGCGGCAGTAAACTATTGTTCTGTTGCGTTCAGAGAGAGTGTTTCCCCACCTTGTTTGTTGTCCTGGAACAATAATTCAACCATAATTAGAGAGATAAGCCAAAGCCAAAGTATTATACTGTAATTAAGTGTTTATTACCATCGATTACCTCATATTTCTTTCGCAGAGTTAGAGTGGATGAGGGATGCAAGCAAACTGGAGGACCATGAGCTTTTACTATAACTTCTACATAATGTATATTGAACAAAGATATAAACAAAGATATAAATGCAAAATGTAAAGGGTTGGTCCCATGTTTCATGAAAATGTTGATCCCAGAAATGTCCCATACGCACAAAAAGCTTATTTTTTTCAAATGTTGTGCACAAATTGGTTTACATTGCTGTTAGTGAGCATTGCTCTTTTGCCTGACAGGTATATCAAGAAGCTGATTTAACAGCATGATGATTACACAGGTGCACCTTATGCTGGGGACAATTAAAGGACACTTTTAAAATGTGCAGTTTTATGGGCAGAGTGATGCCACAGATTATTCAAGTTGCATGCAATTGGCATGCTGACTGCAGGAATGTCCACCAGAGCTGTTGCCAGAGAATGTAATGTTATTTTCTCTATCATAAGCTGCCTCCAACATAGTTTTAGAGAATTTAGAGAACCACGCCAGCCCAGGACCTCCACATCCGGCTTCTTCACCTGCGGGATCGTCTGAGACCAGCCACCCGGATAGCTGATGAAACTGAGGAGTATTTATGTATGTAATAAAGCCCTTTTGTGGGGAAAAACTCATTCAGATTGGCTGGGCATGTCTTCCCAGGCAGGGGCGCAGCCATGGGTGGGCCTGGGAGTGCATAGGCCCACTCACTTGGGAGCCAGGCCCACCCATGGCTGAGCCTAATATATTTTTTTCAATTGACTGATTTCCTTATATGAACTGTAACTCAATAAAATTGTAGAAATTGTTGCATGTTGCGTTTATATTTTTGTTCAGTATATATTGTTTGGGAAACATGTACGTCATCTACATGTTGTAGATTTTATAGTAAGCATTATGCTTTAGTTTGTGAAAATCAAGCCTGAGGGTTGGATCAGAAGGTAATGTTTAGAAGGTAAAAAAACAATAGTTGAGGTCGTATTTTGAAGAAACTAAAGAATCAAGTGAAAATGTCGGAATGCAACATTTTAAAATCACTTGATTGTGATTACATCCTTCTCCACAAGACAACAAAAGTGATCAATTTATCAAACATATCTATATTCTTGATACATATATATATTCTTATATAATATATATATATTCTTGATATATATATATAAATATATATATATATAGACTCTTCGATGATGAGAAGTTAAAGTGAAAAGGCTACGAGTCTGTCTGTCAAGCTAATAAACTGTGCCTTGTGTCACATTGTGCAGCTAGGGGCATTAACCTGGGTCCCACTCTCTCTCTCTTTCTCTCTGAGTTTCCACATCATTGATCATTTCTCCTTCACTTCAGGCATATCATAAGGCATAGCCTGCATAGGAGTGAATGTTGTGCTCTCACCAAGCAGATGACATCTATACAACTGATTAAGCAAAGCAAGATGCTCAGGAGGAGATGCACCATGCTATTTCTTATTCTATCTACAATGCCCATTCTACCCAACTGTGTGCCCAGATTGAGTCTGTATTTTACACTGTCTTTCGGGGCCGCTGACTCATGACTGTCATCACTAAGGTGTCCCAACAAAAAAGTTATTGTAACTTTTACTAACAATATTGCAAAACATTTGGTATAATCTAGATTAGGTTTAAGGGTGCTTCCCAGCCACCATACATTTGTCAAAGATACAGCCAACTCAATGATTTTGTTTGAGAGTTGGTATAAGATACATGTGAATGTAATGGGTTGTGTTTGGACATTGCAGTCCAACAGAGAGTTGAACTTTTGACCCGATGTATCCAGACTAGCTAGGTCCATCAACTAATTGAGTTCAATCAATGGAATGTGCCCTTGTCTAAATTCTTTCCACTCGCAACCACATCCCTAAAACCCAACCACATATTGGTATTTCATGACTTTGGGTTTAAATTTGGCCAAAGAGGCCTTACAAACCAAAAATAGAGAAGCATACATAAAATAAAAACTATATTTTTGTCTATGAAAACAACAACTTGTTGGAGACCAATTCAGGGGAGTGCTGAAATGCGTGTAGTGTTTAGCTGGAACCTTGTTCTCCAGTCTTCCCTTTGTGTTGCACAGCAAATGAGAAATTACAGTCTGGCTTGCTAGATTACATCTGCTGCTTTTAATCACTAAATGTTGATGTAAAAATGCTGTTCTTGGGGTCATCTGGTATTGAAGCATCAAATTCTAGTGACAAGTTGAGTTCATTAGATAGTTGTTGTGCTGTTTGAACTCCTCTTGACCTATTCAATACTTTCCTGTAGTCAAATGACCTGTGTGTGTGTTGGGGGGGAGGGGGGGGGGGTTGTTTGTACAGGATTGAACCATTTTACAAGTGCTTTAAACATGCTAAAAACAAATGATTGCATTGCTTAAATATGAAGTCCATAGAATGTTCTACTTTGAAATGCAACAATTGCCGTTTCACTCTGCACTATTTTGCATAATAGTAGCCTTATTTAATTTATATGCTTATATTATTATCATATTAATTGTTATCATTATCTGTTATGCACAACGTTCTTACTGTAGCACACATGTATATGTTATTTAAAATATCTTGAGTTCTTTCTGCTCGTATCAGTATGTGATGATAATGCATACTTTATCATGCATATTTGTTCCTTCTATCTGTCCAATGTTGAGCTATATAAACTGTCAGTTAGAATGACATCAACTACAATAATTCACTTCATTTTCCTTTATATTTTCTTTGTAGAGCACATAGTCTATTATACAATTCAAGTATTTCACAACAGTATTGTGATTCAACTGGGAGAGACTATCAGTGGAGGCTGATGAGGGAGGACGGCTCATAATAATGGCTAGAACAGAGTCAATGGTGTGGTATCAACCATATGGAAACGACCTCTTTTATGTGTTTGATACCGTTCCCTTGACTCCATTCCAGACATTATTATTATGAGCTGTCCTCCCCTTAGCAGCCTCCACTGCTCTGTAGAGCAATTTGCCCTATGCATACACAATACATACACAAGGCCAGTATTTCTCAGATGTCACCAGCTAAAAACAAACTGCTGTTCCAATGTCCTAGTCTGTAACCAAAGTATGGCTCTTTATCATGCAAATTAGCCTGCATGCCACCCTGTTTCATCCAGCCAGTGGGACACCAACAACGGTAAGGTTAGAGGGAGTACGGCATAGCACACAAAACATAAGCATCTCATTATTGAGTATGTTGCGATTTAATGTTTAATTATCTGCTTATTCATGCATATAAATGACAATATAAATTAATGTTTAACTTCTGCAGGAGGGCTGCAAGCTAGATAAAATGTAAAACATAAGACTACATATTGTAGAGACTGTATAAAATGTGATATCTCATAATCATAGCGTATGCACATAGGAGTGGCGTGATACTCTTAGATGCAAAATCTATGCTGTGTGACAATCTCTCTCAGTGTGATATGCGGTTGAGCATTTCTGTGGCACAGAAGCATCATTCTCTCCCATGTATAATGGATATGGATTAGATGGCGCCTTAATCCAAATCAATCTACTCACCACACATGTCACCTTGTCGCTGTGTGTGTGGTAGGCAACATGTAAGCTACTATAAATAGACACTTTGATGACTAATTTCCAGACTCTTTACTTTTAGTACTATATTTATCATTTTCTTATAAAGTGATATTGTGGTATTTGTCTATCTGTTCTAATGAGTAAGCAGTAAGATGAATGGTTGTGTCAGTATATGCAGTAGGGCGATTTATCTACTGAACTTGACCAATTTTTCTTCTTGAGTGCGTTACCTTTAAGGCTTCTGTACACATTGGTGGTTGATAGTCTTGTTTATTCATGGTTTTGAAAGAAAAAAAAACACAGTAGGCACATTTTCTGAACTTGTCACCTGAATGTGTTGACATTCTAACAGTGCAACAGTACTGCAATAGATACAAATGTTCCTCTAACGAAACCAATCAATGAACCAATACTGTCCGACATTGCGCTTATTGGCGTCATTAAGTCTACGTGCTGACTCACAAATCTATACAGAATCTATATAAACGATATGGTTGTTCCTCATGTAGAAATATGTCATGGTTTTACAAACACCAGGTCGTTATTGTAGAAAAGAATGTGTTTTCAATTACTTACCTGCTTAAATGAAGGCAATAAACAACATGTAGTATACGTAGAACAGCCATATACACTGAGTATACAAAACATTAAGAACACCTGCTCTTTCCATGACAGACTGGCCAGGTAAATCCAGGTGAAAGCTATGATCCCGTATTGATGTCACTTGTTAAATCCACTTCAATCAGAGCAGATGAAGGGGAGAAGACAGGTTGAAGAAGGATTTGTAAGCCTTGAGACAATTGAGACATGGATTGTGTATGTGTGCCATTCAGAGGGTGAATGGGCAAGACAAAAGATTTAAGTGGCTTTGAACGTGGTATGGTAGTAGGTGCCAGGCGCACCGGTTTGTGTCAAGAACTACAACGCTGCTGTGGTTTTCACGCTCAACAGTTTCCCATGTGTATCAAGAATGATCCACCACCCAAAGGACATCCAGCCAACTTGACACAACTGTGGGAAGCATTGGAGTAATTTGTTATAGATTTTACCTTTATTTACCAGGTAAGTTGACTGAAAACACATTCTCATGTACAGCAATGACCTGGGGAATAGTTACATGAGGATTAATGAACCAATTGGATGCTGGGGATGATTAGGTGGCCATAATGGTATGAGGGATAAATTGGTAATTTAGTCAGGCACGTGGGTTAACAACCCTACTCTTACAATAAGTGCCATGGGATATTTAGTTACCACAGAGAGTCAACCGTTTAATGTCCCATCCTAAAGACAACACTGTACACTGGGCAATGTCCCCAATCACTGCCCTGGGGCATTGGGATATTATTTTAGACCAGAGGAAAGAGTTCCTCCTACTGGCCCTCCAGCACCACTTCCAGCAACATCTGGTCTCCCATCCAGGGACCGACCAGGACCAACTCTGTTCAGCTCCAGAGGAAAGCCTGCAGTGGGATGCAGGGTGGTATGCTGCTGTCTGAACATTGGTCAACATGGGCCAGCATCCCTGTGAAATGCTTTCGACACCTTATAGATTCCATGCCCCGATGAATTGAGGCTCAATATTAGGAAAGTTTTCCTGTTTGGTACACTCAGTTTAGAATACCTAGAATAGCCACATACAGTGCCTTCGGAAAGTAGTCAGACTCCTTGACTTTTTCAACATTTTATTAAGTTACAGCCTTATTCTAAAATGGATTAAATAGTTTTTTCCCTCATCAATCTACACACAATACCCCATAATGACAAAGCAAAAACAGGATTTTAGCAAAAATATTACATTTACATGAGTATTCAGACCCTTTACTCAGTGCTTTGTTGAATCACCTTTGGCAGAAATTTCAGCCTTGGGTCTTCTTGGGTATGACGCTACAAGCTTGGTACACAGGTATTTGGGGAGTTTCTCCCATTCTTCTCTGCAGATCCTCTCAAGCTCTGTCAGGTTGGATGGGGAGCGTCGCTGCACAGCTATTTTCAGGTGTCTCCAGAGAAGTTTGATCGGGTTCAAGTCCAGGCTCTGGCTGGGCCACTCAAGGACATTCAGAGAGGACATTCCGAAACCACTATTGCGTTGTCTTGGCTGTGTGCTTAGGGTCGTTGTCCTGTTGGAAGGAGAACCTTCGCTGCAGTTTGAGGTCCTGAACACTCTGGAGCAGGTTTTCATCAAGGATCTCTCTGTACTTTGCTCCGTTCATCTTTGCCTCAATCCGGACTAGTCTCCCAGTCCCTGCTGCTGAAAAACACCCCCACAGCATGATGCTGCCACCCCCATGCTTCACAGTAGGGATGGGGCCAGGTTTCCTCCAGACGTGACACTTGGCATTCAGGCCAAAGAGTTCAATCTTGGTTTCATCAGACCAGATAATCTTGTTTCTCATGGTCTAAGAGTACTTAGGTGCCTTTTGGCAAACTCCAAGCGGGCTGTCATGTGCTTCCGTCTGGCCACTCTACCATAAAGGCCTGATTGGTGGAGTGCTGCAGAGATGGTTGTCCCTCTGGAAGGTTCTCCCATCTCCACAGAGGAACTCTAGAGCTCTGTCAGAGTGACCATTGGGTTCTTGGTCACCTCCCTGACCAAGGCCCTTCTCCCCCGATTGCTCATTGGTGTTTCCAAACTTCTTCCATTTAAGAATGATGGAGGCCACTGTGTTCTTGGGGACCTTCAATGCTGCATAATTTTTTTTACCCATCCCCAGATCTGGGCCTCGTCACAATCCTGCTCTACGGACAATTCCTTCAACCTCATGGCTTGGTTTTTGCTCTGACATGCACTGTCAAATGTGGTACCTTATATATACAGATGTGTGCCTTTCCAAATCATGTCCAATCAATTGAATTGACCACAGGTGGACTCCAATCAAGTTGTAGAAACATCACAAAGATGATCAACGGAAATAGGATGCACCTAAGCTCAATTTGCGTCTCATAGCAAAGGGTCTGAACACTTATTTAGGTTTTTAATTTGTAATCAATTTAGAAAAATGTATAAAAACCTGTTTTCGCTGTGTCATTATGGGGTATTGTGTGTAGATTGCTGAGGATCTTTATTCATTTAATCAATTTTAGAATGGATTAACATAACAAAATGAGGAATAAGTCAAGGGGTCTGAATACTTTCCGAAGGCACTGTATGTTCTTGCAATTTGTAGTGTATTAATTTCAGATTTACATACGAGTAGTAGTTTCTTAAACGGTAGGACTCATGAGTTTTTACTCACCAATGTAACAACACATTGTGGTGAAAGACATAGTAACTTAGTTATAGTCACGATTTGGTTTCCTATAAGTAAAAACACAGTTATGTTTTGGGGTATTACATATTTATTAACTTATTTCCAGATATCTTCTAAACTACCCACAATACACAATATCTGAACATCATATGGAGGATTTCCTCTGTGCTAACGTGTTCGTATGCTAGCTCGGTAGCTAGCTCAAGCTGGCTAACATGAGCCACTAGCCATGCTAGCATATATTTACATTCCAGACCAAGTGTTGACGGTGGTGAGCTACAATCTACCAATCACAGGAAATGGAATCTATCTATTTGGGATTTCCCTGACTCTCCATTGGCCGGTGAAACACCCGCCTCCCCATGGTACCAAACTCAGCCTTCACTCTTTTAAAAGATTTACCGTTGGATGGGCCCAGCCATCAAGTCTCTGCTCTCTCTTTGCTTGTCACGACTTCTGCCGAAGTCTGTCCCTCTCCTTGTTCGGGCGGTGTTAATGACTTCATGCACCAGCTACACCCACCTTCTGACAGAATCACGCACCCAACCATATTGAGTCAGCAGGAGCAGACACCCCCGTATTAGGGGTCGAGGAACGCGTCAAGCAGCATGCGGCCATGCTACATCATCTCGGCACCGCCATGGATCGCGTCCTGCAGACTATGGATCGCTGGGAGAGAAGAAGAGTTCCTCCAGCGCCTGCACCAGCACTACCAAGGGCACCACTACTCACCCCTCCTTCACCCGGTCCCAGTGGGATTCGGCTCGCTCTTCCGAGGGAGTATGATGGGATGGCTGCGGGATGTCAGGGGTTCCTACTCCAGCTGGAGCTCTACCTGGCAACCGTCCACCCGGCTCCTTCGGACCATGAGAGTGTGTCCGCCCTCGTCTCCTGTCCCTCAGGGAAAGCCCTGGAGGGTGTAGTGGTGTATATTGATGACATCCTGATATACTCCACTACATGCGCCGAGCATGTGTCCCTGGTGCGAAGTGTGCTTGGTCGACTGTTGGAGCATGACCTGTACGTCAAGGATGAGAAATGTCTGTTCTTCCAACAGTCCATCTCCTTCCTAGGGTACCGCTTTTCCACTTCAGGGGTGGAGATGGAGAGTGACCGCATTTCAGCCTTGCGTAATTGGCCGACTCCCACCACGGTAAAGGAAGTGCAGCGGTTTCTAGGGTTTGCCAACTTTATCCGGGGCTTTGGTCAGGTAGCGGCTCCCATTACCTCACTGCTGAAGGGGGGACCGGTGCGTTTGCAGTGGTCGGCTGAGGCGGACAGGGCTTTTGGTCAGCTGAGAGCTCTGTTTACCTCGGCTCCCATGCTGGCTCATCTGGATCCCTCTTTGGCGTTTATAGTGGAGGTGGACGCGTCCGAAGCTGGGATAGGAGCTGTGCTCTCTCAGCGCTCGGGTATGCCACCAAAGCTCTGCCCCTGTGCTTTCTTTTCGAAGAAGCTCAGCCCGGCGGAGCAAAACTATGACGTGGGGGACCGGGAGCTGTTGGCTGTCGTCAAGGCCTTGAAGGTGTGGAGACATTGGCTTGAGGGGGCTAAACACCCTTTTCTCATCTGGACTGACCACCGCAATCTGGAGTATATCCAGGCGGCGAGGAGACTGAACCCTCGCCAGGCAAGGTGGGCCATGTTTTTCGCCCGTTTTGTGTTTTCACCCTATCCTACAGACCAGGAAGGCAGACGCACTGTCCCGGATGTATGACACAGAGGAGCGGCCCATGGATCACACCCCCATACTCCCGGCCTCTTGCCTGGTGGCACCGGTAGTGTGGTAGCTGGATGTCGAGCGGGCGTTACGTACAGAGCCCACTCCTCTCCAATGTCCAGCTGGGTGTCTGTACGTTCACGACCGTTTGATCTATTAGGCCCACACGTCACCCTCCTCTGGTCATCCGGGCATGGGTCGGACAGTGTGCTGTCTTAGTGGGAAGTATTGGTGGTCCACTTTGGCTAAGGACGTGAGGGTTTATGTTTACTCCTGCTCGGTGTGCGCCCAGTGCAAGGCCCCTAGGCACTTGCCCAGAGGGAGGTTACAACCCTTACCCGTTCCACAACGGCCGTGGTTGCACCTGTCGGCAGATTTCCTAACGGATCTTCCTCCCTCACAGGGTAACACCACGATCCTGGTCGTTGTGGATCGTTTTTCTAAGTCCTGCCGTCTCCTCCCTATGCCCGGTCTCCCGCGGCCCTACAGACTGCGGAGGCCCTGTTTACACATGTCTTCCGGCACTACGGGGTGCCTGAGGACATAGTATCTGATCGAGGTCCCCAGTTCACGTCAAGGGTCTGGAAGGTGTTCATGGAACGTCTGGGGGTCTCGGTCAGCCTTACCTCGGTTTTTCACCCCGAGAGTAACGGGCAGGTGGAGAGAGTGAACCAGGATGCGGGTAGGTTTCTGCGGTCTTATTGCCAGGACCGGCAGGGGGAGTGGGCGGCGTTCCTGCCCTGGGCAGAGATGGCCCAGTACTCGCTCCGCCACTCCTCCACTAACCTCTCCCCCTTCCAGTGCGTACTGGGGTACGAGCCGGTTCTGGCGCCTTGGCATCAGAGCCAGATCGAGGCTCCTTGGGCTCTAGGTTGCCGACCATAACCGTGGTGGTTGGCTAGGCTAGTTAGGCTAATAGCTAGTTGGTTAAATAGCTAATGTTTGCTGGCTGGCTAGCTTCCTGGCTAAGATAATTGCATTTAGCTAACATTCTTTGATAACTGGTTAGATGGCATTATTCATTTCCAAAACTTTGGTTTACTTTATTGTAGCTGTAAACTAGGTGTTGATAGCAACTGGCTGACTCATGTAGTGCTAACATAACGTTAGCAGGCTGGTAAGGCTAATGTTAGAATGCTAATTGGTTAGCAACCTTGCATGTTGATTTGTAACAGTAAATGTAGAAAGTACTGTATTTTCTTGTAATTTGGTTGAAAATTAAATTGAAACTAATAGTCATGAGTGCAAACAATTTGGCTTAATTTGAAGTTATACATTGGAAGTTATTTCTGTTGGAATTTACTTTATAGGGAATAGGCTGGCTTGTCAGTTCCTCCATATTACATCACCCCCCCGATTTTTTTTTTTTACTAAATGACTTCGGCATTCTTCGGAATTCTGAACAGTTTTATGTAATAACTCAAAAAACTGAGGTGTAACTTCGCATTGGGATTTTTGATGTGTATACTAATGCAAATCAAGATGTTACATGTGGTTAAGTTTATGCTACCTACCCTTTAGCTTTAGTGTAGCTTAAAACTTCTTCCATTATGAAGTAATTGGTAGCTCAACACTGCTGAAGATACAATAGTTGGCAATTTGAAAGATTGTAAATTGTAAATTCATGAAGGGTCACTTGAATTTGGAAATGTATGTAATAATACAGTAACAATAACAATATGTATGTCTTTTTATTTATTTATCATTCAGTCACAAAATGTGTTCACAAGTCTGGCGATAACAATTATATTATGGCAAAGTGGACATCATGTTAGAGGATATGCACAGTATGGCTAGGCTACTAGTGGAAAAATAACAGTGTAGGCTAAATTTGCCTGGAACATTTTACATCTCCCATTCATTATCTGTTGATAGAAAATACAATAAAATATGCAAAATGTTAGCGTAGTTTGCTGTAATAAACTGGCAACACTCAGAAATATGTTGAATGTGGAGATTGTGTGGAAAGGGGTGAGAAAATACTGTATGTCATTTAAGAGACGTGGTTCAATCTAACGCAAGAGAGCGCGGACCAATGAGAACCTTTCACGCGCTTCTCTAATACCTGCCTCTTATCCGCCTTCATACTCTCACAACTGGTGTCGAGCAACTGCCGTTCACATCTGGCGCCGCGTTGAATATTAGGGATAACTCTTTAACTTTCTAATTTATTTTGAAAGGAGGCTGCCTTTTTAGATTTAGGTTGTTCTGAAAAAGATGAAATGCATCAGAGTTTGGTTTGTCACAAATAGCGTAAGTGTGATCTTTATAGCCTGGTTTGCGATTTCCTTGGACTCTACACCACCATGCGTAAACAGAGCATGGTTCTGTTTGTAGATTTGATACATCCACATAGAATTAATATAAGTATGAAGTTACACGTTTTATAGTTCGATACAATGTCTAGAATAGTTGGTCATTCGTATGCATGGTCCATCATCTATTCAGTTTAGAAATTAATGTCTCGTGGGACAGCCTACACGATAAAATGTTTCGTCATTGCACGAATCTTATTAGAAAAAGTTGCTAATTCTATGACTAACATGACGCTTTGCCTTGAGATGCACTTTTCATGTTAACACGGCTTCCCGAGAAAAGATGATGTAATTCAATTTTCGATAGTTCTTCACTGTGATAGATGACATGATGAACCATGCGTTTGTGCGCTATATGTAAATTATCTTAGGTCATATAATAAGTGACATTTTCATATGATTTTGTCCACTTAACAATTAACATTTGGACGGGGTTCTTGGGAAGGAAATTTGGGGTATGGCATAAAGGCGCACAGCTCCATACTGAAGTGTTTAAGTTAGTCTGAAGGGAAATTTAAAAGACCTAAAAATACAGCGCTGGTTTCTTCTCCACAAAGAATCATTTGAACTTCCCACCGCAGAACGAGAGCGACATAAATAGTCTGACATGTGGATGTAATTTCAGAAGAAGTAAAAAAAAAAACTTAAAAAAAACAGACATGCAGATAAATAAAGTGAGTGGGCTCAGTTTGAACGTATTACAGATTTAAAAAGAGGGAGGGAAAGCGTAGAGATTATAGTTATGATTTTACAAGCCACTATCAAGACCATTATTAGGACAGATGGAGTGAAAGATGACTTGCTCTTTTGAACACAGTTTAAAGTAAATTAAGTCATTAAAACTGAAGCATCAACTCAACCTTGCTTTCTGAAACGACTATTGGAGGTTCGGCATGGTTGTCTCAGGGATGGGCCTCACTCTAGTGTTCCACAGTGTGGGCTTTCTTTTCTTCAGCTTGGTCCTCAGTCACGTCTGTCTGGTAAGTTATTCATTTCATTATAGAACATGTTCTGCATGTCATTCTTGTATTTTACCTCATGCGTAGGCAGCTAATCTTACAGCCTATTCAGTTGTAATAGGTTGAAGCTAGGCTATATATTTTTTTTTATAATTGTGACCTTCATTGAACATCCCAGCCTATTGAAGCTGGAATTATGTTGACAGATGATTTTCTTCATAATGGAACAAATTAAACAGACACATTCCTTAACATCTCTTCCCATAGCACTGGTAGAGCAAGGATGTTTTGTTAGACATTGTACGTACAAAGTTATATTCTGACCTATTCCACTGCCCTGCTCAGAGCATACTGTGGATACATATACTTTTAGAAAAAAAGGGTTCCAAAGGGGTTCTTCGGCTGTCCCCATTGTAGAACCCTTTTTGGTTCCAGGTAGAACCATTTTTGATTCAAAGTAGAACTATTTTGCGTTTCATGTAGAACGCTCTCGGGAAAGGGTTCTACCTAGAACCAAATAGGCGTATCCTATGGGGACAGCCGAAGAATCCTTTTAGGTTCTAGATACCACCTTTTTTTTCTAAGAGTGTACCCACCCACTCAGTGTATTGCATTCACTCAGGTACATAATGCTATGCAGTGCAATTTTCTTGAATTAATGCTATTAAAGTACCTCATAAAATGTAGGCATTTACTTAATTATATGGGAAATTGTTTTACTACAGTAGACTATAATGTGTGTCATTTCAATTATGCATGAATCCTACTGAAGCCCCATCACACAGAGATAGAGTGCATGTGTTAAATCACTTTGCCAAGCCTAATCAATAGTAATGTTGACATCTCTGTTCAACTATGTTGGATACAGTAACTGCATGTACATCATCAGGGGAGAGAGAGAGAGTCCAAATACAAATGTAGGTTTTTACCATTCTTTGTATCCGGCATGGGTATTATATTAATGAAAACATGTATTCACATGTAATTTCAGTGTGGTGTTTTCCAAAGGAGAATGCTAGTGTACATGCACCACATGGGGGCAAATACTCATTAACATTTGATGTCTGTGTAACGTCATGCTCATGTAGGTTTTCTCATGTTGATAGGTGATGTTAACTTATTAGTAAAGCCACAAGGTTGATGATGCTATTTTCAAAAGTCAGTATAACAGTAGCTCTACTCTGAAGACTACACAGTGGCTTTGCCGACAGCAGTACAGGCAACTGCAAGTAGCACTGCTGGTCCTGGTTGTGCTGTGTTTTTTGGCTGAGTGTGTTGAGCGTTCAACAGGCAGTTTGCTGGGGCTGTGAGGTACAGTGCCTTTCCCTGGTGATGTGGTACATCACTGTGCCGCAGCACTGCTGCATCATTGGTTTAGATGGCAGGGTGAAACAATTCTAACATAGCTAACTGCATTTATAGCTGATTCAACATTTGGTCGTTAAAGGCTGTGTCTGTAAATTTTGTTTACCCTTTCAGTTTTGATGTTTTGTTTGTGTTATTTTTCTCTAAAAAGTTATGTTTAAGAGTTGTGTTTTTTATAGTATATGTCCAATGATGGTATCCAGGTAACTGCCAAAATGATGGAAAGACTTGAGTAAGTGAGGGATACACAGTATATTGAAAGCAGGTGCTTCCACACAGGTGTGGTTCTTCAGTTAATTAAGCAATCATGCTTAGGGTCATGTATAAAAATGCTGGACAGGCCATTATTTTGCTTACCATAGGATGACAATGTCCCCATCCGCAGGGCATGAGTGGTCACTGAATGGTTTGATGAGCATGAAAACGATGTAAACCATATGCCATGGCCGTCTCAGTCACCAGATCTCAACCCAATTGAACTCTTATCGGAGATTCTGGAGCGGCACCTGAGGCAGCGTTTTCCACCAACATGAACAAAATACCAAATTATGGAATTTCTCTTGGAAACATCCCTCCAATAGAGTTCCAGACACTTGTAGAATCTATGCCAAGGTCATTGAAGCTGTTCTGGCTTGTGGTGGCCCAACGCCCTATTAAGACGCTTTATGTTGGTGTTTCCTTTATTTTGCCAGTTACCTGTAGATTTCCCCAGCTTACAAAGGCTGAGTAATGAAGCACTAACAACATCTATAACTATATTAAGAAAGTCTAAGTCCTATGTCAGTTAGTATGTATTCTTCCATTAAGCTATACTTTGTCATTTGAAGTACTTAAAAAAAGAAAACGTACGTTGATATAAACTGATGGTGCTTGCTGTACAGATGTAGTGTCTTAATTTGTTAACTTTTTCGGGAAGCTAGGCGTATTTCGCACAACACTACTTCACAGGAGAGGCATTTTAATATATATTTTTTGTTGTTGATCAAAATGCGTTTTTTGGTTGAAATTCCTTCTGGAACTTGTGAACTTTCATGTGCCTTAATAACAAACTTGTATTCCATCTGTAAATATGAATAAAATTGTTAAATTAGGAGCCTAGTTGGTTTAGCCACGGAAGAAGACAGGAACCTTACCACTAGCCATGATTAGCTGAGGTAATGGATGGGCTGGACATGCCGGGAGATGAGTTTGGATTGGTCTTCTATGTAGCATGCTTCTGTCTATAACATGAGCTACTCAGTATATGTTGATAGTCCTTTCTAACATGGTGTTTTTTGAAAGATTTAATGTTAGCCATCGAGAACTATAATAGTTTTGCGTCTTTTTTCAACAACATTGATGCCCTGATGGGCTACTTTCTGCACACGCCACGGTCAGTGTGAACCAGAGTGACTTGACATAACGCTGGCCAAACAAGATGTAGCTACAAACAAAACTGAGTTAAATGGTTCCAGTCTGCTGTGAAGCATTCATCCATGTATACGGGTAAGAGTCTAGCTACATTTTCAGATTTTATACGTTTCTAATTGTGTCAGAAAGTCATATTCATTGCAAGTTAAAGTGTACTGTTAGCTAGCACGTGTATGATCTGTGTCGTAATATTATTCTAATCAGAACTCCATTTGGATTGCTAGTTATAGCCTAATGTAAGCTAGCTAACATTGGACCTAGTTGGTTAGCTTTAGCTACCTGCAGATTCATACTACAGCTATGACAATGTTTGTTTTGGTAGTAGTATGAGTTGGGAATATGCCGCTTCATTGTTTAGCTAGCTAGCTAGTCTAAACAAAAGACTTTGCCAGATGATTGGGGTGATTACGACCATCTATTGTATTTCATGAACGTGTGTACAGTACATGTCTAGACAATAGTGACCCATCCACTTAACTAGATGTGGCTGGGAGGGTGTATATAGCATTTCTTTCACATGACCCATTCATTTAGAAAAATGTATCAGGTAAGCGTCATCTAATAATTATAAAATATTTTTAAAATATTTTTATCTGGACACTTTCTGTTTTTGATATTTCTGGAATGCAAATAACAATTTCACTGTAGTGTTTACACCTTCTGTATCCTGTGCATGTGACAAATACATTTAGATTTTATTTGATATAGTGTGTGTTTACCAGAGACGGTAATGTGAAGAACAACATGACCTGCACCAAAGTCAGATTAGGATATAGGCCAAGGACTAGATACATAATATTTTTACCTGGAGTTTTTCCTTACTGTAGGCTACTACGTTTACCACTTTTAGTCTTGAAATCTTAGATTTTTACTACACTACTCAATCTGATTAGCACATGGCCTCACATGTGAATCCTTAAAGAGATGATGGGGCTAAGGCTTAAGAGGGTGTGAACGATGCTGAATGCGTGTAGACAAAGAATAACTCTCCAGTAGGTGTACCAAAACATTCAAGGGCCATTTTCTCAAAAGTGGGGTTACAAGTTTATCAACTTTCAAAGCAAAATTATTTTCCCATTGTTCCTCCACTGTTGTGCAAATATATTTAGTTTTCTATCTCTGAGTCTCTACTTTTATCCAATGTTAAAAACACAATTTCAAATTACATAGGACCGAATCCAGGTGGTAGGTCATATTTGTCCAGCTAATAGTATTGTCGTAGCAAAATAATCCTGCAGCAAGAGGATTTGAGCGTTTAGTCCATAATATTTCTTGATCGGTGTTTAGGCTATTAGCTGGACAAAAATGGGCTACAAGAAAAGTGCAATACTGTTAATAAAACCATGTGTTAACATTCTCATCAACAAAAATGTTATCAAATTAAGATCCTACATTGTCATTCTCTGCTTTTTATTAACCTTGACACTCATAGTTTAGTGGCAACTCACAGACATGGCCAACACACTGCTGCCTGCCTGGTAGGATTGTCTGTTATCAGACTGAGTGACTCAGACTCACTGGGTTATTGAATTTATTAAGAGGAACCGCGGTCGGTGTGCATCGCCATCTAATTCCTACCTCATGACTGTGTTTTGGCTGTCTGATGACTTGCAAGTGTCATGTCTTCCTCCCAGAGTGAGAGTTAAACAAACAAAGTATCTGTGAAACACAAGGTAGCCATGTAGGATATGTGATTCAGTCAAGATGTTTATCCAAGAAGCAAATTCATTGTAAGCACTAGTGACAGGGGAAAAAATCAATACTGGTACATATCGGGATATTATCTTTGACGATATATCGTATATTATCATTTTGACAATATCGCAATATTATTTTGGGGCTAGTTGGCACTACCTCTTTTTAAACAGGGAGCCAATTTGTTTTCAGCACTTTTATTTCCATGACTAATCAAAACTTGTTTTCTCATGGGTCTCTCTTGTCGCTCTGCAGCAGACATATGGTGAGCAAAATGTTTGGAACATTGAATAGCAATAAAATCACAGTATCGAATCGTAATACATATAGAATCGTGAGAATCGCAATGCAGATCGTATCGGCACCAAAGTATTTGTGATAATATCGCATCGTGATGGCAATTCCCAGCCCTGATAAACACGTTCATATAGACTTGTACATAGACATTTGAACTGGTCAATGCTCATCCTATCACACTGCCAGTTGCAATGGAGGAGACATCTGTTGGAGAACACTTTGAATGTGTCTCAAGTTAACCCTTTTTGCCGTTTCAATATAGATATCTAATTATTTTTTACAACACAGTGTCACGTCCTGACCAGTAAGGGGTCATTTTGTTATTACAGTGATCCCCTGCTGATTTTGTACGTTTGCCCACTGATAAAGAAAGGATCAGTCTATAATTTTAATGGTAGGTTTATTTGAACAGTGAGAGACAGAATAACAACAAAAATATCCAGAAAAACGCATGTAAAAAATGTTATAAATTGATTTGCATTTTAAAGAGGGAAATAAGTATTTGACCCCCTCTCAATCTGAAACATTTCTGGCTCCCAGGTGTCTTTTATACAGGTAACGAGCTGAGATTAGGAGCATTCTCTTAAAGGGAGTGCTCCAAACCGCAGCTTGTTACCTGTAAAAAAGACACCTGCCCACAGAAGCAATCAATCAATCAGATTCCAAACTCTCCACCATGGCCAAGACCAAAGAGCTCTCCAAGGATGTCAAGGCTTGGTGAGAAGGTGACAACATTTGGTGCGATTATTCGCAAATGGAAGAAAAACAAAAGAACTGTCAATATCCCTCGGCCTGGGGCTCCATGCAAGATCTCACCTCGTGGGGTTGCAATGATCATGAGAACGGTGAGGAATCAGCCCAGAACTACACGGGAGGATCTTGTCAATGATCTCAAGGCAGCTGGGACCATAGTCACCAAGAAAACAATTGGTAACACACTACGCCGTGAAGGACTGAAATCCTGCAGCGCCCGCAAGGTCCCCCTGCTCAAGAAAGCACATATACATGCCCGTCTGAAGTTTTCCATTGAACATCTGAATCATTCAGAGGACAACTGGGTGAAAGTGTTGTGGTCAGATGAGACCAAAATGGAGCTCTTTGGCATCAACTCAACTCGCCGTGTTTGGAGGAGGAGGAATCCTGCCTATGACCCCAAGAACATCATCTCCACCGTCAAACATGGAGGTGGAAACATTATGCTTTGGGGGTGTTTTTCTGCTAAGGGGACAGGACAACTTCACCGCATTAAAGGGATGATGGACGGGGCCATGTACTGTCAAATCGTAGGTGAGAGCATCCTTCCCTCAGCCAGGGCATTGAAAATGGGTCGTGGATGGGTATTCCAGCATGACAATGACCCAAAACACACGGCCAAGGCAACAAAGGAGTGGCTCAAGAAGAAGCACATTAAGGTCCTGGAGTGGCCTAGCCAGTCTCCAGACCTTAATCCCATAGAAAATCTGTGGAGGGAGCTGAAGGTTTGAGTTGCCAAACGTCAGCCTCGAAACCTTAATGACTTGGAGAAGATCTGCAAAGAGGAGTGGGACAAAATCTCTCCTGAGATGTGTGCAAACCTGGTGGCCAACTACAAGAAACGTCTGACCTCTGTGATTGCCAATAAGGGTTTTGCCACCAAGTACTAAGTCATGTTTTGCAGAGGGGTCAAATACTTAGATTTAGATGCACTATTGTAAAGTGGTTGTTCTACTGGATATTATAGGTGAATGCACCAATTTGTAAGTCGCTCTGGATAAGAGCGTCTGCTAAATGACTTAAATGTAAATGTACTTATTTCCCTCATTAAAATGGAAATCATTTTATAACATTTTTGACATGCGTTTTTCTGGATTTTTTTGTTGTTATTCTGTCTCTCACTGTTCAAATAAACCTACCATTAAAATTATAGGCTGATCATTTCTTTGTAAGTGGGCAAACGTACAAAATCAGCAGGGGATCAAATACTTTTCCCCCCCACTGTATAGTATGGTCAGGACATGGCAGGGGTGTGTTTGATTTATGAGTCTTGGGTTTTTGGGTAATGTTCTATGTGGTCTATTTCTATGTTTGAATGTCTATTTAGTCTATTTCTCTGTTCAGGTTTGGTTTGGCCTTCAATTGGAAGCAGCTGTTCTTCGTTGCTTCTAATTGGAGGCCATATTTAAGTAGGGGGTTTTTGTCACTGTGTTTGTGGGTAGTTGTTCCATGTATAGCTGTGTAGCCTTATTGTTTTGTTATTTTTGTTAAGTGTTCATGTTTACCCAAATAAAAAAGGAAGATGAGCACGATACCCGCTGCACCTTGGTCCACTTTTTACGATGCACCTGACAGAACTACATTGCCCAGAAGCATTCAAAGGCCGGTGCGATTGGTTAAAGCTCCTCAGTATGGCCAGGCGATGTTGAGCACTCAGCCAGGAAGGGTTGTGCAGGCTGTATGCTCCAGACCTCCAGTGCATCTCCAGGGTCCAGTTTACCCTGTTCCTGCTCCTCGCACTAGCCCTGAGGTGCGTGTTACTAGGCTGGCACCTCCAAAGCCAGCCCCACGCATCAGGCCTCTAGTGCGCCTGCCCAGTCCAGTACGTCCTGTTCCTGCTCCTCGCACTAGCCTTGAGGTGCGTTTTACTAGGCTGGTGCCTCCAAAGCCAGCCCCACACACCAGGCCTTCATTGAGTCAGCCCAGTCCAGTACGTCCTGTTCCTGCTCCACGCACTAGCCCTGTGGTGCGCGTCCCTAGTCTGGCGCCTCCAAAGCCAGCCCCATGCACCAGGCCTTTAGTGCGCCTGCCCAGTCCAGTACGTCCTGTTCCTGCTCCTCGCACTAGCCCTGTGGTGCGTGTCACTAGTCTGGCGCCTCCAAAGCCAGTCCCACGCATCAGGCCTTCAGTGCGCAGTCCCCGTCTAGAGCTTCCGGCGACAGTGCCCCGTCTAGAGCTTCCGGCGACAGTGCCCCGTCCAGTGCTTCCGGCGACGGCCCGCCAGTCCGGCGCAGCCAGAGTCGGCCCGCCAGTCCGGCGCAGCCAGAGTCGGCCCGCCAGTCCGGCGCAGCCAGAGTCGGCCCGCCAGTCCGGCGCAGCCAGAGTCGGCCCGCCAGTCCGGCGCAGCCAGAGTCGGCCCGCCAGTCCGGCGCAGCCAGAGTCGGCCCGCCAGTCCGGCGCAGCCAGAGTCGGCTCCTCAGCCCGGCGCTTCCAGAGTCGCTCCTCAGCCCAGAGCCTTCAGCGGACAGGTTAGGTTGGGGACTAGGGCCAGAACCAGAGCCACCTCCGTAGGGGGGAGTTTGGGGAAGGGGGTTGTTTGCACAGCCACCCTCCTTTCCCTCCCTTTAGTTTTGGTTTTTTTGTGACAGTACCTTTCGGGGGGGGGAGGGGTACTGTCACGTCCTGACCAGTAAGGGGTCATTTTGTTATTATAGTATGGTCAGGACGTGGCAGGGGTGTGTTTGATTTATGTGTCTTGGGTTTTTGGGTAATGTTCTATATTGTCTGTTTCTATGTTTGAATGTCTATTTAGTCTATTTCTATGTTCAGGTTTGGTTTGGCCTTCAATTGGAAGCAGCTGTTCTTCGAGGCCATATTTAAGTAGGGGGTTTTTGTCACTGTGTTTGTGGGTAGTTGTTCCATGTGTAGCCTTACAGGACTGTTTTTCGTCGTTGTTTTGTTAAGTGTTTACGTTTATCCAAATAAAAAAGGAAGGTGAGCACGATACCCGCTGCGCATTGGTCCACTTTTTACGACGCATCTGACAGTGTATATACCGTGTATATTTCAATATTTCACAAAATAACACATAAGGCACTCAATTCTTTCCCATGAAGGAAGAAGAACAGCTGTGAGTTAACAATAGGGGTTTATTCCCCCTAACGAAGTGTACCACAGGAGGTTGGTGGCACTTTAATTGGGGAGGAACGGCTCGTGCTAACGGCTGGAGCGGAATTAGTGGAATGGTATTAAATACATCACACACAGGGTTTCCATGTGTTTGATGCCATTCAATTCCCTCTGTTCCAGCCATTATTATGAGTTGTCCTCCCCTCAGCAGCCTCCCCTGAAGTGTACAGTAATTGAATGGTGGTAACACTGATAGGATACGAACGTACCATTATCTACTTACCACCTTAGTTTAGTCAAAACAATTAGCACCTGGCTTGTACCTGCTAACACACTGTCCGTTTAGTCAAAACAATTAGCACCTGGCTTGTACATGCTAACACACTGTCCGTTTAGTCAAAACAATTAGCACCTGGCTTGTACCTGCTAACACACTGTCCGTTTAGTCAAAACAATTAGCAACTGGCTTGTACATGCTAATATGCTGTTTGGACCACATTACTGTAAGTATTATTAAGCCCCTAAGCTCTTAAGTAAAGACCCATTTTCTCTGCTTGGAATATTCTTCCAATATGTTAGCTTGTGTGTCTTTCGATTCTACACTGAACAAAAACATAAACGCAACATGTAAAATGTTGGTCCCATGTTTCATGAGCTGAAATAAAACATCCCAGACATTTTCCATACACACAAAAAGCTTATTTTTCTCTCATTTTGTGCACAAATGTGTTTACATCCCTGTTAGTGAGCATTTCTCCTTTGCCAAGATAATCCATCCACCTGAGAGGTGTGGCATATCAAGAAGCTGATTAAACAGCATGATCATTACACAGGTGCCCCTTATGCTAGGGACAATAAAAGGCCACTTAAAAATGTGCAGTTTTGTCACACAACACAATGTCACAGATGAATTGACTGATTTCCTTATGAACTGTAACTCAGTAAAATCTTTGAAATTGCATGATGCGTTGATATTTTTGTTCAGTATAGTCTAATAATCAACAAGGCAACAGTGAATGATGGAGCCCCCCCCCGCGCCATTTGAGATATGACTAACTGTCACGACTTCCACAGAAGTCGGTCCCTCCTTGTTCGGCGGTCGACGTCACCGGTCTTCTAGCCATCGCCGCTCCACCTTTCATTTTCCATTTGTATTGTCTTGTTTTCCCGCACACCTGGTTCACATTCCCTCATCTGACTATATGTATATTACCCTCTGTTCCCCCCATGTCTGTGTGTGGAAGTGTTTGTGTGTTACGTGTGGTTCGCATCAGGCTGGTTTGCGCCGGGTATGTGTTTGACCCGTGTGTTTTGTTTATTGTATCGTTTGTGTACTTTGGGCGTTATCGCTGTTTTCCTTGGGCATGAATAAAGTGTGCCTGTTATCACCCATCTCTGCTCTCCTGCACCTGACTTACCTTCAACCAGTTGCGCACATTGTGACACTAACACATTTTAATGAATTACTATAGGTCCCACCTTGGGCCAATCAGTGTCATTTTATAAAAGTTACGGATCTCTATGGCAAGATTCACACAAGTTTGCTGTCTGAGATATCGCGTGTGAATAACGGACGGACGGATGGAGATAGATCCACAGTCCCTTCCCCGATTTCATAGTGGGGGACAGCAATATCTGAGATTGATAGAGTGGAATGTTATCTCTAACCATGTTGTTATTACTGTTTTAGAGCCCTAGGCATGTCATATCCCTAGATGCTTTGGGTGAATATTAATACACAAGCTGTGTTAAAAGTTGGTGCCAACATTTAACCCTTTCGGAATAAGTTACACAATACACTTGAGTGCTTGAGTGCTGAAATGGGATTCACTGTGCAGCGGATGTATGATGGACAAACGGTGTTCCACAGTATTATCTGGTACTGGATTGGTTGTTGTCCTTTCAACTGAAGTAGGAAGGTGAAGCAGTATCATGAGATGTGCACCAGACAGACATCATTGTCTCATAGCTGTTTCACTCTGTATCATTATGTGTATACTGTAGGTCAGCTTTTAAAGTGCATGTAAAGTGTCGTTTTGGAAATTATTTTAAATGGGTCAGAAGATTTCTCCCAGACAAAAAAACACAAATGGAGATCTCAAGTGCCTTGAAAATAGCTTCCTCAGAGAGGAGAGAGCTTAATACATGTAATGATCATGCATCACTGATCATCCTTCGACCAGCGCCAGTACAGGTACACAGATTGATTCCTACTGGAATTGCTGTAGTAAGACTTCCTGGTTGTTCTCTCTCTATTCTTCTAGAGGTCACAGAGGATGGCGATGTTAGGACAGTACTAGGTAATCATCTATTGCATCATGTTTCTATGGATGCTACTGTTAATAGCGTCACTGTCTGCACATTCACAACAAGAATAGCTAGGCTTTTCTGTATACATTTGTATATTGTCATCAGACAGTCACCATGGACAGTTTAGAACCTGGGTGAGAATTATTCTTGCTTGATTGGCGGTTCCATTTTGTGCATCCATTTCAAAGTAATGATGATGATTGCGATCAGACTTTTAAATCCATAGCTGGTAACCTTGCTGACACTTGAGCATTTCTGAGGGAGCCTGTTGGATAACCCTGAATTGACAATGGATGTCACTGAGACAGAGGAGACCATTTTTGGTTCCAGGTAGATCCCTCCGTGGAAAGGTTTCTTCAAAGGGTTCTCTAGAGAGCAAGTGCATTGTGCTTTTCTTAAGTTCTCTGTCATCATACAGGGTTATTTTTTATCTTTATTTAACTAGGCAAGTCAGTTAAGAACAAATTCTTATTTTCAATGACGACCTAGGAACAGTGGGTTAACCGCCTTGTTCAGGGGCAGAACGACAGATTTTTACCTTGTCAGCTCAGGGATTCGATCTAGCAACCTTTCAGTTACTGGCCTAACACTCTAACCACTAGGTTACCTGCCACCCCATTATTATGTTGTGAATTATAGAAAAAACATGTTCCTGAATGTAAGATGATATAATAAGTTTACTAGAGAATGCCCTGGCTGGCACACAAATGTGTTTCACTCTAAGTTAATGGCAGACAAATTGATTGACTGTTTCCTTTCATTCCCTTGAGAAGTCTCCCTTTATTCCTGTCAGTTTGACAGGAGGAGCAATACGTGTGTGTGTGTGTGTGTGTGTGTGTGTGTGTGTGTGTGTGTGTGTGTGTGTGTGTGTGTGTGTGTGTGTGTGTGTGTGTGTGCTGACAAAGTGAAGAGGACAGGTGGTAACGAAGTAGTCTTCAATCTGTATCTGTATAGCACTTTGTGACAATTTTACTGATGTAAAAATGGCTTTATAAAATACATTTGATTGATTGATTTAGAGGTTGACCGATTAATCGGCATGGGCGATTAATTAGGTCCGATTTCAAGTTTTTATAACAATCGATCATCTGCATTTTTGGACGCCGATTATGGCCGATTACATTGCAATCCACGAGAAGACTGAGTGGCAGGCTGACCACCTGTTTACGTGAGTGCAGCATCAAAAGGACCTGGTGGCTGCAAGGAGCCAAGGTAAGTTGCTAGTTAGCATTAAACTTATCTCATAAAAAAAAAAAATCTTAACATAATCACTAGTTAACTACACATGGTTGATGATATTACTAGTTTAACTAGCTTGTCCTGTGTTGCATATAGTCAATGCAGTGCCCGTTAATTTATTATCGAATCACAGCCTACTTCAACTTCGCAAAACGGGTGATGATTTAACAAAAGCGCATTTGCGAAAAAGCACAATCGTTACACCAATGTACCTAACCATAAACATCAATGCCTTTCATAGAATTAATACACAAGTATATTTCTTTAAACTTGTACATTTCGTTAAAAGAAATTCATGTTAGCAGGCAATATTAATTAGGGAAATTGTGTCACTTATCTTGCTTTCAGTGCAAGCAGAGTCAGGGTATATGCCGCAGTTTGGGCCACCTGGCTCATTGCGAACTGTGTGAAGACCATTTCTTCCTAACAAAGACCGTCATTAATTTGCCTGAATTTTACATAATTATGACACAACATTGAAGGTTGTGCAATGTAACTGCAATATTTAGACTAAAGGTTGTCACCCGTTCGATAAAATACAGAACGGTTGCGTATTTCACTGAAAGAATAAACGTTTTGTTTTCGAAATGATAGTTTCCAGATTTGACCATATTAATGACCTAAGGCTCATATTTCTGTGTGTTTATTATATTAAAATTAAGTCTATGATTTGATATTTGATAGAGCAGTCTGACTGAGCGGTGGTAGGCAGCAGCAGGCTCGTAAGCATTCATTCAAACAGCACTTTCCTGCGTTTGCCAGCAGCTCTTAGCAATGCTTGAACCACAGCGCTGTTTATGACTTCAAGCCTATTAACTCCCGAGATTAGGCTGGCAATACTATAGTGCCTATAGTCAAAGCTATATGAAATACAAATGGTATAGAGAGAAATAGTCCTATAATAACTACAACCTAAAACTTCTTACCTGGGAATATTGAAGACTCATGTTAAAAGGAACCACCAGTTTTCATATGTTCTGAGCAAGGAACTTAAACGTTAGCTTTTTTACATGGCACATATTGCACTTTTACTTTCTTCTCCAACACTGTGTTTTTGAATTATTTAAACCAAATTGAACATGTTTCATTATTTATTTGAGACTCAATTGATTGTATTTCTGTATTATATTAAGTAAAAATAAAAGTGTACATTGTTCATACAGTATTTTTGTAATTGTCATTATTACAAATATATATATAAAAATCGTCCGATTAATCGGTATCGGCTTTTTTTTGGTCCTCCAATAATCGGTATCGGTAGATTGATTGATTGATTGATTGATTTAATGGATGTGACACTAAACACTTAATCCACAACCACACAGCCTAACATATTATGTCTTTAATGGTGCAATAGAAGCAATAAAGGTGGAGAAATGTATCCACTCAAATTTATAAACAGAGCTGTGGAAGCAAGTACTGACCATCCATTATAGGTTCGGCCCTAATTTATGTGTTCTCTGTCACCTGGAGCTGCATTGAAAATGATTCAGGAACAAAAGGACAATGCCCAAAGACTAGTCAGCCCTTCCCCCTCTGAGGGGCCAAAATGTATCACTCTGTTACAGAATCCAGAGGATGTGACAGAATAATGCTATAGTGTCCATGTTTGATATCTATCTGAAACTTGTTCACTGAGGATAACTCTGAGGCTATCTTTAAGGATGTTTGATCTCTGTGGTTACTTGTATCTATGCAGGGTGAACTCTCAATTACTCTATTATGCAAAAAGGTTTTATGGTCCTCTCAGGAATTATGTCTTATGTACACTGGTCTCATCCCCACACAAGCACCTAGATGCTGTAACATCCTGTAAAAAGTTTACCGTTTACTCTGTTAACTTGGTATCGTTTGATTGGTCAATTGTGGTTGGTTTTGGGTTAAAAGGTTACACCTTCAGATGTTATAAATGGAATGAAATGCCTTTGTTCTCTCTCTTATCCTGTATCCAGTTCATGGAAGAAGGTTGTATGTTCAATTCTCATTTCCTAGGCTTCTAGGCCTTCGGCCTAAAAGGCATTTCTTTGTTCATGCTTCGTCCTGTAAATTAACCGTAGGATCTATATTAGTGATGCACCGATATGGCATTTTTGGCCGATACCGATATCCGATATTTTCCTTGCCAAATAAACCTGATACCGATAACCGATATTTAAAATTTTAACGGCCTTTTAAGCATTCTAGTACAGTTAAATAGTTAACACACACACATGGACACAGCGGTCTAAGGCACTGCATCTCAGTGCAAGAGGCGTCACTACAGTCCCTGGTTTGAATCCAGGCTGTATCACATCCGGCCGTGATTGGGAGTTCCATAGGGCAACGCACAATTGGCCCAGCGTCGTCCGGGGTAGGCCGTCGTTGTAAATAAGAATTTGTTCTTAACTGACTTGCCTAGTTAAATAAAGGTTACACACACACACACACACACACACACACACACACACACCACACTGACCAAAAATATATTTTGATGGCATTTACACTACCGTTCAAAAGTTTGAGGTCACTTAGAAATGTCCTTGTTTTTGAAAGAAAAGCAATTTTTTTGTCCATTAAAATAATATAAAATTGATCAGAAATACAGTATAGACATTGCTAATGTTGTAAATGACTATTGTAGCTGGAAACGGCAGATTTTTAATGGAATATCTACATAGGCGTACAGAGGCCCATTATCAGAAACCATCACTCCTGTGTTCCAATGGAACGTCGTGTTACTTTCAAATAGGTACTTTTATTTTGAAGGCAAACCGCAAATTTCACTATTGTGCCTAATCCTTATTGTGGCTAGCTTCACAACACATAACCACGGTCAGGTCGAGCCTCACTAGCCAGATGAAGCTAGCTGACTGCTTATAACGTTAGCTTTGGGCAACAGGGTTAAGTAGCTGGCTAGCTTTTTATTTTCATGAACTGAAGTTCAATTTCAATAGGCGAGCAACAAGTGGCTACCTAGCCAATACTTACTCACAAGGATTCTTAAATCATTGCTAAGAATAGTGAAAATGACTGCAGTTTCTACTGGTTATTGTTTTCAGGCTGGTTGTATTGGTGCTAGCTAGGTACCAAGCTAAAGCTAGCTAGCTACCCCAGAAGTTGCCATCGAACAAATAATGCTTTATTACCAGCACGGTATTGTAAACACATTGTTTATGGCCGGTGTTTGCTTGTTTGCAGACTTTTTTGTACAGCTTTGACAGTGCTACTGATAGTAGTGGTGGCGCTTGGCTTGTACGTGCAAATTCAGAACACACAACATTCTATAATAGAACTGTGTTATTTGACGTGTCAAATTAAAAGCTTATTTAAGCTTATTATTGTCAAATAGTGTTATTTGACATGTATCTTTTTTGACACGCAAAGACCCAAAGGCATTCCATAGTATGTCGTGAAGCTAATAGCAGAGACGCTATTACTGTGTTACTCCAGTAGGGCAACATCTGAAAAATAGCGCACTTGGTAACGTTAGTGTGTACTGGGGCTCGACCAGTCGCGAAAGCCAACATCACCCACGACAGAAAACGGTTGATTTTCAAGGGCAATGAATTCCATTATCTTGGCGTTAATGGATTTCGCCTTTGATTTGTCTCGCTGAAATGTTCTTACTCTTTCAAATGACTGCTCGACTTGTTGACTGCTCGATCCACACAGCAGACATTGTAGGCTAGGTTAGGAATGCTGTGTTGCACGTGTAGCGCAACATTTTACGTGGCGTCATTACATCATGTACCTACGTTATATAGGTATGCACGTCAGCTTTGACATCGGCATTAAACTAGACATCGGGCAGATACCGATGTTGGCATTTTTAGCTAATATCGGCCGATTCCAATAAGTTCACCGATATATCGTGCATCCCTAATCTATATGCTTGAAATAATGCCTTGTAGTGCTTGTTAAAGGGGTAATACACCCCAAACCACTAATTCAAATTATTAACAGTGTAAACACTGTTAATATGTATGCTCTCACTACTGCAAGTTGTTCTGGATAAGAGCCTCTGTTAAATGACTAAAACGTAAATGCAATGTTCTCTATTTCGGCTAGCTAGAAAACATAGCTACATACAATAATCCCAAAGTCAATATTAGCATGTGAAGGAACTAGCTAGCTGTAATATCGCTAAACAAACTGCGCTATCAATTTAAGAGTCTTGCAGTTTTTCTCTGCCACTGGGCTATAAACGGTGTCTCTGCCGAGAGCAGCATTATGTTGCTTTCCCACAGAGACAGTTTTGAGAACATATGAACTCCATTTGAATCGGATTGTATGATGATTAGCTTAGCAACCGCGTGATGCAAGCATGACAACATGAATGCGATTGGTCGACAGTCAGTTGGGTGGGGCATTTCTCCATTCATTGCCCAATGGGATTCCTCCTATCTCCTCCTGTAATAGCTCTGTTTCCTACAGACACGGCAAATTGCGACATGGTACATGAAGGAGGAACAGACGTTAATAATTTGGGACACTGCTTAAATTGAGCACATCTAAGGGAAGTCTATGCTTTGTATTGACAATTTAAACTGATGGATGTGTTCTAAACAAGTATGGCCATCCATATTGGCTGATTTGACAATCTGGAATGCAGGTCATTGTTTTTAAAGCGTTATTAAATGTGATAGTGTGTAATCCCCTCTCTCCAGTTTCATGAATTATGTAGTTAATACACAATTTCCTGATTTTCACACTTAGAAGTTAAATCATGGGGATTTTTTTTACCCACAGATAGAACATAGGCTTTCACCAAATTGACAGGAGTTTCATGATTTTTATTTCTGTGGGTGGATTATCCCTTTAATGTTTGTAACTTAATCTTCATGCCTTGTATGTGAATCCATTCATTTTTACAAAGTCATTAAATAGACTTGTATTTACAATTCCACTCTCAGACATTTCTTGATTGCCTATTACTGTAAGCCAACTATAGTGTTTCAGCATATTGCTGATTATATTTATGGAGTCAGATATAAACATTTGAATAGGCTAATTGCTTAGTCTTAGTACGAGTCACATGTGAAGTAGATATACTGTATATACACATATCAAATATAATTACTGTACACTACACCATGATATAAAAATGATAGTTTTAACCATGTTTTGAGGCTGTATTATTTTTGTTTACATTTTATTTGTTTACAAATGTTGTAGTAAAACAAGCTTATATTTGGGGTTCTGATAGGGTACGACAGTTGAACTCAGCTCATCAAGTTATATTATTCAAGAATCAATGGGCACATATTATTATTTATTAGTCCAAAAATTGATGTAGTAACTGCTGATTGCCCCTTTAAGGGTAAATGTTAATTATTAGTCAACATGAAGTTTATAAATAATTAATAAACATTTATAGCTGAAATTGTGTGATCATCATTGGGTTCTTGCCTAAAAGTGATTGTATATATTGAGAGTTAGTTGTTGACAGAGTAGAAACATACAGTGTTTATGAAGACCTTACTATAAGATTGAAGGCCCATTCTTGGGTTGGAGAGGAGGACATTTCTTATAGGTGTGAGAAAGTCACCCACAGTCGTCATTGCCTGGTCTTTTCGAAAGCATGTTTGTGTGAATCCTGGGAATAACTTTAGATTCCTCACATTTCTTATACTGTAGGTGTGAGAAAGTCACCCACAGTCGTCATTGCCTGGTCTCTTGGAAAAGCGAGTTTATGTGATTCCTGGGATGAACTTTAGATTCCTCACACACAAGTACAATTTTATGGGGTAAAACACTCCTTAGACATGATTATACATGATTATACAAAACATCTTAAAGGGAAATTCGGGGCTCAAAAACTATCTCTTGGTGTTTGTTTCATTACTCCACTGTTGATTCAGTCCCGAATTGATTTCAGTCAGCTATCAAGTTTTCAAGATATATAATTAGCAAAATACAGAAAGTGTCACAGCAGGATGCGTTTTGCAGAAGAGTTGTATTTTCCTTTACTATTTTTAATTCTTTATTTGTATCCTCAGCTCTCACACAACTGTTGTTTTTTATGTTGACTGACACATAGCAGGGCTTTGAGAAGGCCCGTGACTCAGTCTCATAACAGACCTGTTAATAGTCAAGTCTTCAGTTTCCTTGGCATGGTAAGGTTATACCATGGCTGTGTTTGACTCAGGAAAGAGCTTGTTTTCTTGACTTCTCTTGACCTTCTCTTTTTTCTCAACTTTTCCATTTAAAGAATGCAAGAGTGTGAGTAACTCAATGCCACTTTTACACCCCACTGAAAAAGTTACACCACTAACACAGATATTTTAATGATGTCTCTCTCTTTGCTGTAGTACTTTTGGATGGTCTCACTAATGCATTTCCTAGCAAAGATAAACCTGTTATATGGGGTTTTGAAGGGACAATTTCTATAGTATATTTATTGACATTTCTTGACAGGATTACTCATGGCACCATACCATATTTTGGGTAACTGATTAAATTCATATATTTTATTACAGTATACAGTACATTTTGGAGAGATGTTGTTGCTGAAACCAGTACAGCAAGAATAGTGCTGATGGTGTTTACCTACCAGAAAGTAAAGTCACAAAACTACTCACTCAATGTGCTCCCGTATTGTCTTGTATTTCCACCACCACTGACTGCACTGCACATAATTATGTTAAATCATCCCTGTTCTAATATTCAACATTCCCATAATCATAGCACACTGCGTAGGGGCATTTTAAGAAGTTAATACCCAAATCACAGTTTGAACATCATGAATTTAAAGCCCAGGAAGGGCCACCGTCTTTAATAATACCTGTATGAAGCCCAGGAGTATGTGAACAGGTATATAGTGAATATGACTGGACTGGTCTTTTGTACAGACAACCTATTGGAGGTATAGAAATAAATAGGTAAAGAAATGAAAAGAGTGGTTTTGTCACATGGGCAGTTGCCATGTTTCAAAAGAATATCAAGAGACAAAATGTATATGTGGGACTGGCTATCTCTGAAGCTGTAAAGGTGTGTGTCAATGGTTTAACTAACTTGTAGGAATTATCACTCTTTTAGAGTGAACATTTGAGTCATTTAGCAGACATTCTTATCCGGAGTGACTTACAGGAGCAATTAGGGTTAAGTGCCTTGCACAAGGGCACATCAACCAAATTTTCACCTATTCGGCTTTGGTATTCGAACCAGTAGGGCCCGTAACCAAATCCGACGTGCTTAACCGCTAGGCAACCTTAGATAAGATATCCTGTCTTCATGATCCAGGATTAATTGATCTTAAAATTGTTCCCAAGATACCTATGAACAGTGTTATTTTGTTTTACAACATGAAACAAAAGAATATTACATTTTGAATTTGACCATGAAATAAACAATTTTTGATGAGTTGTTAATAATCACAAAGCTAATGTCTTGTCCTGTGGGGCTCTTCTTCCCTCTACCTAGCTACTGGATGAAAATGCTGCGATTGACTTCTAGAATTCCATGTGGTGTGCATTCCATAACTCCCAGGGTACCTCAATTGCGTGTTCTTAGCCATGTTGCTGCCTTCCACATTGACATAAAGTCCTGCAACGCCCTCCCCCACCGGCAGCGCAAGGGATAACATTTCAAACACATAGGAGAACCCATGACATATTATGACATAGCCTCCCACCCCCAGCCCACATCACAACATCAAATGGGCTTTCACAGAATCCATTTCTCAGATCAATGCAGCACCTGAGATCTGTGGTTATTAGGAATTCTCCTCAGTTCTGATCCAGTTGTTGTTGATGTGATTTGGAGGCAGTTCTAGTTTTGGGCAGGTCTAACCCGCTTTCCTTGGCTGGCACATGGCTTATATGCAGAGAGGAGGGAGCATTTCTTAAAAGGACCTTTATAAGTTTCATTGCGAACCTCTGGGGTTTATGGGTTAGTAAGTATGCAGTTCACAGCTCCCAGATTTTCCAGCAAAGAGTAAGAACAGCACATTACAGATCCAAGCCAATTCAAATTAAGATAACAGTGAGAGGCCTTGCCTGGATTGCTGCAGTAGCGCAATTGCATTTAGCACATGATCCAATGAGAAAAGAAAATATACAAGCAGTTGCTAAGCTCACAGTCTGATGATCCATGTTTTTGTCTAGGGAATATGTTGTAATTTCTTGAGTAAAATGGTACTTACATAGCATTGTGTTCACAATATGAATGATGTGGATGGTGCATTGCATCAGTGTTCATTTTGGAAGCTATTTTTTTTTCGTCTTAGTTTTAATTTTAAAATGCAATTTAGTCTTAGTCACATTTGAGTGATTTCATCCTCTGTTAGTTTTAGTTATTATCAGTCGACTAAAACTCTGGACAATTTTTGTCTAGTTTTAGTCACAGCCATTTTAGTCACATACTATTAAATAATAAATATTCAGGCTACCTCTAACTACTATCCCATCATATACCTTAACTGGCAACATTGATATTGTGGCAGATTGTAACCAATGACAGCCATAATTAACCATATAGGCTATAAAGCTTTAATCCCCATCATAGCTGTCAAGGGGGGGGGGGGGGGGGGGGGGGTAAATAACAGTGGTTTCCTTGAAAAGGGGAGAATTTGAGCTTTGCAAAAATGCCAGAAGTATGAAATATTCTGCATGCATGCTTAGGATTGGACAAAACAGATGAAAAGGAGCTTCACGTCAAATTAACTGTCCATTAGACTCACATGGAATTCTCGTCTCGTCACATTTTCGCAATCTAAAAAAAAGTTTTTTGTAATAGTTTTTCCAGGGAATCTCATCTCATTATCGTCATAGTTTAAGTCAGGAAAAGTAGGTCGTTGACGAGTATTTTTTGTCATGACGAAATGAACACTGCATTGCACGAAAAAAGGACAAAACAGAAGTGCTCCTTCTCTTTGTGGAAGACACATTAACCCTGTGACAATGAACGAGTCCTTGAATCGAAGAGAGCAACCACTTGTGAAGCACATAGGTTTGAAAAGAGATGTGGAGATATTCAGTACATTCAGGAAAGTATTCAGACCCCTTGACTTTTCCACATTTTGTTACGTTACAGCCTTATTCTAATGTGGATTACATTTTTGATTTTTCCTCATAAATCTACACACAATACCTCATAATGACAAAGTGAAAACATAAATACCTTATTTACATAAGTATTCAGACCCTTTACTATGAGACTCAAAATTGAGCTCAGGTGCATCCTGTTTCCATTGATCATCCTTGAGATGTTTCTACAACTTGATTGAAAGCCACCTGTTGTAACTTCAATTGATTGGACATGATTTGGAAAGGCACACACCTGTCTATTTAAGGTCCCACAGTTGACAGTGCATGTCAGAGCAAAAAACAGGAAGGAATTGTCCGTAGAGCTCCGAGACAGGATTGTGTTGAGACACAGATCTGGGGAAGTGTACCAAAACATGTCTGCAGCATTGAAGGTCCCCAAGAACACAGTGGCCTCCATCATTCTTAAATTGAAGAAGTTTAGAACCACCAAGACTCTTCCCAGAACTGGCCGCCCGGCCAAACTGAGCAATCGGGGGAGAAGGGACTTGGACAGGGAGGTGACCAAGAACCCAATTGTCACTCTGACAGAGCTCAAGAGTTCCTCTGTGGTGATGGGAGAACCTTCCAGAAGGACAACCATCTCTGCAGCACTCCACCAATCAGGCCTTTATGGTAGAGTGGGCAGACGGAAGCCACTCCTCAGTAAAAGGCACATGACAGCCCGCTTGGAGTTTGCCAAAAGGCACCTAAAGGACTCTCAGACCATGAGAGATAAGATTCACTGGTCTGATGAAACCAAGATTGAACTCTTGGGCCTGAATGCCAAGTGTCACGTCTGGAGGAAACCTTGCACCATCCCTACGGTGATGCATGGTGGTGGCAACATCATGCTGTGGGGATGTTTTTCAGCGGCAGGGACTGGATCACTAGTAATTTTAAACAATGCCACTTTAAATAATGCCACTTTAATAATGTTTACTTATCTTACATTACTCATATCATATGAATATACGGTATTTTATACCATCTATTTTACCTTGCCTATGCCGCTGGGCCATCTTTCATCCATATATTTATATGTACATATTCTCATTCACCCCTTTAGATTTGTGTGTATTAGGTAGTTGTAGGGGAATTGTTAGATTACTTGTTAGATATTACTGCACTGTCGGAACTAGAAGCACAAGCATTTCGCTACACTCGCATTAACATCTGCTAACCATGTGTATGTGACCAATAAAATGTGATTTGATTTGAATAACAGAGAAAAGTATAGAGAGATCCTTGATGAAAACCTGCTTCGGAGTGCTCACGACCTCAGACTGGGGCAAAGTTTCACCTTCCAACAGGACAATGACCCTAAGCACACAGCCAAGACAATGCAGAGCCTCTGAATGTCCTTGAGTGGCCCAGCCAGAGCCCCACTTGAACCCAATCGAACATCTCAAGGAGAGAACTGAAAATAACTGTGCTCTAACTCTCCCCATCCAACCTGACAGAGCTTGAGAGGATCTGCAGGAAAGAATAGGAGAAACTCCCCAAATACAGGTGTGCCAAATTTGTAGCGTCATACCCAAGAATACTTGAGGCTGTAATCACTGCCAAAGGTGCTTCAACAAAATCTGAATAAAGGATCTGAATATTTATCTAAATGGGATATTTCCGTTTTCATTTTTAATAAATACATTTTTGCTTTGTCATTATGGGCTATTGTGGGTAGATTGTTGAGGAAAAAAATCTAACATTTAATCCATTTTAGAATACGGCTTTAACCTAATAAAATATGGAAAAGGTCAAGGGGTCTGAATAATTTCCAAATGCACTGTAAATGTAATGGTTGGGAGCAACTCACTGAAAAACATAATTTCAGTGATGTTGTAGGAAAACACTGGGTCTCATTTATCCCGGGCAGTGGGAGGCTTCATATGTTTCAATGACTGGCTGCAATGCTGTGTGATTGTCGCTTGAAAATAAAGTATTGCAATCAAGCCAAAACATGACAGGCATTACACTCAGTTTTCTGGCCTTCGAGAAGAAATTCTCCCATGAAGATTTATGGAAGTCTTCAAATTGTTTGAGCATTACTGTTTGATTGAAGCTGGTATGTCTGAAATTGTCTTTTTTTTTACTTTTCTTTTTCTCTCATGCTTGAAAAGTAAACTCTAATTTATAGGGGTAGTGCAGTCAAAAACTTGATTTTCCAGTTTTTTTTCTTCTGATATTTCCACAATATGAGGTCAAAATAACACTCTGAAATGGTGAAAATTATGTTGATGCCCTTTTATTATAATTTTTTTTTAGTGGGATTTCAGCCTGCTCAGGTGGGACGGAGTTTTTGGCCCACAGCATGACGTCATAATCTGATCTGATTATTCGAACCATTGACCAATCATCTCTTATTTGCATATGTATTCTCCTACTTTGAAGGGGTAAGCGGGGTAGGCTCTAGAGTTGAGAAAATCCTATCTTCCAATTAGGGCTGTGTATGTAAATATATTTACATTTGTATTAACACATCCAGACTGAGAATTTAAATTGCAAAAGGCGGGTCAGGGAAATAAATGATCAAAAATATATTTAGAGTCATTTTCATGAAACAAACACACACAATGATTTATTAGCATACAGCGATGTTTTAAAACATTTAATTAAAAAGACTACATGGGGTCTTTAAAGAGTAACATTTATGAAAATAACAAAATTAATCGAAAACCAAATATTTTAGGCTTTGTTATAATGATACACGTCAATTCTGGTCTTCATTTTGACAGTCCTTTGCAAAGGTGATACATTTTGGTATTTTAATAGAAATCTAGCTCTTTTTGCCCCTAGCGGTTCAACTCTACCTTTGACATTGTGATGTAGCTGTACCCCTCTGAGTGGAGGGGTTCGGTATGAAATACACTACCTTCTAGATGTGCTGGGTGGTGCTGGGTGGTACCACCTCAAGGCTTACTATAAAAACAGGTGACAGCGCACCTTATTTGGCAACGGTCTTAGTGAGTGGAGGGCGGCAATATATTTTGCATGATGCTTCCTTGACTCGACTACTGATGTTACACAAAATTTAAAAGGAAGTAAGGCACATTTCCACATATGACCAAATTCAATGTTTTTGCTTACCGTTTCACACACATATATGTGCTTTTACAAATAAAATAACAGGTAGGCTATGAGGATTATACATTTATACTCATAGCTACATCCATTATAACAAGAACTAGATGAGAATGGTGGTCATGTCAAGTTGTTATATTTTTTCCAAGCTGCTATTGGTTGTGCAGTCTGCTAAGAAAGTTGACTCAAAGTGCAATTACTGTGAGTTCTAACCCCACATGGGGCAGATATCTATTTTTTTCTTCAAATCCTGCTGAGCTTTCTACCTTTCTACTCAAGCGCTCTTTCTTAATTTGAGCCTTCACATAAATAAACCATCTTTGATTTGACTCCTTAGTTTTAGTGGGTAGAGAAGAGCTCCTGTGTAAGCACTCCAGGCTGCGTTTGACCTTCCCATCAAGGTTCAATTGCAAAAGACCCTTTAACAAGCTAATCAAAGGGGCGGGATGTTTGGGGAACAAGAGACACCTCGGATAATTAAGCAGACGCTGATTATACTCCAATTTGGGAAGCTGTCGCTTATTAGCGAGGCAAGCAGTCATAATTAGGGGCCTTACACAAATGCCTGGCCCTTCTCGGCTCCTCTGCTCTGCAGGAGTTTGTGCCCTTGGATGACAGTGAAAAATGTGTATTTAAGTAGACTTTTCTCTGCTCAATTCCCCATTTTTCATCCAACAGTTGGGGTGTTAAACAGTTCCAAGGGATTGTTCCATACGCTTGGCCCATTCAGAGAAAGAGATGGTGATGGTAAAGATGTCGACAAAACATCTTGATTGGTAAAGCGGTGTCATGTAAGGATTGTGAAGGTTTAAGATGGTTCAAATAATTCATTTTCTCTATTATGGGTATGTTGGCATTGCACCGTTGCATTTTATGGGTTATCGCTTATCAAATATTCCAAACAGACATTTGCTAATGTGCTTAGCATAAATTCTATTATGGGGGAAAATAACTGAGATTACCAGCAACATTTTGTATGTGCAAAAATCTGACTATTCTATTACAATTTTGGGTGCCATTTTAGTACTAGCTCAGTTACGGTGCCACTGCCAATATATTTACATTTTTCCATTCCTGAATTATACTCTTGAACATGTGGAATCCATGTAATTCTGAAAAGCATGAACAAAGATAACATCTCACACGTTCTGAGGAATTTTCAGAAACATATGAACTTAAAAAGCATGCTTGAATTAAATCAACCTTAATGTACTGTAAGGGGTGTGTTCTTTCATCTGAAATCTTCTCTCGAGCATGACCTAATGCTCTCTGGTGGAAAATAGCTTAATATTTCATAATGTCCAATAGTGTTCTTCCTCTGGTTAAAACTACCTGACCACACATGGTATCTGAACAATTTATACTGAACAAAAATATAAACGCAACATGTAAAGTGTTTCCATACAAAACGCTTATTTCTCTCAAAATTTGTGCACAAATGTGTTTACATCCCTGTTAGTGAGCATTTCTCCTTTGCCAAGATAATCCATCCACCTGAGAGGTGTGGCATATCAAGAAGCTGATTAAACAGCATGATCATTACACAGTTTTGTCACACAACACAATGCCACAGATGTCTCAAGTTGACTGCAGGAATGTCCAGAGCTTTTGCCAGGGAATTGAATGTTCATTTCTATACTATAAGCCACCTCCAATGTCGTTTTAGAGAATTTGGCAGTAATTCCAACCGGCCTCACAACTGCAGACCACATCTAACCACGCCAGCCGAGGACCTCCACATCCAGTTTATTCACCTGAGAGATCGTCTGAGACCAGCTGATAAAACAGGAGTATTTCTGTATGTAATAAAGCCCTTTTCTGGGGAAAAACTCATTCTGATTGGCTGGGCCTGGCTCCCAAGTAGCTGGGCCTATGCCCTCCCAGGCCCACCCATGGCTGCGCCCCTGTCCAGTCATGTGAAATCCATAGATCAGGGCCTAATGAATTTATTTAATTTGATTTCCTTATATGAACTGTGACACAGTAAAATCATTGAAATTGTTGCATGTTCATTTATATTTTTGTTCAGTATATTATAAACACTACACTGAGTGCCACAAAGAAGAGACAGAGAAAACCTTTTAGTTACACTTTAACAGTGTGTTACGAACCGGCTTGTAGCTCCTAACAACTAACAAAGAGGAAGACAACGTGGCGATAGAGAAATAACAAACATATTTCTTAAATAAAGTAAACTACATCCATGTAACAATGGTGTGTAGTCAGTAGTGTGAGTGAGTGGATACGTGCATAGATGGTGATAATGAGGGGTGTTGAAAGGTGCCAAAACAAATGAACATCAAACAACAGTGTGTCTGCGTGGAGAGGGTCCCCTCGATGTATGGGGGAAAGGTGTATTTATAAGGTGTATTTATCCCCGGGACACACCCGAGCCCAGGTGTATTCCATTTCACTGACGACCCTCCCAGCGCCGCCCCCCGACATCCTATTAAGGAAAACGAGCAGTGAGAAAGGATTCGGCAGACAGTGGGATGGTCGGCACACATGTAAACTTATTACAGTTACGTTACAAGCAAAAATATTGTAATAAGATTACAGATACTTTTGAAAAACTAGTTGAGTCGTTTTTTTTGTAATTATGTTTTTGGAAAAGTACATTATGATACCTTTCTATTTTTTTCAATGACATTCAATTCAGCATTGAAATAAAGATGAAGTTTGTTCCACCTGAGCGAGTCTGACCTGAAGTCAGAAAACACTATGATGACACACCAAAATGCATTTGATGGATCCTTTTTGACTTCTAATGCCTTTTAAGGGTTAAGTAATCTGAAAGTAATCACATTACATTACTGAGTTTGGGTAATCCAAAAGTTATGTTGCTGATTACAGTTTTGGACCGGTAACTAGTAACTGTAACGGATTACATTTAGAAAGTAACATACCCAACCCTGCACTTTAACACTTAACACTTTACTTTACACTGACAGGTCAGGTATAATGCATTATTACTAGTTATACGCATTTATGACTCTGTATAATGTCTCCTTATGGAAATAATTATACTCTATGTTATGTCTCTATGTAGCAAATTCATTATAATTGTTGGCTTTTACACTTTAAAGTGCTACTAAGTTTTTCAAAACAGGCATCCTAGAAATGTGTAAAATCCCTGTTAAATATGAAAAGTGTGAGAAAGTAGTATGATACCGCTCAGCTGCAATGGGGCGGCAGGTAGCCTAGTGGTTAGAGTGTTGGACTAGTAACCGAAAGGTTGCAAGATTGAATCCCTGAGCTGACAAGGTAAAAATCTGTTGTTCTGCCCCTGAACAAGGCAGTTAACCCACTGTTCCCCCAGTAGGCCGTCATTGAAAATAAGAATTAGTTCTTAGCTGACTTGCCTAGTTAAATAAAAAAAGTTAAATGGCCGTTGGAGGCCTTTTCATACAGTTAATGTGGAAATGCCTGTTTTTTAACAATGTGGACAACCCTTCAGTGTCACATGAAATGCGGAAGTGCGTCAAACTACTTTATGTCCATTTAAAAGTGTGAACTGTTGCAATTTTGTCCAGGTCGCAGTTGTAAATGAGAACTTGTTCTCAACTGGCCTACCTGGTTAAATAAAGGTGAAATAAAAAAGAAATAAAAATAACATTTCAGTCCAAGCAGCAACCTGTCAAAGTGGGTTGTAGACAGACCAACTAAAGCTGCGCTTACACAGGCAGCCGAATTCTTCGATTTTTTCCACTAATTGGTCTTTTGACCAATCACATCACATATTTTCACATCGGATCTTTTTCAGAGCAGATGTGATTGGTCAAAAGACCAATTTGTGAAAAAAAGATCAGAATTGGGATGTGTGAACGCAGCCTTATAGAGACTAACCTGGAACGCTAATGGACCGGTAATGTGTTTTTGTCCTAAGTACACACACAAGATACCACAAGACTTATTGAATTAGACTGAGCCAGCAGCAGAATGTTTATTGGTTATATTGTGGTCTTGGATTGTCAGTAGTGGGAAAATCTGATGAAATGAAAAGGAAAGTGAAAGACATTGATCTCAAACGATGACAATGCTGTCGATGTGAATGGTGAAAACTAGTCATGATGAAACTTGAACCATTTGGGGATATTCTAAATTGACCTTTGAGTTCCCTTGTCCTGGCACTGGGCGTTCATTCACTGTCATCATTCATTTATGGTATTTTCTGTAAGGTAAAAAAAACTACCTGTAGAAAGCTTTCAGATATTTCAGGCGTCCTCTTTTTTCTTCTTAATGGGTTATTTTTTTATTTTTACGTATCTATCTTTAAAAAATGGATGGATCTACTAGAACTCACCTGCTGTTCATCCATGGTAAATAGTGTAGCATCTGGCTTTCTGACTCACGTATTGTAGTTCTTTTTCACAATGAGGCCATGGCTATGTGCAAGCGATTCAATGAGTTTGGTCCACAAATAGTGTCTCTTTCCCCTGTTATCTCTGTTTCAACCAGTCTCCCCTGCATATAAGTGTACTGAAACGCACATTTGAACCATGGCATCATTCATGTTGGGAATAGGGCTCTGATCATGTACAGGTATATCACAGCAAATAAGATAAACATGGTAGTTAAAGAAAATATACAACAGATACGTCTGTAACACTTTACACTAAGTAGCAGTTATACTTGTGCAATAATGTTATTATTACTTCAGTATCAACATTGAATTTCACCAATGTAGTAGTGTAGTAATGGAGTTTTTCTGTCATTACAGTCATGTATCTTTCTCAAGGTGTAATGCTGTTTGTATTATGCTTTATCTTGGCCAGGTCGCAGTTGTAAATGAGAACTTGTTCTCAACTAGCCTACCTGGTTAAATAAAGGTGAAATAAATAAATACAAATAATTATGAATATTTATATGGAATCGATAACATACTGACCTGTATGAACAATGTCATTTGAAGGTTGACTTATGAAACTTAATGGGACACTGTGTCTCATTTCTATCAGAAATTACACACAGAAATGTATGATCTGAAAATACATTTAGAAGGTAATGGACTGAGGTGGTAATGTTGCGTTACAGTGTCGTAGTTTTAGAGTAAAAAGACCAGGATTTGTTGCAGTATCTTAAAATAGAAAGCTTTTAGGAATAAAAATAAACAAATAAATATATATTTAATCCATAATCTAGATAATCTGTCATGTGTATATCAAAAGGATCACTCCCCTTAAAACCTGTTGAGGCCAGGGGGCAGGATCTTATCCCGGTATTGGGATTCATTGTCATGTGACCATGGCGGGGAATTCAAAACTGCAAGAGTAATCATTTCAAATAATCAACTATTTTCCTCCATTTGAAAGATATATCTCCTAAATCTAACCACGCTGTCCGATTTTCAGAGGCTTTACGGAGAATGCATAAAGTTAGGTTATGTTAAGAGAGTACATTGACAATAGCTGTGTGTAATGTTTAGCCAATTCAAAGAAGGGCATCAACAGACAGAAAACTAGCTAGAATTATGCACTTACCTTTGACAATCTGCATCAGATGACACTCATAGGACATTATGTTATACAATACATGCATTTTTAGTTCCATCAAGTTCATATTTATATCCAAAAACAGCATTTACAGTCGCGGTGAAATTCCGAATGCTCCCAGTGAATCCAGCATTACAAATCACGGAATTACTATTCGAAAACATTGGTAAATTATAATATTGTCATTCAAAGAATAATATATTATCATCTCGTAATTGCTACCGAATGGCCAGATCTCAAAATAACTTTACTGGGAAATCACATTTTGCAATAAACTGTGTACTATGCTAACAACAATAAGCTAAGCTATAAGCTAAGCTAAGCTATACAGTTAGCATTAGCATCATCTAATATCGATAATAACATTCTAAATATCCCCTTACCTTTGATTATCTCCATCAGAAGGCGCTGCCAGGGATCCCAGGTCCAGAACAAATGTGGTTTCTTTTGACAAAGTTCATAATTTATGTCCAAATAGTTAGCGTTCAGTAGGCTCCCACAAAATGAGGTGGGCAGTGTAAAGTCACGCCGAAAAGCTAAAAAAAACCTAGTAAATAATCTATTTACGTTTGTTCAAACATGTCAAACGTTGTTTAGCATTAATCTTTTGGTCCATTTTTAACGTGAAACATCAGTAAACATCAGTAATATTTTCACACAACCTATCAAGTGTCTAGAATAAACGATTATGACAAAGACACTCTTCTCAGATTTATGCGCAGGCGCAAAAAATGAAGTGATGACGTGTCAACTTCCAAGCATTCTAATTCGGTCTGTATTCATCACAGATGCTTCAAACAACTTTATAAAGATCGTTGACATCTAGTGGAAGCAGTAGGAGTTGCGAACTGAATCCTTTCTCACTATGGTATCTATAAAACAATGACACTAAATAGTACAGTCACAAAATTCACATTTTTTAAAATCTATTTTTCACAGGTTTTTGCCTGCAATATGAGTTTTGTTATACTTACAGACACCCTTCAAACTGTTTTAGAAAATTCAGAGTGTTTTCTATCCAAACCTGAACAATAATATGCATATTCTAGCTTCTGAGTTGGTGTAGGAGGCAGTTAAAAATGGGCACATATTTTTTTCCAAAATTCTCAATACTGCCCCCTAGCCCAAACAGGATTTATTAACAACATACTTTGCAGATACTGCATTCCCCAGATATATGTACATATAACCTATTGTCATGCTGGCCACCCCCACCCACCCTCCATCCATCCTTCCCTATGTGATTTATTGAAACATTTCTGAAACGTCCATTAGGATATTATGAAATGTCTGGTGTCTTTGATTGTTATATAACCATTAGTAGTTTTTAAGCTTTTGATGAAAATTAAAATGCGGTCATTCTGGCTGGCATTGCTTTAGTGATAGAGAGACAGAGAACTCATGCATGCTCTCTGTATTAAAGGCAAAGCGCTTATATAACTTAAAAAATATACATAAGTGCTCAATTTCCAATAAAAGGGAACCACACAGACAGAAATACCTCTTCTGGCCCCATGGCCCCATGATATGTAGGGCTCTGCTGGTTTCCCAAAAGCACACATAATGTTTCCATCAGGGACACAAGTGCTGTTCTTCAGGCATATCTGGCCAGGCCAGGGTATAATTAGAAGCTGAATGCTGCTTTAAGTCAGAATGTGGTTTGCAGAGCATTTCCAAAGGACAACTAGTCTAGTGGTCTGTGGTTTTTTATCATCAAATGCAAATTGCACATTTAAGGAGGAGTAGCACTGACTCATAGAGTTTATAATATCCAGGAACTTGCGTCCTCTAAAACATTCATGTGGTGCAATATGTCAAAAGTAAAATATTCATGTTCTTTTCCAGGTAGTGGACAGGCCATTAAAACAAGATTCAGTGGAGCTATAATTGACAAGATCCCCCTATTATTTATTTATTTTAAAAAGGCGTGGAAATAAGCCAACAATAAGGAAGGACATGTTATACAGTGTAAACAAATTGATAGCCATAATACAGGTGCTTTACGGGCGCAACAGGGTAAATATGATCTGTATATTATTTATCTATGTGACGAAGTGTGATCTGAGCCAAGACGCACGCAAACGCAGATAAAGCATCCGAGTGAGAAAAACAGCACCCCTCTGTCTCAGTATGTGTAGCCCATGTATCTGATGCTGTCTGGACAAAAAGAGTATGGCATGTTTATTTAACCAGGTAGGCCAGTTGAGAACAAGTTCTCATTTACAATTGCGACCTGGCCAAGATAAAGCAAGGCAGTGCGACACAAACAACAACATAGAGTTACACATGGAATAAACAAACATACAGTCAATAACACACTAGAAAAGTCTATATACAGTATGTGCAAATGAGGTAGGATAAGGGAGGTAAGGCAATAAATATGCCATAGTGGTGAAATAATTACAATTTAGCAATTAAACACTGGAGTGTTTGACGATGAATATGAAGCGAGGGCCAGCCAACAAGAGCATACAGGTCGCAGCAGGTGGGTAGTATATGGGACTTTGGTGACAAAACAGATGGCACTGTGATAGACCGCATCCAGTCTATAGCAGCTTATAGATACGTGTAGGTGGTTTCTTCCCTGTCTTCTCTCTCTGGCGGTGGCACGAATGATGAAGAACTGTAGGCGTGTGTGCAGAGGCCCGTCAGTCAGATGCTTGACTACTCTACTTCGAGCGTGCCAAACCCGACGTTACTGGCCAAACGCTCTAACCACTAGGCTACCTGCCGCCGATGTGTTTGATACCATTCCACTTATTCCGCTCCAGCCATTACCACGAGCCTGTCTTCCCCAATTCAGATGCCACCAACCTCCTCTGTATCAGGGGTTGCTAAACCGGGTGTCCTCAAAACAGTTGGTTATGGACTTGGAGCTCATGTACGGCGCACTTGAACTCGCCCAACTGTCCGAGTGCTTAGCTTACAGAAACGTACCACCTCTATTGTGTATGCAGACAAACTGATCCCTCGCATGAACCTTATCATCGCACCAACGAGATCTAGGATCCAATTTCACAGTGTGTCTGCATGGCTGTTCATAAAAGTCCACGGACACCCTCTTACCAGTGGAACCCAGAACGATATGTGACCACTTGGTTATGGTGCTGTCCTTTCAGCACCACGAATAGAAGGGCGCTCAAATCTCTTTAAATAACCCTCATCAAGTTCTGTTGTCTACGCCTAATAGTCCTACTCATCACTTATTATTTTTATTATCACAAAATGAAGATTATTACTTCTCACAATGGTGATTGTTTAGTAAAGCTAGATCAAACCAAGATCACATAATGATTCATTAGTATTTCACATAACAACCGAATATAATAGCATACACTTTACCATAGAAGGCCTATAAAATGTTACACCAAAAACACATCCTCAGTCATTTCTTATCTGAAGCTGAATAGTCGATAAAAGTCCTCATGTGGCCAAAACTCAACAGAGCTAGCCACTATATGCTTTAATTTAAACAAAATATGCATACAAGAAAGGCTCATAGTTTGTTAACACAATCTGCTTTAACTGGCTCACGAAACAGAACTTCAAGAAGTTCAAGAACTTAATGCGCATTCCCATGAAACTGATTGAGATCAAATGATTGGCATGCAGACGCAGTTTGGACATTTCACTGTTAAAACGTGAAGAATTATCATTCACACTTGACAGTGATGATGGCTGAATTTTGAAATAAGGTATGCCTAACTTGGTGTATGAGTCTAATATTCTTAGGGCTATTCTACAATGATATTCAATAGGCTATCAGACAGTCTGTTGGTACAAACTTTGACTGATAAATTATGTCGATGTTTCTAAAAGAAATGTTGCGCTACCTCACCAAAAAAAGATAGACTACACCAATGGAATTGAAAGAAAGTTGGCGGGTGCACAGATACTGGGATTATTTTGGACGAACATACGAAGGTAACCTACTTTTGGAAGTGATTTGTTTGACAATCAGATGAAAACATCATGACTGCTTGTGTTCATGCCACATTAAAAGGTAATACATTTGTAAAGTTAAATTACATGTCTTAATTATAAAACACTTTTTTTTTTTTTAAATTGCACACGCAAGCGCGTGTACACATTGGAGGTCCCATGAAAAACGTGCCCCCCCCTATGGAAGTCAAATGCCTGTCCAATGCCTGTCCAACACACCTAGTGGCATATTGGTCTGCAGTAGGCTATTGTATCTCTCACTTTCATCTTTCTTAATCTTAACCATCCCAGGTTAGGTTTAGTTCCTCTTTGTTCTGTATGGTGCCCAATCCCCATTGTAGTATGCATGTATTTTTTTATTTGTGCAATAATATGATTTCAGTAACAACTTACTTATCTGCTGTTGCATTTTATATAACATAATGTTAATTTAATCTGCTTGGAACACATACAGACATTGCCGTTCTGTTTTTGGATGGGAGTCGATTTATTCCACTTTCGGCATTTGAGTCACAAATACACAGAGTAGAACATTTCAGGAAATGCTTTGGTTTACCACAAGTTTCTAAAGAAATGTCCTGCCATTGTATAAGGCGGTCTATAATCAAGACTGTGGGTAATGCAGCTGAACCCACTGTCTCCACTCAGAGCTCAACTCGTTCTTCTTGTCTTGTCACTCTCGTTTTCACCCACTTCCTATCACATGTATTTCATTTGCAACAAAAGCAAAATCTTTACTTTCTGCAATATTTTTGTAGAAACCAAATCTATTCTCTCCTGTTACTCAAACAGCATTGACTGACAACCTTGAGTGAGCTGTAAAAGGGTGCAGTATGGCCACAGTTTAAAGCTTTATTCATTCTAAACACTTAATAAAGCAAGACTAGCCATAATTGGCTGTTTCAATGGTGTTGTCCCTTCAGCCTATATGCAGCAAACTCAATATTGGTCCACACATTCCTTGAAAGGAGAGATTTTCTTTCATTAATTAACCTGGAGTCTGAAGACAAACAGAAATGAGTGGTTTATTCAAGTAATGTTTTTATTTAGAGGACTAATGATGAAAACGCATGTTTACTGTATGTGTTGTGTATTTAAAAAATTAAATAAAATGGGCATGCTGTCAAAGGTATTTTACAAAAAGAATACTGTATTTTTGAATGGAATGCTGGTAAATAAGAATGTGCAAAGCTTCTCAATGTGAGAGTTATGCTTGCTTTGGTGGTTTGGAGCCCGGCCAGTGGAGAAGGAATATAGTTTTCAAAAATAATCAAGAGGCACAGGCTTATTAACCATGATCCTCCTCTAGGGGATGGCTCTAATCCGAAATTATACATCATGATATCTCGGCATAAAGAGGGGTTACACTGTATCTTCCTTATCAAGACGTGTGCAAGCTGCACTGTCCGCTAGTGAAACATTGAGGGCCTCTTATTCTCTTTGAACTTTTTCTGACTTAACACACTTAAAGGTCCAATGCAGCTGTTTTTATCTCAATATCAAATAATTTCTAGTAGTGATGCACGGATATGATATTTTGGCCGATACCGATTTCCGATATTTTCCTTGCCAAAAAAACCCCCGATACCGATAACTGACATTTAAAATTTTAACGGCCTTTTAAGCATTCTAGTACAGTTAAATAGTTAACACACACACATGGACGCACCGGTCTAAGGCACTGCATCTCAGTGCAAGAGGCGTCACTACAGTCTCTGGTTCGAATCCAGGCTGTATCACATCCAGCCGTGATTGGGAGTCCCATAGGGCGGTGCACAATTGGCCCAGCGTCGTCTGGGTTTGGCCGGGGTAGGCCGTCATTGTAAATAATAATTAGTTATTTTGACTGACTTGCCTAGTTAACAAGTAAAGGTTACACGCACACACACACACACCACACTGACCAAAAAGTTATTTTGTTGTCATTTACGTATGTCCCCATTACCAGTAAAACATCATCACAACCTATTTCTTTCACTTACTTGCTGTGCGGTTTCGTTGTTCATTTGTTCAGTCGTTTCATTCTCAACCAGGATTTCATCATACATGTTAAGCAGGGAAGTTTCAGCTCTGTCTGTCCGTGGCTTCTTTTCCTCTGTGCACACTGTCACTGTGTCTGTTTCCATCTTGTCCAGCTGTCCAGCTTGCCCAGTATGTAACATTTCACGTAAACCCTGTTTCTTGTCTGCATCGAAGTAGCAGTTCTTGTACATAGCATCGAGCATGGTAAAGAGGCTCAGATAGAGTGCCACTGAGTTGCTTGTTCACAGCCTGTCTGCAGTTTTGTTGAGCAGGCGTTTCAGTGCCATGACACAGGGTATCACGTCTGCTGCAGGTGCAGTTGATGAGCTTATTTCTCGAGTCAGTTGTTCGAATGGAGCTAGCTAGTGTGTTCAAGTTTCAAACATGTTCTCAAATGCCATTGAAATGGCAGCAATGGTATGACAACCAGCACATTCATGAGCATGCAATACGACTTTTCTCAGTACGAAATACTTGACGACCCACTGTGCTGTCAGAGTCAGAATGCTCATGGGGCTGACATCGCTGGTCCAAATGTCAGTCGTGAAGCTCATAGCAGTGACGCAATGTTTATTTATTTTCATTTTTTAAATATATATATTTCTTTCAGTGACGCTATTACTGTGTAACTCCGGTAGGGCAACATCTGAACAATAGCGCACTTGGTAACGTTAGTGTGTACTGGGGCTCGACCAGTCGCGAAAGCCAACATCACCCACGGTTGATTGTCAAGGGCAATGAATTCCATTATCTTGGCGTTAATGGATTTTGCATTTGAGTTGTCTAGCTGAAATTTTCTTACTCTTTGAAATGACTGCTCAACTTGTTGACTGCTCGATCCACACAGCAGACATTGTAGGCTAGGTTAGGAATGCTGTGTTGGACGTGTTACGCAACATTTTATGTGGCGTTATATAGGTATGCACGTCAGCTTTGACATTGGTTTTGCACATCGGCATTAAACTAGACATCGGGTCGTTGCCGATGTTGGCATTTTTAGCTAATATCATCCAATTCCGATAAGTTCACCGATATATCGTGCATCCCTAATTTCTGGGTATCAATTCAGTAGCTTACTTGTATTTTTTTTAAGTGTCCATTAAAAAAGCCACATTTTCTTCCAGGCAGCCCTAAAAATACATTGCAAGAAATTTCAAGTAAAAAATTGCGCTCTCTATACCTTGACTAAGATCTTCTTTCTCCTTCAACATCCTTGTGCATAGTTTGTTTAAACCTCAGATGGTTACTTAATGTCAAAGTAAATTAATTTGCTGAATATGCCGTCTTTAGATTTGGATGAAGACACCTGTCTAAGATGATGAAGACACCTGTCTATTCAAGGGCTGACGTCATCAAGCCCAGTTTTCATGTTTTTCTGCCCTGTCACTGCCATTACCCCTGCATAAAGTAACAGAAGTCAGCAGCAATTTAGACATGAACATTATCTTTGCTTCTCTGGAATAGACCTGTGGAATATTCTATATAGCCAGTACAGTAAACAGGTTGTATCGATCCTTGTTCGCTGTGTTGTGAAATGTTGTTCCATCTGTGGTTGTTTACCATCCTAGGCCATACATTTCTCTTTTCCTCTGTAACCCCATTCAGCTCTCAAAATGGACATCCTTATTTCAACTCTTAAACTTGTGAAAATATTGATGGATCAAGTATTATGGTGTCAAGCGTTGCAGTGCAGCCCTGTGTGTGGCTGTGGGCCTGGTATTTGCCATTTTAAGATTATATCCCCTCCCTGAAAGGCCTGGCTATCTTATTTCCCAAATGATTAAAAGTAGATTTATTGAAATTAGGCACAATATGGTATTTAACTATACAGACAACAAGAGTAGACATAGACTGTCATAAAAAAATATATAAAAATAAGAGTCAAGTTGATTTACGAGGTACCTCAGGGTAGGCCTGCATAAAATATACAGTATATTAGTCCATGTAATTTACTGTTAAACCAAACGTCTCTTTCGGGTCAACGTGGTGGCACATTGGATCATACAAGTGTCTCCTTTAATGGTGTTCGAATCCATATCTGTGTAAAACATATATGCTGACACCTGCAGGGTGTGACCTAACTGAGCGCTTGTACTGTACCACATGCTTAGATTCTCACAGTGGCTGAGGGATTAAAGTTATATCACTTCTTTAGTCACTGTGGGAGGATAGATTCTAGGCAGTGGTCACCAACCTTTTCTGAGTCAAGATCGCTTTCGCAGTCAATAGGCAAGCCGATATCTACCGCTCGGATAAAAAAACAAACATGCAATATTAACCTATTAAAAACAGTTCTGTAGGAATGAGGTTTGTGCAGTAGGCCTAATACATTATTACAGCATATTGGCTATATGCCTGGCCTGCCAATATTGTTCTTCTCTGACCATATTATATTTCAAAGCTCGAGCTTTGATATCAAAATAGATCAGTTGGTGTAACACTTGCGAGGCACAGCTGAGCATAAATTTAACTGGACTGATGGTACCTGCATCTGATGGTCAGTCTCAGCGGAGGAAGGGAGGGAGGGAGGGAGAGAGCATAAGAGGGTCCGCCTCTCACGGTCCCTGTTCTCTCCTTTCCTCCAGTGAGACTGACCAGAGAGAGGGGACACTGTCTTCCACCTGATGATGAAACTCGAGTTTTTCATTTTTCCCTTCAGTCAAATTAAATGGTTGAAAATGGGAACAGCTTGCCTACCCGGCGTGCAGGGCTTCTGAATCAAATGCACCTACCATCAACAGCACAAGGCAAATAAAAAAACGAAACAAGGCTTTATCCTTGGCTTTTGTACAGAAATGTTTGGTGATCCAATAGGAAGGCCTTGAAGATCGATCGCGATCGACTGGTTGGTGATCACTGGTCTAGGGTCAACCTTTTTATAACCTTTGACATTATCACATCACTTTGGCTCAGTTAGACTGTTCTTCCGGCACGTACAGTAAAACTTTTTATGAATGAAATACTTTACAATGATTAGAAATTTAGTTTTGTGAGTTAGGTGCCACTCGTTTAAGTTTACAAGAGTTTGCATGAACAGTTTGAAAATGAGTCTGCTGGTAAGTAAGCATATAAATGTTTTTGTCACGAATGCCAAAGACGACACAAAGTCAAGAGAAAGATCCAGCCAAAGGTACCTATTAGGAGGGGGAAAGTTTCCTAGAATAGAAAACCACACCTGGATATTATGGCTCTCTTTCCAACGCTGTGTTTGAAAGCTGAGCAAATGTTGTGAGGTGTAAGAGGAAACCATTTGGTATGAATGTATTTTCCCCTTTTCTGTGTCATATCTGATTAGTGCTTCATGGTACACAAGCCACAGAGTGGCTAAAATCACAGGAATACCAGCTGGGTCTATAAACAAAGAGCGGAACTGATACTGTTTAGACAAGAAACAGAAACCGCAAGGTCTTTTATAACCTTTTGCCTTCATGGGCAGTTAAGACAGAAATAAAAATATGTAATCGACTTTACGTTTACACAACTCATCGTGACTTACAGTTGGCCAAATGCCTTTATTTTGGTTAATCTCAAATGTATTATAGAAGAAAACACTGTCTTATGTTTGAGGAAATTGTTAGACTGAGACAATGAGTGACAGGATTTTGATAATTGGGTTGCATTGCATGCATGCACACATTACACACACTACCACCTACTGCTGTTCTCTAGGCTAGTTGTTTATATACAGTGTGTGTGTGTGTGTGTGTGTGTGTGTGTGTGTGTGTTTGGGGGGGAGCAGCTGTGTTTGTTGAGAAATTCATAAAAGTGGATAATATTGTCCATTTGATGTATTTCACGAAGCTGTCAACCTCACATAAAATGCTTATTGATATGGGAAATGAAATGTGGTTTCACAACAATGCATTGCTGCTCCGCTATCTGACGTTTGTTACAATTCAAGTTTCACGTTGTTTCAGATGCTTCACTTTTCCATTGTGTTGATTGAAGAATGATTGCTCCTCGCTCCACTAACTCAGTGCCATTGTCCTTTCTATGCAGGTGGAGGCAGATGATGTGCTCACCAAAGAGGAACAGATCGGCCTGCTGTTTAAAGCCAAACGCAAGTGTGAGGTGGCCATCAGTAACAAACACAAGCCTGGTGGTGAGTAGAAAACGAATCTCAGATAAAAGTTATGTAAACCTGACGTGTCAACCTACCTGACGGCGTGTTTTGTTTTTTTCATTGACATGAAAACAGTCTTGTCACATTGGTATTGGATAAATGACATCTGTGGCTCCCTGCACAGTTAATCTGTTGGTTCACTGCCTGCTCTGTTAACCATGCACATGTCTAGTTCTGTCACAGTGCCACCTGAGGACACACCAGGAACTTAAGCATTATTTTGTCTACTAGGTTGGCCAAGCAGAAATATAACTCTGTTTGAACTGACAACATCACTATAACAGTGTTGACACAGAACAGAGGAAGCAGTGGATTTAGACGCTGAGATGTACAGATTATTGAGTGGGTCAGAACTAATATGCATGAGACATGGAAACAGGACAGGGTTTCTGTAGGAATAATAACTCGGCTCTGACAGAAAACCAGAAAATGTAAATGTGTTTTTAGAGCCTGTCACAAGATGAATTATCTCATGTGGAGAAAATGGTTTCCTTCCTTTGTCACCATTGACTCACATTATTCCAATTAGTGTGACTGCTGCTGGCATTGATCCAATATCAGATTGTAGCTTTAATATGAGGCATTCATACTGGACAAATACAGATACCATGGCTGTACAGTAGTCTGAAATTAAGAGGGGAAAATATATTATATTTCTTCCTGTATGGTTAGGAGGTTACGATGGTCAGGGGGCTTTTTGAGAGAATCCGGTCCATATTTGTTTACTTGTGGTTATGTGAAGACCGTTACGTTCAGCCAGACCCCAGAATCCCCCTGTCTCTGTGGTCACTGTCGTTTTTTCTGGTTGATTATTCTAAAGAGGTTTTGGATTCCATATCCAGCCAGTCATATTATTTTGTCTTTAACCCTGGTTCATTGTGGTTTTCTTGGGTTCTTTCTGTGTTGGGTTCTCAGGCTTTCTAAACAAAACTTCTCTGTAAATGAAACACAGCATTGCAAACCTTTATTTTAAAATTAAGAAAGCAAAAGGTATTGTTGATAGATACCCAGTAGTTATATTTTCTCTCACCACATTCCCCAAATGTGCACATATTCTGCAAATGTTCACAGTTTTAGGTATAACTCGAAATAGAACTTAAAATAACACATTATATGGTAATCTATTATCAACAGTCATCAAAATACTTGTTTGAAGGTGATGGTTTCAGTGTTTAAGAGGGAAAGTGTAAAGCCTGCATGTCTTTCCTCGAAGTGTATTGATCAGAATGATCCTAGACACTTGACACTAAGCAGAGCTCTTATAGCCACATTAGAGTGTTCTAAGATGACAGGCACCTTGCCTCCTCTGACCACCGTCACCCGTTATGCAGCCTGACATTTGTTGCGTGTCACTGTTGTATGAGGCGTTACTCTTTTTCCAGGTATCTGGGGTACATTTCCAGCGTTCATTTCAGCCTTCAACAGTTTCCTTAGACTAGAAAGTTATCCTTCGTCATTTGGGAGAGTATTTTAAATGAAATAGTCTTGAGTAAGCATAATACTTTATAAACATGGAGAATACACATCTTACCTCCAGTTTTGGTCGGTTTCTTTTTAAATGAGTCAATTTGTGAAATGAACAGAAATGCATATCACAAATTGAAATAATTGTCTTTAAAGTGGTGGTAAACTTTAAGTTATTTCAAAGACCAATTAAAATGTTTTAATTATTCTCTTGATCAGTGGAGGCTGCTGAGGGGAGGACGGCTCATAATAATGTCTGGAACGGAGCAAATGGAATGGCATCAAACCGTATGTTTCATGTACTGTATTTGATGCCATTCCATTCATTCTGCCATTACCATAAACCTGTCCTCCCCAATGAATGTGCCACCAACCTCCTGTGCTCTTGATGGTTACTTTTGCTGATATGTTCACATACGTATTGTACTTTTTATCACCTGGGAGAATAGAACTGTTACCTTCAGTTTGGGTCTGTTTATATTTAAATTAGTCATTTTGTGTAATGAATAGAAATTCAGAAACTGACAAATGTGGGCCATTTAATAATTTATTCAAAGACCAATTAAAACTCATGTTTCAATGATTTCTCTTGATGGTCTACCTTTTCTAATATGTTCTCGGGTACATTTATGTTACTTTCTAGATACACTTCTTTAGAGATCTACTTTGGATATGGTTTCTATACAAAGCTGTTGCTGGAGGGACAATTTTCGGGCAAACGGTAGATGCGTCAGAGATGACCACTACTTGACCTGTATACCTGATGACGCTGTCAGAGAGTAGTAGACTCGACATAGCCTTTATCTGGTGGCTGTATCCCGGCCCCTTTTGGAAGGTTGCACACGTCTTTCGAATCATAGCTCAGTTGATGCTGAAATTAGGGTAAACATATGACCTGCCTCTCAAAGAGAGGGAAAAGGCTCTGGTATACTTTCTGCCTGAAAAAGAATTCAAGATCTCATTTTGTGCGCTTTAGTTTTTTTAACTTTATTATTTCACTCTTAGCGCTTTCATTTGAATTTCATTTGAACCTAATGTGCACATCTGTTGATCTGTTTATTGTTATTTATTTAATGTCGATATTCAATCAACATTTTTTATTTAGATGCCTATTACAAACATAATTGATTATGGTAGAATGACAATATATTATATTAGGTGGCAAAGACTTCCACATCCTTATGTTCTGGAATGTTACGGTATAGTCTATGGTGTAGTGAGTCTAATGATGACCCTGTAGAAATGATGATGGAAACTGTTGCTGTTAACAGGCAATTATATTTTATGAATCGTTTTTATTTTTGTAATGTTGCATTGGCCAAGAAAAGAGTTCCCTTTTTTTTTTTTATAGGCTACTGCTAATTGTGGTCTCCTCTATTGTGGAAAAACCATGAAACCTGCATTCTGACTCAAACTCAAAGAATAGCAACTGAATGCAATTTTGAGGACTTTTCTTCCAGATTTGTCTTGCCTATATTGTGTGTCACCACCCTTGGTGTTCTGTGCCACTGTAAACTCTTGGTTAGCCTAACTATTAATAATGCGGAGGGGAGACCTTTTTGCAAATAGTAATGAATTGATCTTGCTATTCTAGCTATTTTGAAAGTGGTGGCTGGTAGGGTGGTCGGCCAACCTCTGCCCAAGGAGAGGGTCTTGCGTAGCGTTGCGGTGTTTCACTGTGAAGCCCATCTATTTGTTATTATTTTTCATTTGTGCCTTAAATACTTGAGTTCTCCATTACTTCCTTGACACAACGTTTTCATTGAGGGAGACACTGAGGTTTGCCTGGTTAGGACAGTAGAAGGATGTGGGTTCAAGGCCCTAGACCTTGCAGTGTGTGAAAATAGCTCAGCATTCAAACCTGTGGTCTCAGTGTAAAATAACATCAGCAATCATCATAAGAGCTTGTACATATCAAAACTCTACTGCGATATATGTTTTGACATCTGCAAGGCCTGAATCAAATGATTGCAGGGAAAAGAAAATGTTATTTAAAACCTATAATAGATCACCAATACCAAAGTCCCCCACAGTCACGTTTATATTTAAATCATGGTCATGGAATTTATAGGAAATTATATATGTGTGTGTTCTGTGTTTAATTTGAGTCTGTTGGTAGGTGGTCCAATGACTATTAAAAGTACAGCCAAAAAAACTAAAACCTAAGACCGATTTCATTCTCACTTCACTCCCAGGACCATGTGGTCATTGTGATTTTGAAAAACGTGAAGCTTCTTTGGCTACTTTTTCAACCCTGTCATCTCTCACAATCCAAAATCAGTCTAATTCATACAAAGTCTACGCTCTAATTGAGAGCCGGGTGACAGGCCATTTTGAAGGCACATAAAAAGCATTTTGTCATTGCCTCTGATGTTTCTTTGTAACTTTGATTACAGGAATGAGACAATAATAGATGTAAAGCAAAGAGAAACCAGTTTTAGTTTTATCCTCAACTAGTTATTAGTGGTGAGTGTGGGGCAGATGTTTTCAATAATAGAAAATAAAAGAATAGCCAGAAACCTGCGTCTGCCAGCGATCTGTGGGGAGAGGGGACTACACTCCCACTATTGCAGGGCTAGGGTTAATAATAATGTTCTAAAATGCTACTGCTGCCCGTATTAATGAACGTGAGGCTGCTGATCCCAGAAAAGTAAGGCTTCTGCCTTCAACTCACAACAATTCATTGTGCGTTAAAGGCATTTTCGCAAACTTGTACAAATAGCAACTTCACTGCACAGTAAACACACTCAGGGAGCGAGGAAGAAACATTTTACGAAAGGGTGGATTTAAGAGCGGTTAGCAGAACAACATTTCTGCTTGACTCTGCTCTTCCACTGTGGTAGACTAGACTCTGTGTTCAGTGTTGCGTCATAGTATCTTTGTTTCTTCCCAGGGTGCCAGAACGCTGCAGCCTTGTCACTGTTGTTTTCTTAATTTTGCATGGAATCTCCACAAATAAGATCCATATTAAAACCACTTTAACAAAACAGATGCACTATAGCGTGTGAGTGCTGCGGTGAGATCATAAGCGTTCAATAAATAGCCCGTTTAGGCCTATGCCTCTCCTATGGATCATTAGAAACATGCCTGCTTAGACCTACTCAGTTATTTAATGATTACAGCATTGCAAGTGTCCATTTCAGGCAGAGGAAGCAACGTAGACTAGCAAACATGTCTTTCTTGTGGGGTGGACATAAACAGCCTACCGTGACTGATTTGATATATCGGATGGGATTGAAGCGGATGCATGCCACAACAAATTAAAATAAAAACATTGAAATTGACACACATTTGCTTGCAAATGTAGACATTTCAGAGGTGTTTTGGGAATTCAATGCTGGTTTGTTGAGCCTTAATTGTAAAGACCAAACATATCCAGCAGACAGAACATAACACTGCTCTGGATGACTGATGTTGTGAACATTCAGCATCACAAAGGACATTGCATCTGTTTCCTGCATACCCACCAATTAACAGGCCGCTAGGGCTGTCTTTCTCTACATGCTATTTATGATCATAACATTAGGTTAAAGTTCATTTGTGTACCGTCTTTAGAGGACAACACAATTAAAAAAAACAGCTACTCACTGGTGCTCTGGAATATAAGAAAGAAGCCTCCAGCAGTGTAATGTTGGAGCCAAGGCAGTGAACACTCAAACTCACTACACTTAAATGTCCCCATTGCTTTGTCTCTACTCCTGCAGATGGTTACTGCTCGCCAGAGTGGGATGGCATTGTTTGTTGGCCTGAGGGGTCTCCTGGGAAGCTTGTGTCCACTGCCTGTCCAGAGTACATCTATGACTTCAACCATAAAGGTAACACTGGCCCCTTGATAGCCTGCAGTTCAACAGTTCTCTTGCACATAGCTCATTTTCCATTTTAGGTCATGGTGCTCAATGCCCACATTAGTAAGATAGCCAATAGGCCTCTGAGATAGTGGATCATCTTTTATCTACTTTAATCTGTAACACAGCATGGGGCATTTATTTTCTATATATTTCTATAGCTATGGCAATGCAACAAGATATTGCATTTCTTTATGTAAGTACTTCGTCTTACAAGGCTGTTGTGAAGTTGTTGAAATGCCCATGATTTCCGATGTGATTAGACAACGGCAATATGCACGTACAGGTGAAAAGAAACGACATGTGCGTTGTGTCATTCTGTTGTTTTCTGTAATTGTGTTGTATTCTACAGGACTAGCCTATCGTCGCTGTGACAACAATGGGACGTGGGAGCTGACCACCAACAACAACAAGACATGGGCCAACTACAGCGAATGTGCAAAATTCCTCTCGCACTATAACAAAAACAATGAGAAGGTGAGAGTCATGTCCATCCCAGCATTCATTTCTCCGCACCATTAGACAATGCCAACTTTGTCAGAGACGTGACACAATAGTAGTGGACAGGGACAGTGGCCATTGTGTTAAGTGCATTGTGCCAGTTTCTGATTGAGAGGGGGTCAAATACTTATTTCCCTCATTAAAATGCAAATCAATTTATAAAGTTTTTGACATGCGTTTTCCTGGATTATTTTGTTGTTATTCTGTCTCTCACTTTTCAAATAAACCTACCATTAAAATTATAGACTGATCATTTCTTTGTCAGTGGGCAAACGTACAAAATCAGCAGGGGATCAAATACTTTTTTCTCTCACTGTAGGTGAAAAATCTGTGGATGTGCCCTTGAGCAAGGCACTTAGCCCTAATTGCTCCTGTAAGTTTCTCTGAATAAGGGCATCTGCTAAATGAAAATACTTGTGGTTGGAAGTGAGTTACAGGAGCAATGTTTCACCTAGTTAAACTTGTAGTGTATTTGAGCTTTAAAAAGGCTTATGAAGTTTGTGATATCCACTTTGAAATTCCAGACTGGATTTTCCCTTATGAAAAATGTATCAACCCCTAAAAAAATGTCCATTAATTATAATAGTTTAATAAATGATTAAGCTGTTTTATTGTTTCTTACGACGCAACTACCATACACTCACGTGGTAGACGGAACTAGAAATATCCAACTAACTGGTTGAACGAGGCACGTGTAGAACTACAACCAGTTAGCAGGTCGAAAATGTCATTGTTTCCTAGTTCCAACTAGCACGTGAACGCGGCATGAGCTACCGTACAGCGAGAGTTTGGACTTGTGTTTCGAAGGCAGAGGATGAGTCTGAGTCGTATTTAGTTTTACACAAATAATTGTAAATTTTCAGTAATAAAACTGACAATTATTTATTTTTGATTAAATGTACTGAAGATGGGAGTACAGTCGCTTCATGCGTTGTATGTGTGTGCTTACTGTCTCCCTGATATTGGCTACTAGGCAGCTACTTCCCCAGCCGTTGCCAGACAGAAGTGCTTGTCAAGCGGAGCGAAAGGCACTGTGTCCCGGTGTTGTTGCCGTTCATGCCCTCCTCATTGAGTAGTAGACTGTATGTATGTATCAAGGTGATATCTATATGGTTATCCATGTTAGTTATTTATTGTGTAGGCTGCTATCCTACTTGAAATAAAATGATGGGAGGTGAATCAATTGCCATGTTAGCTACCGCCGGCGACACGACCGTGATACCCAAATGGAAGCATCTCAGGTCGGCAGGCATGTCAATACAACACTGGTTCACTGGTCACTGGCTTATCGACTCGTCGTGCACCCCAATCAGCCACACAAAACGGTGTTGAGTGGCAACAAATCTACCCAATTAGCTGATTCGCTTTCCACACAACTACTCCTTTCGACACACCCAGTCACCCATACTCCAGTCTCCATGGGCTGCAGCGACCCATACTTGCATTCAGGGGCTGATTACCTACCACCTCCTTATCAAGGCCCAGTGACAGGACAGACAAACTGCAACCCATGGCAGTCCACTGGCGTAGAACTGAGTGTTAAGGAAATCCATTCGATCATTGAAATGAACACCTCTAATAACGGTTGTTGAGGGCCAAGGGGTTTAACCCGTTACAATCGTGGGAATTGGCCTATATGGATAGGGCCAAATATAAATGTTTCTAACATAAGAAATATGAGAAGCATATGCATAACTATGATTACAATTTAAAGGGGACATTTTGGAGAGTAATGGGAAATTACTGGACCAAAATTGAGGACGCAACAGTTCACCTGACATGAGACTGAATCCAAACCACCTGACACGAGACTGAATCCAAACCACCTGACACGAGACTGAATCCAAACCACCTGACACGAGACTGAATCCAAACCACCTGACACGAGACTGAATCCAAACCACCTGACACGAGACTGAATCCAAACCACCTGACACGAGACTGAATCCAAACCACCTGACACGAGACTGAATCCAAACCACCTGACACGAGACTGAATCCAAACCACCTGACACGAGACTGAATCCAAACCACCTGACACGAGACTGAATCCAAACGTTACGCTGCACTTTTCGCAGCATTTGACAATTATGAAATCTGAAAATACTCTGGACATATTCAATAACATTATAAGAATATTCATGGCAAATGTGGGGTAGGTGCAACATGACAAAGAAATTACAAGGGAATGAGTGAGAGGCCTAATTGGTGTGCACAGGTAATTTCAATGCAATTTTATGACTCAAAGAACAGTCTTAATTTACTTCTTTTTTTTTGCTCTCCTAGCTATGTATGTCCTTGAGGAACTGAAGCTAACACACTTTTGTTTGTAACTGTTGTTGTTGTTGTTCACGCAATCTAAAAACGGTCCATTATAAATCACAATCTGGGTCAGGTGGGCATCATTTGAAAGCGTTCAGGCTCATTCTGTTCAGAACAACCCAGGGTATAATGCCATGTTATCCTTGGAACTGCACATCAAACAAAGTGATCAGAAACGTTGATACTGTAAATTACATGAGCTTTATCATATTGAAATATGAATTGCACATTTGGACAAATGGGTGTATGGTTTGCTTGTATGACATCAAAGCGGTATTTATTATAATGTTCAATGTCTGATATTTCAGAACACATCAAATGCTCTTAATTTACAGCATTCCTCTCGCTCAGACAACAAAACATTTAAAAAAAATCCCAATTAGCAGGAGGGATGGGAACATCATCTATTTCTGCATTATGCTAACAATTAGAACGCGGTTCGAATCTTATACAGCTCTGTATAGCAGAGACCCTAAGCTCTATCATACACTGAGTTTACAAAACATTAGGAACACTTGCTCTTTCCATTTCCATTTCCATTATCCAGAGCGACTTACAAATTGGTGCATTCACCTTATGATATCCATGACGTAGACTGTCCAGATCGAAGCTATGATCTCTTATTGGTGTCACCTGTTAAATCCACGTCAATCAGTGTAGATGAAGGATGATAAATAATGTTTTTTTTGGGGGGGATTTCGACACCTTGTTGAGTCCATGCTCCAACAAATTGAGGCAGTTCTGAGGGCAAAAGGGGGTACAACTCAATATTAGGAAGGTGCTGCTAATGTTTTGTATACTCAGTGTATTTTTTTTAAATATTGATTTTACTAATAACAACAGATTAAACAAATGTAATAAGTTTAGAGGGTGTAATACAATGTAATATTATTAATCTACAATTTATGTTCTTAACCCAGGGCAACATGAGCCTGGTAGGCTCACAAGGATATTGGTATCCACAGTACTCCACCAATTATACAAATTTCAACTTAATACTTCTTGCATTCCCCCAAAAAGTTTTGGGGAACATGAATGCACTGTAATTTAAAACTGCAAAGTCTTCTCTCTGCCTCATGGCAACATTTGTAGAATTGCAGGATATTAGCTTTAAAGCTACAACAACAAAACATTTCTCTGCCCCATGACAAAATGTGTAGAATTTTTAGGAAATTAGCTTGAAAAATGTTCTCTACATTGCCAAGAGGCGGAATTTTAAAATGTTATTTTCCAGGGCCCGAGAGTTGGTTCGTACTTCCATGCACTGCCGAAGTCTTTGTATGCTATTTTTATCTCACTCGAGTTGTGTTCTGATTATGAGGGGGTCCCTGATGAATTTGCGACCACAAAAGGGGTCCCCGGATCCAAAAAGTGTTGAGAACCCCTGATGTATAGCATGTTACTGTACAGCCACTGAGTTCCAAATTAGGTGCTTATCAGTGTCCAAATCTGCTATTTTCATACCGAGTGAGTGAGTGTAAAGGACTACTGAATGGAATGTAATGAAATTGGAATGACTTCTGTGATAACAGCAGAATAAAGCAAAGGAAATAGATATCAGTATCAGTCATCTTTCTATGATTAAAGTTGCTTTGAAAAAAATCAGTCTTGAAAAAAATCTATTTCCACATGTTGAATTTTTCCCTCGAAATCCTGGCTAAAGTGCTTTGTATTATTTTGGGAGAGAGGTGCCAGTCATGTACCCTTTTTTCTGACAATCCAATCCAGCTCCAATCCATTTAAGTCAGGGGAAGAGGCCTACAGGAATCATATCAGATTGTAAGAATGCGTTTAATGAAGGTAAAGCTAGGGTGACAGGTAGCCTAGTGGTTAAGTGCGTTGGGCCAGTAACTGAAAAGTTGACTACTAAATTCAGAAGCCTTTTTAAACCTCAAATACACTACACGTTTGCAGGAAGGTTCTACTGCAACAGAGTGATCAAATGAAGATCCTAGGTTGGATAGTGACGAGATCTGCTCAGCTGACAAGGGTAGGGCCAGAGAGCACAGGGAAAGTGGGCCATCAGATAAAACAAAGAGCGGACATTCAGCCTTTGTGATTTTTACTGTCCAATGTTTTTTCTTCCCAATAGGATCTGTTTTCTCTTCAGTGCTTCTCAATGCAGCTTTTTCTCCTGTTAACCCCAACATTTCTCTGGTCTCTCCCCACCTGCATTCTTCTCTCCTTCTTTTAAATGTGGCTCTCAACATTAAGGTTTTGGGTGGAGGAGATTGTGGGTATCCATCCACATTTTGATGAGGCCCCCTAATTTTCCTCCTTATGCCAATGGTCTCCCGGTTCCAGGATTCATAGCAGCAGCAATGAAACCCTTCAGCCGCGCACCACAACTTAGGAACCCTTTGGTTTGGCGCTCTGTCTCCATCCCTAAATGATAACAGCAGTGGAGGAGGCTCTGGTTACAGCAGGCCCCAGAGTAGCCCCTCCACTAGGCTGTGTTGATACAGGGACCACGGGTAGCTAGCTGGAGGCCAGACCTAGATTCAAACAGTGTTCGTTTTCTTGCAAATACTTTTGAGGGTTGATTGAGCCTGCCTGGAGAGCCAGATGGCCAAAGTGTATTATTTTGGAACTATGCTGTTGGTTCCATTACACCAGGCAAGCTCAATCAAGTGCAACTAAAGTATTTGAAAGAAAACAAGTCCTATTTGAACCCAGGTGTGCTAGCTTCTTGCCTCTCCAGCAGTATGTCCTCTGGCTGCATGCTCTGTGCTGTAATCTCCTGCTGGAAGCCCCAGCACTCTCGACACCTCACCCAGGCTTTTGTGAGCGCGGCACATCTCTCAAGCCAAATGTTCCGTTTATTAAAACCTGGAGTCATCTCAGTCAGTCTCTTGGTGGGCAGCCTTATTGCCTGGTGGGCTTTAGTCGTCTGGTGAGCAGCTCGCTGTCAGAAGCAATGCACCCCATTTCATTCAGAAACTAATTAGAGGCCTGGAACGGTCGCACACCATGGCATGACCTTTGACCTTGGAATGGTTGCACACATTGACATAAGCTTCTCTCAACTTTGGTATGCAGGCTGTTTAGTTTTCGGTCCACAGCAGTTTTCTATGTTGCAATGTGTAGCCTGCAACTGTATTGGTATTTGGTATTTATTAGGATCCCCATTAGCCGCTGCAAAAGAAGCAGCTTCTATTCCTGGGATCCACATGAAACATGACATAATACATAGTACAGAACATTATTAGTCAAGGACTGAACTACATATAGTTACAATGTCACAAATAGCCTACATGTCAGTACATACACATAATATCTAAGTCTAATACATAGTACATTGCAAATTTGAATACAAGATATATAAAATGACTGTGAGTCGTTTGTCAAGAGTAACATTATCCTCAGTGCTTCTGGAAAGCATGAAATGTGTAACTTATTTATCACAGATTTATTGGGACAATATTGTGTCATTGGAATGGTAGGTTGTATATATTGTAAATGATAAATGTAGCACACAAGGCACAGAGGCCCATGATAGCTTGACTTTATCAACAAATGTATGGGGACAATATTGTGTAATTGGAATGTCATCGGTCAATGACTGTATAGCCATTTTTTATGTATTGTAAAATTATTAATCTAGCACACCAGGCACATACTAGTCATGGATTTATCAAATATCTATCACTTCCTCAACCAAGCTACTGTAAGTAGGCTGACACCTCTGAGTACACAGTACATGATATGACAAACAACATTTATCCTTCATATGTCCTTGTCTCTCTTGTCCCAACAGGAGGTGTTTGACTGACTGTACCTCATCTAGACAGTTGGGTCCTCCATCTCTCTAATGTTTCTCCTTCATATGTCCTTGTCTCTCTCAACAGGAAGTGTTTGACCGTTTGTACCTCATCTATACAGTGGGATACTCCATCTCTCTGGGATCACTTATGGTGGCTGTAGTCATCCTAGGTTATTTCCGGTGAGTGATCTACTTGTTGCCATTGGGAAAATTCCTTTCTCAGTTAATATTTTATCTTCCACCAAATCCCACCTGGGCTTGAGAGCTGGGTGAATTAACGGTCCGAGTGGGACAGAGATTTGGGTTAGTGTCACAGTAATGATATTGGTACCTTCCATTAAAATCAGGACAACTGTGGTTTCATTTTTTATGGGGTGCTGCTGAGCATGCATATTTAAAAAATGCCGTTGGGAAATAGTAAAAGTACTGTGAATATGAGACAGCAAAGAGTAAGGAAAAATGAAGAAATATATCGTCAAAGATGATTTTGATGGCAGTGAGTGACTTTCTTAATGGGAAAAACAGTCAATAGCCCTGGCGGTATCTTGCTACTGTTTTAGTCTGTTTTTTTCATCTTTATTTAACTAGGCAAGTCAGTTAAGAACAAATTCTTATTTAGCCTAGGAACAGTGGATGACTTGTTCAGGGGTAGAACAACAGATTTTTACCTTGTTAGCCCAGGGATTTGATCTAGCAACCTTTTAGTTACTGGCCCAACACTCTAACCACTAGGCTACTTGCCACCCTAGGTAACCTAGTGTTTTGTGTGGTGAAACAAAGAAACAAAACGTGCAAAATGTCTATGTAAACTAAAAAAAGAAACAGCCCTTTTTCAGTACCCTGTCTTTCAAAGATAATTCGTAAAAATCCAAGTAACTTCACAGATCTTCATTGTAAAAGGTTTAAACACTGTTTCCCAATGAACCATAAACAATTAATGAACATGCACCTGTGGAACGGTCGTTAAGACACTAACAGCTTACAGACGGCAGGCAATTAAGGTTACAGTTATGAGAACTTAGGACACTAAAGAGGCCTTTCTACTGACTCTGAAAAACACCAAAAGAAAAATGCCCAGAGTCCCTGCTCATCTGCGTGAACGTGTGTTAGGCATGCTGCAAGGAGGCATGAGGACTGCAGATGTGGCCAGGGCAATAAATTGCAATGTCCGTACTGTGCAATGCCTAAGACAGCGCTACAGGGAGACAGGACTGACAGCTGATCGTCCTCACAGTGACAGAGCACGTGTAACACCTGCACAGGATCGGTACATCTGAACATCACACCTGCGGGACAGGTACAGGATGGCAACAACAACTGCCCAAGTTACACCAGGAACGCAAAATCCTTCCATCAGTGCTCAGACTGTCCGCAATAGGCTGAGAGAGGCTGGACTGAGGGCTTGTAGGCCTGTTGTAAGGCAGGTCCTCACCAGACATCACCGGCAACATTGTCGCCTATGGGCACAAACACACCATCGCTGGACCAGACAGTACTGGCAAAAAGTGCTCTTCACTGTCGGATTTGCATTTGTCATTGAAGGAATGAGTGTTACACCGAGGTCTGTACTCTGGAGCAGGATCGATTTGGAGGTGGAGGGTCCGTCATGGTCTGGGGCGGTGTGTCACAGTGTCATCGGACTGAGTTGTTGTCATTGCAGGCAATCTCAACGCTGTGCGTTACAGGGAAGACATCCTCCTCCCTCATGTGGTACCCATCCTGCAGGCTCATCCTGACATGACCCTCCAGCATGACAATGCCACCAGCCATACTGCTCGTTCTGTGCATGATTTCCTGCAAGACAGGAATGTCAGTGTTCTGCTATGGCCAGCGAAGAGCCCGGATCTCAATCCCATTGAGCACGTCTGGGACCTGTTGGATTGGAGGGTGAGGGCCAGGGCTATTCCCTCCAGAAATGTCCGGGAACTTGCAAGTGTCTTGGTGGAAAAGTAGGGTAAAATCTCACAGCAAGAACTGGCAAATCTGGTGCAGTCCATGAGGAGGATGCACTGCAGAACTTAATGCAGCTGGTGGCCACACCAGATACTGACTGTTACTTTTGACTTTGACACCCCTTTGTTCAGGGACACATTATTCAATTTCTGTTAGTCACATGTCTGTGGAACTTGTTCAGTTTATGTCTCAGTTGTGGAATATTGTTATGTTCATACAAATATTTACAGTGAGAGGACATTTCTTTTTTTGCTGAGTTTATAATGTTTTACCTTTGCCTTTTCTGTGAGCGTTTGACTTTCAAAAGGATTAGCTATAGCTGCCTTTGAGGTTGTTGCCTTGGGGCCAGCGTGTGATTGTGGTACGTGCCTCATCTTGCTGACATTTATGTTCTTAGTTATTTTCATACTTATTGATCTCAGGCCATAGAGATCTATAGGAAAGCTGTGGTTAGTGTGTGTTGTTATTCTGTCTACTTAGTGGGATGTTTATATGAAGATATCGTTAATATATTGGTGTGCAGTTTCAGCCGCATCAAAATACTGTCATCTACAGGCTGAAACCTTTAAGGCGGGCTGAAAGGGCGAATTAATTCTGACAGTCAATTTTATATGTAGTGAATTGACTGGTTGGATTTTCTAGAGAGTTACTTTGTTCTTATCATTGCCTTAGAACAATGTATGACTCATATTCAACAGCATAAACGCTAATCCTTGAATTCATTTGACATTTTAAAGTGAATCAGGTCCAGGAATTGGTGTAAAGTCGTGTTTACAAACGTTCCGCTCAACATGACTTAGGGCCTAACCCAATGTTTTAAGAGAGAAAGCCCCTAAACTGGCACCAGGAAATCTACAGGCCAAATGAGTTTAATAAGGCGTCTCAGGGGTCCATGGATGTCTGGGCTGACGATCCAGCAGCATGTTCAGGAGCACTCCAGCCACGGCTCCCTCTTCCATTTAACGTCAGGCTTTTAAAACCCTCGGACACGAGAGAGGCAGGTTCATTTTCTGGGGAGAGACCAAGTGATACATACTGCACATTAGCAGTAGTGTTCCTCCTCTTCACCCAATGCACTGGGGGACTGTTCACCTCACAGGAGGCTGGTGGCACCTGAATTAGGGAGCACGGGCTCTTGGTAATGCCTGGAGCGGAATCAGTGGAATGGTATCAAACACATTGGGTTCCATGTGTTTGATTCCATTCTGTTCACTCCATTCCAGCCATTATTCTGAGCCGTCCTCCCCTCAGCAGCCTCCACTGGTTCACATACAATATGATTTTCCCTCACAACTTCATAAATCAATATTCCCCAAAGCAGAGCTTGTCTAATAGCCAGGTTACCTATTGGTTTGACTACAGAGGTTAGTCACAAGCAAATAATGAGCGAATAATGATTCATGAGTTTTCTGCTGTCACTTATTATATAGCTCCCTATGATTTAAAGATGTTGACAAGGGATATTTTGAGGATAATGTGACAGATAAACTTGCTTGTCTGGGAGGAAATTCACATGCTCTTTGTTCTGCTCAATACACCAGGGCTTGACATGAACTCTTTTAGCCACCTGTCCTTCGGACAAGTAGGACTGATCTTTTACTTGTCCGAAAGCTTAAGTCACTTGTATGGTCTGTCACACCATGGGCCAAAAAGGTGACTGAACTTTGCGTTTTTGATGCAAGAAACCACCTCACAAAATATAGTACATTCATTATGATCACTGGTGTTGACAATGGAACGCTGCTGGTCTCGGAACCCATGTATTGTATCTCCTGCTGTTGTGGCCTTGAGCAAGGCACTTAACCCCCCACAAAGTATAATACTGCACTGATAGGCTACTGTATAAAACACGTGGTCTGTCAACTGTCCATCTGGAGAGCTACTGGCTGTGAAGGATCTTCACCCAACCCTGCTCAAACGAGCAGGGCTGGAGCATACGCCTGCACGCACAGTAGCTCTTCTGGAATCTCCAGGAGGATGTTGGCCACCCTGCAACATTACAATTACCACCAAATACTTTTTATGTCTTTATAAAATAATTCCCTCACTCAATGAACCAGGGACCAAATGGCTAAGGTGGGCGAGGTTCATTCAATATTTGTGCTTTTCAATCCCCTAAATCTCAAGAATGTGTTATAGTCAGCGAGGAATTCAGCTGGCTCTAATTATGATGAGTACCCTTCTGAAGAGTGTGAAAACACACACCCACATTCACACACACATACTGTTCACACGCACACTCACTGTGAAAAACCTTCACCCCTCCACACACTTACCACCTTGATAACATTTCAACATGGGTTTCTAATGTAGTAATGGCTTAGTAGCAACACATTCTCTGATGTTTTGCACAAGGATTTATGTATTTTTTAAATGATTGTCTTTGGTCTGAAGAAGCCAACAGTATAACTTACAATTACCCCAACATGATGATTGCGTATCACGGTGCAGATTATATCATCATTTATATGATCTTTCTCTCCTCTCCTCTCTTCTCTTCCAGGCGGTTGCATTGTACCAGGAACTACATCCACATGCACCTGTTTGTGTCCTTCATGCTCCGAGGCATCAGCATCTTCGTAAAGGACGTGGTGCTGTACTCTGGCTCTGCCCTAGAAGATATGGAGAGAGTCAGTGTGGAAGATCTCAAGTCCATCACTGAGGCTCCTCCAGCTAACAAAACCCAGTTTGTAAGTACCTAATCTTTTCTCCCCAGACTATAGGAAATTTGGTGCGTGAGAATAGTAGGTAGCAGGCTAATGTAGTTAAGTCACTGACCAAACGCAACTGTGAATTATTTCCATAGAAAACTAATTCTGGAATACTTGTTGTTTACAAATTCTATAACTTGGTTATTTTGAAAGGTCCATTGTAAATTGGTTGGATCGTTGTAAAAGGCCTTCCTCTAAGGATATAGTGATCAGTGTAATCCAGGGACTATTGGATATGACTTACTAAAGTCCTTCCAGCATTCAGTATTATGAGTCATCGGTCTTTTCATTATAATTAGTATTTTTTCATTACTGTCTCTCGCAGCATTTCTAAATTACAAAAAAAGTCAATGCTACTGGAAAGACTTGCCTAATGATTATAAAACAGGGAGAGAGAGAGAGAGAGAGAGAGAGAGAGAGAGAGAGAGAGAGAGAGAGAGAGAGAGAGAGAGAGGAGAAAAGGCTAAGTCTCTCTTGGCTCGTGTGTATTATCCCTAGCTAGAGTGAGCATGCAAGGCTTAAGGAATCAGCTATGGACTTCAAAGTACAGGCAGAGGTTGGTTTCTCTTGGGGCATACACAGGCTGAACCGCCAGGGATTCCCTGTTGTTTACAGTTGATCAGCATCTACAGATTGGAACAACACACAGTATTCATTAGGATTAGAATACATCTTTAATTGTACAAACCGTGATTGGAACCTAGAGGTTAAGGTTTCATCCTGGACAGGCTTGAATGTTGGTTTACTCACTATAAAGTGATTTCACATTTGTCAATGTACACACTGCCCTTAGAGTTTCTGTATGTCGCACCAACCCAGCAGTAGAACTATATAACAGTGCGAAGCAAGAGTGGATTATAAGGATTCAAAATGGCTTCAGGTCACTATAAGAAGATCCAAGGCATTCTGAATTGATTCTGCGATTGACAGGTCGTGACCTTGAGACTATAGTGCCTCGATCACAACGACAGCGTCATTGCATTTTAGTTCACCAGAACTACGTTCACTTCCAATGGAACGTTGCTGCATTTCGTTGCAGAGGCAGTTGCAGTGCGTTCTGTGTGGTGCATACGTTGGATTTATCGAACGTATGCGTCAAAATGTATGCGTAGACGGCTCGACAGAAATGGTAGCAGAAGGTGAATGTTAAACTTCTGTTTCACACATATCCAGATGCTGCTGCGTACCATTTTGCGCAATGATGCTGTCGGTGTGATCAAGGTTCTATCTGCCCAAAGCATAGTTTTGAGATATTGAGCATAAAAGTTTTCACATGCCAGATCTCAGAACTGTATTGTAGTGAATTCTTCTTTTGTTACTCATTAAGGTCCTCAGCTTAAAGGTACCTAAAGTGCAGAGTATAAAAATCCTGAGACATTTGTAAATCCGTGTCTTTATGGGGGTGCAATCACGGATATAACCTTATGGCTCTGAAATGTCAATCTGGGTTCAGCCATAAGGTTCGATCTGACACTTCTGAATTAGACATGTTCCGTTTTTAAGAAGACTGTAGCTATTTGAATAGCATACATGATAGAATAACACTATTGTATCAAGATAGAGTCAGAACACATCATCAGATACATTAAGACATTTATTATGATCCTCAGATGAATTACTGTCATCACTGAACAACGATGTGATATCATTTACTGTAAGATTTCTGACATTGTTGTTTTTTTTTGCTTGCGTGCCATTATTGCTGGCTAGACTAGCCTAGATCATACTTAGAGGGAGATGGCAGAGACATGCGTTCTGATTAGTTTTGTATTTGTTCAGGCCTGTGATTGGATTGCAGATAGAACCTTATATCATAAAGTTCAAATTGGTTCATGCAGATATAATTTTTTTTCACTTAAAATGTACTTTTTCAAAATGTTTACTTCACAGAGATGTGAAAAACCATCTAAAGATCAGATAGAACCTTATAGTGCCTAGGTCTCAAGGTGTTGGAAGTCATTACTCATTCATCTACAGGTGCTTGTGACCATGAAATAGGCTGCTGTATTTAAGGATGCTTAGTAAGTTCAGTATATTTGATGTATTTGTCTGTTGTGTTTCCTTTAGATTGGCTGTAAGGTGGCAGTGACCCTGTTCCTATATTTCCTGGCTACCAACTACTATTGGATCCTAGTAGAGGGTCTGTACCTCCACAGCCTCATCTTCATGACCTTCTTCTCAGACAGGAAGTACCTCTGGGGATTCACTCTAATTGGATGGGGTGAGTGGTCACAGAATTCTTTGGAGGTTTTACTGCAGATTCACTGCTATGAAGTAAAAAAATAAGCTAAACGTACTTTCCCAGACAGATGTATTAATCAATCAATTTCAAAAGCCATTCCAATGTTATAAGGTTTCGAGGAAGGTTTAGTAGAAAGCTGATAATATTGTTGATTCCACAATTATCTACAATTCATTGGTTTCACACATGCTGTGTGAGTACAACTATAATCAGAACTCAAGAAGAGCTCAGAAAACTCGGCTGTACGGCTCCTGCATTGTACACACTGTGCGTATCTGTTATGTAAGCACAGCGCATACAATGTGGATGCCGTGTCACCCAATTGCCTCGCTGCAAGAATCCCGAAAAACGACATTATATTAGCAGTATATTACAAGGGTAATTTTGACTTGAATCCACAATGATAATTAGAAGAAAATGACTGTATTTTGTTTTTGAATCATTGTTTGTGTGATTGCAAATAATGATGCTCTGTTCTGTAGGGGTCTCGGCTGTTTAGTTGTTTTAAGATCTTTTTTATGTTTGTTGTTGTTGATTTACAGGGGTCCCAGCTATGTTTGTGACAGTGTGGGCGAGTGTGAGAGCCACCTTGGCAGACACAGAGTAAGTACTGCGCTAAAATCCCAATTCGTTATTGATGATGTCAGCTCTAAACACATAGTACTGTACATTTGCCAGAATCTTTCATGGGAATGTGAAACAGGACCTTAGAGCGTGCTCCAGAATCCTCTTAGATTCTTAGAACATTTAAGGGTGTGAGTGTACATCCTCAATTTCTTAGAAACACGCATTGCAGTATTTACACAGTAGTACCTCTCACAGGTAGATTCTGACAGTTTTCAGGGTAGGACATGTGTGTACGGAGGCAGTAGTTTGTGTACAAGGACCATGTGTAAACATTGCCATGGCTGGTTGGATAGAATTCCAGCCTAGGACTCAGAGCCTAGGAACAGACTGGAAGCACTGCCAACGTCCCCATGTGTTGTTGCTACACTAGGATAAACCGAAACAGATCAGATCCTGAAAGCGATCAGTTAAACAATTATACCTACCTGTATTAGTTTTTCATAAATGCCCTGTTTATCACTTGCAGGTGCTGGGACCTAAGTGCAGGCAATCTGAAGTGGATCGTACAAGTGCCCATTCTAACAGCAATAGTGGTAAGTAAACATGTCAATTGAAAATCTTAATTGGCGTAATGGCATTTAACGTTTTCGATTGACATGTTTACTTACCACAATTACTTACCACTATGACCACCATTTGCTTTTTGAGAGATTTAGCCTTGGTGTTCTACATTGTGTAATTTTCTGTTTTCAAAGGTGAATTTTATGCTGTTCCTGAATATAATACGAGTTCTGGCCACTAAACTTCGAGAGACAAATGCTGGTAGATGTGACACAAGACAGCAGTACAGGTAAGAAGCATTACTCTGACTGACTGCTCATCCTTCCCTGACTGCTTTATCATGACATTTTATTCTTTATATACATGTGTATTCTGTTTTATCTCCAGCATGCTGATAGAAATATAGAATCTTTATCACACCAAAACATGCCACCAGTAATGTCAGTGACACATATTATGTATGAAAATGCATAATGCAGTGAATGACCATGATAATATCAAACTTAATCTCCTCATTACAATAAATGTCACGCACAGTAAATCTAAAAATAAATGTTAAAAGTATAATAATAATAATCACATTGAAATCTGGACAGCACTGTAGATAAAAGGTACAGTAGATGGTCTTTGTAGCTGGCAAAAAATGTTTTATGAACAATGGGGCAAAATGCCAATAAATAGTGTACAAAATGTACAAAACATGACAATCTATGTATTTCCATGACATAGACTGACCAGGTGAAAGATATGATCCCTTATTGATGTCACCTGTTAAATCCACTTCAATCAGTGTAGACTTTAGACAAGACATGGAGTGTGTATGTGTACCATTCAGAGGGTGAATGGGCAAGATAAAATATTTAAGTGCCTTTGAAAGGGGTATGGTTGTAGGTGCAAGGCGCACCAGTTTGAGTGTGTCAAAAACTACAACGCTGCTGGGTTTTCAAAGCTCAACAGTTTCCTGTGTGTATCAAGAATGGTCCCCCACCCAAAGGACATCCAACCAACTTGACACAGCTGTGGGAAGCATTGGAGTCAACATTGGCCAGCATCCCTGTGGAACGCTTTTGACACCTTGACACTTTTGACACCTTGTAGAGTCCATGCCCCAAAGAATGCTGTTCTGAGGGCTAAAGGGGGAGCAACTCAATATTAGGAAGCTGATCTGCTTTGTTCACTCAGTGTGGATTGTAAGAAAAAATAAAAAATTATCGTATGAACATTTGCTTGTATTTATTCAGGAAACTGTTGAAGTCTACATTGGTCCTGATGCCACTGTTTGGTGTCCACTACATAGTGTTCATGGCCATGCCTTATACTGAAGTGACTGAAGTCCCATGGCAGATACAGATGCACTATGAGATGCTATTCAATTCATTCCAGGTACCGACTTATGTTGTACAGCATGGATGGATGGATGGATGAATGAATGAACAAACTAATGAACGAATTAACGAATGAATGAATGAACAAACGAACGAAAGAATGAATGAATATACTACTGCATATGGGTTTAGTCACAGGCAGCCAGCAATGGATCTGAAACGATGGGCTACTACAGTACTTTAAAAAGATCCACTAAGGGGCACTGCATCTGTTCTAGTGGTGTGCTACACATAATTAGCTATTGAGTTGTGATTAAACTGTGATGAGTTAAGAGAGCACAGCTCAGTGTTTTCAGAGTAAGCAGCTGGTATCAATGACGTGAAGAAGTCACTTTAGATTGCATGGCATTCTTCCAGAGTGCTCTGGATAGATGCACAGGTCAACCTGTGAACTTTGAGGCTTAAGCAAAAATGTAATCATGTTTTTTTATCCTTTTCAGGGATTCTTTGTTGCAATTATATATTGTTTCTGCAATGGGGAGGTAAGGACTACTTTGAACAACTTTGTTAATATATTTCTGTGAAAATGTCCACAATGACTCATTATAGTATTTTATTTAAGACAAAATATGTAATCCTGAAAGATAATATAATGTTCAAGATAAATTGCAGTCACAGCAAGCACACACCTGAGACTCAATTATTGTATGTCACAGTAGATTAGATCTATTTACCGTAAATTCCGGACTATAAGCCACAACTTTTTTCCCAGGCTTTGAACCTCGCGGCTTAAACAATGACGCGGCTAATATATGGATTTTTCTCGCTTACATTTTTTTTTCTCCAAAAAAACAAATTCTGTGACGTGCTCAGTTTTTTGGCGGCATGAAGCTTTCATTAGACCAATGAAATTGCCGAACGGGTTAAGGTCAAACAACTTTTTTGTTTACTGTTTAGATTAAATCGAGCGCTCTCAAACTTCCCATCATTCTGATTACGGTAGTCATTTTGTCACCCTCATCATGGCAAAGACACGGAGAAATGCATATGTTGCAGCTTTCAAGTTGAAGGCGATTGATCTGGCTGTTGGAAAAGGAAATAGAGCTGCTGCACGGGAGCTTGGTCTTAATGAGTCGATGATAAGACGTTGGAAACAGCAGCGTGAGGAATTGACTCAGTGCAAAAAGACAACTAATGCTTACTGCTAATTTAGAATTTTTTGTTACAAGCCGTGTTTCGTTAAAGCCTATTTATTTTTGTTGCAAGCCGTGTTTCGTTAAAGCCTAATTATTTTTGTTACAAGCCGTGTTTCGTTAAAGCCTGTGTAAAGTTCATTTGTTTCAATGTACCGGTAGGCACCTGCGGCTTATAGACATGTGCGGCTTATTTATGTTCAAAATATATGTATTTTTTTAATTCAGTGGGTGCGGTTTATATTCAGGTGTGCTTAATAGTCCGGAAATTAGTGACAATCTCATTTCTTTCCATCTTTAGGTCCAAGCGGAAATGAAGAAATCGTGGAGCAGGAGGACACTAGCCCTGGACTTTAAACGTAAAGCCCGTAGTGGCAGTAACACGTATAGTTATGGACCTATGGTGTCTCACACCAGTGTAACCAACGTCACTGCCCGGGGGCCCCTGGCATTGCACCTGACCACGCGCCTTGGGGGCCCCGTCACCGTCAACGGGCACCGGAATCTCCCGGGGTACGTGAAGAATGGTTCCATCTCCGAGCACTCCATCCCTTCCTCAGGACAGGAGTTACATGTTCCCGAAGAGGAGCAGCCATCCAGTAACGTGACACCGCACTCTGTTGAGGAGGAGAAACCCTCACCTGTAGTGGAGGAGGAGCGGGAGACCGTCATGTGACAATCATGTGATCTCTTGCGAGAGATGGTCATGTCATGTGACCTTCAGGCAGCCAATAGCGCCTCCACTGTAAGGACGATCTCTGTAGGAATGAGTCATGGGAAAAATCTCAATTACATACTCCTTGTGTCCTCTCGCCTCGTCTCCAGAGGGACCTCTGGCTTTCTCATCCAATGAGTTTTGAAAAGGAGAAGAGGAGAGAGGATGCGAGGAGTATGCAATTGAGATCTTCCCATGAAACATAGCACCACATAGACCAGTCAAGCTTCTCAGTTGATTTTATTTCACTGCCTTCAATGTGTTGCAGCAAGTACTTTATAATGGATGAATACCAACCATGGTCTGTGGATGAACAGTAGGCTAATGTGTCTGACCTGAAACAGACAGCATTGATTGTCCACAGGTCCTGTGGCTGAAGGTGTCAACGGTATACTATAGGTCCTCATTCTGGCAGGAGCATGTTAGCTTATGTTAGTGTAGCAGATGGCTAAGTTAGCATACAGCTCACTAGCTCACATCTGCTACATTAGGCACTCCTAGTGATATGAGAATATGCCTGGCTGCAGTTGATTCTGCCTGCGTGGTTGGGGAGATCTCACTACGTTTCAATTTGTTTGGAAATGTGGATGTAAATTGAGATGACCCAACCCACTTTGATGTAGCTAAAAGGGAATAAAACTCAGGTCCTCTAAACCCTCCATTCTAGTGCATCAGTTGGAGCTAGTCTGTAGTTTCAGAGGTGTGCTGGCTTCTAGAGTTGATTTATATGGAGAAAGGCCCAATGGATTACTTTTCCCCATGAGTATCAACTTTTTGTACAGTTTGTATTTTTGCTATTTAAAAGAGACTATCCTAATATTCAATGGCTATGGAAGGTTATGCTTTTTCCATGATGTGTTGATGATTACATTCTTCAATAATAATATTATATTTCACAATATATATTGCCACAAAAGGAACCGAAACTTGGAGCCCATTGGAGTCAAAACGTGATTTTCCTGCGTTTTATATATATTTCCACACTCTGAGGTTGGGATAATACTGTAAAATTGTGAAAATTATGATAATGCCGTTTTAATGTAAGACGTTTGAAAAGACCGCCTGAAATTTCTACCTGTTTTGGTTAGATGGAATTTTGGCCTGCCTGGCAATATCACCATGGGGTAAGTTAGTTAATAGACCAATAAGAAAGAGAGTTCCAAACCTCTCTGCAAATAATAGCTTGTTTTCAGTTTTCCCCTCCCAACTCAGACCACTCCCAGACAGTCCTAGCAACATTCTTGCTTGAAAAATTACTCTTTGCTAAGAAGGAATTTTGTTTTCATTTTTACCATTTTAATTGAAAACAATCAGTGTTACCCAGAAATGATTTGTTATTGAGATAAAAACATCTGCATTGGACCTTAAGTTTTGGGAGAAATGGAGTGGTAGAGACAGCTCTAAGAGGACAAAAAATAGCTATTATATAATGTAATTGTAGAAAACTACTTTATTAACGTTTTAAAGGGAGGCACCCTCTCCAAAACTCAGGGTGCAGAAAACAGTAAAAAAAAATAGAAAAAAATACGGAATGTTAATTAGATGAGGAATTCCAAGGGATTCTCAAATTCCACAGGAGAATTCCCAGGGAGACTTATGAAGAGACGGTATGAAGGAACACCAGAACTGAATAGCACACAACTGTTATGTTCTATATAGTCCAGTGTTTTGCTGCTCTTTTTGTATATACAGTATGTATGCATTTGCATAGAAGTCACAATGTTTACAATGATAATAAAATCCATTCTAGCTGTGAGCTAAAATAGCATCAAAGGTCATGTAAATATATTAGAACTATAATTTGATATTTGTACAGACTGTTGAAAATGTTAAGGGGTGTTGAAAATGTAGAATGATTTATATTGTATTTAGTGGTAAAAACATAGAAACTGGATATATACTGTAGGTGAGGGACAACATACTGTATGAGGATTCAGGACTATAGAGTTAAGATTTCAGTAGAATGCTTTTCAGAGGTAATAACATAACATTAGACAGCTATTTACACTATACTCACATGTAATTCTGTGAATGTGGCAGTTGATTGACTTTAGGTTGATGGGAGTCAAGAACTCAATTGCACTCCGCTACTGTATATCCACATGTATACACTTTGGCCCTACAGTTCCCTCCCCCACTACTCTTTATCCACATTTATAAAGTGGGTGGTTTGAGCCCTGAATTCTGATTGGCTGAAGGTCATGGTATATCAGACCATATACCAAGAGGTATGAGGAAACATGTATTTTTACTGCTCTAATTACGTTGGTAACCAGTTTATAATAGCAATAAGTCTCCTCTGGGGTTTGTGATATATGGCTAATATACCACGGCTAAGAGCTGTGTCCAGGCACTCCGCGTTGCGTCGCGCGTAAGAACAGCCCTTAGCCGTGGTATATTATATTGGCCATATACCACAAATTCTCAGGCCTTATTCCTGAAGTATACACTTTGCGAAAATATGTCTAGTTACACTTCACATTTCTGTTCCATCACACTGCAGTTCGCTTTCCAGACAATGTTCACGGAGTGAAGTGAAGGATTAAAAGTATTTGTTTCTTAGTTTGTCACAGAAGCAGGATGTGTGTCTTTTAGATAGTGTCAAGTAGCCTGGTCCTATACAGTACAGTATTTGCTGTAGCCAACTCTTCTAGCATTGTCATGCCTTACTGTATGTTTGGCATGAAAATGAATGAACACATAGAACACAGAGAGGAGTTGGCTAAAGCACAAACAGACTCATTCACCAGGCTATGTGTAAAGATGCCAAGGTCCCAACACGTAATGTCCGTTTCATTCCAATCCGTCCCAATAGGTCATATACGTTTTCAACCCTGTCCATCCCAATGTCCGTTTCATTCCAATCCGTCTCAATAGGTCATATACATTTTCAACCCTGTCCATCCCAATGAACGTTTCATTCCAATCCGTCCCAATAGGTCATATACGTTTTCAACCCTGTCCATCCCAATGTACGTTTCATTCCAATCCGTCCCAATAGGTCATATAGGTTTTCAACCCTGTCCATCCCAATGTATGTTTCATTCCCAATCCGTCCCAATAGGTCATATAGGTTTTCAACTCTGTCCATCCCAATGTACGTTTCATTCCAATCCGTCCCAATTGGTCATATAGGTTTTCAACCCTGTCCATCCCAATGTACGTTTCATTCCAATCCGTCCCAATTGGTCATATAGGTTTTCAACCCTGTCCATCCCAATGTCCGTTTCATTCCAATCCGTCCCAATAGGTCATATAGGTTTTCAACTCTGTCCATCCCAATGTATGTTTCATTCCCAATCCGTCCCAATAGGTCATATAGGTTTTCAACTCTGTCCATCCCAATGTATGTTTCATTCCCAATCCGTCCCAATAGGTCATATAGGTTTTCAACCCTGTCCATCCCAATGTACGTTTCATTCCAATCCGTCCCAATAGGTCATATAGGTTTTCAACCCTGTCCATCCCAATGTACGTTTCATTCCCAATCCGTCCCAATAGGTCATATAGGTTTTCAACCCTGTCCATCCCAATGTATGTTTCATTCCCAATCCGTCCCAATAGGTCATATAGGTTTTCAACTCTGTCCATCCCAATGTATGTTTCATTCCCAATCCGTCCCAACAGGTCATATACGTTTTCAACCCTGTCCATCCCAATGTCCGTTTCATTCCAATCCGTCCCAATAGGTCATATACGTTTTCAACCCTGTCCATTCCAATGTCCGTTTCATTCCAATCCGTCCCAACAGGTCATATAGGTTTTCAACCCTGTCCATCCCAATGTACGTTTCATTCCAATCCGTCCCAATAGGTCATATAGGTTTTCAACTCTGTCCATTCCAATGTACGTTTCATTCCAATCCGTCCCAATAGGTCATATAGGTTTTCAACTCTGTCCATCCCAATGTCCGTTTCATTCCCAATCCGTCTCAATAGGTCATATACATTTTCAACCCTGTCCATCCCAATGAACGTTTCATTCCAATCCGTCCCAATAGGTCATATACGTTTTCAACCCTGTCCATTCCAATGTCCGTTTCATTCCAATCCGTCCCAATAGGTCATATACGTTTTCAACCCTGTCCATCCCAATGTATGTTTCATTCCCAATCCGTCCCAATAGGTCATATAGGTTTTCAACTCTGTCCATCCCAATGTATGTTTCATTCCCAATCCGTCCCAACAGGTCATATACGTTTTCAACCCTGTCCATCCCAATGTCCGTTTCATTCCAATCCGTCCCAATAGGTCATATACGTTTTCAACCCTGTCCATCCCAATGTATGTTTCATTCCCAATCCGTCCCAATAGGTCATATACGTTTTCAACCCTGTCCATCCCAATGTATGTTTCATTCCCAATCCGTCCCAATAGGTCATATAGGTTTTCAACTCTGTCCATCCCAATGTATGTTTCATTCCCAATCCGTCCCAATAGGTCATATACGTTTTCAACCCTGTCCATCCCAATGAACGTTTCATTCCAATCCGTCCCAATAGGTCATATAGGTTTTCAACCCTGTCCATCCCAATGTCCGTTTCATTCCAATCCGTCCCAATAGGTCATATAGGTTTTCAACTCTGTCCATCCCAATGTATGTTTCATTCCCAATCCGTCCCAATAGGTCATATAGGTTTTCAACTCTGTCCATCCCAATGTATGTTTCATTCCCAATCCGTCCCAATAGGTCATATACGTTTTCAACCCTGTCCATCCCAATGTATGTTTCATTCCCAATCCGTCCCAATAGGTCATATAGGTTTTCAACTCTGTCCATCCCAATGTATGTTTCATTCCCAATCCGTCCCAATAGGTCATATAGGTTTTCAACTCTGTCCATCCCAATGAACGTTTCATTCCAATCCGTCCCAATAGGTCATATAGGTTTTCAACTCTGTCCATCCCAATGAACGTTTCATTCCAATCCGTCCCAATAGGTCATATAGGTTTTCAACCCTGTCCATCCCAATGTACGTTTAATTTCTGATCTCTGTGTGGCTTGCTATTTCTATTTATTGTCATGGTCTTATATGGTTAGGGCACATGATCTTTTATACTGAAGAGTAGAGCTAAATATAAAGGCGGAGATCATTTTCTGCCTCACAAAGATCTGTCGCGTGATATAAGCGTGATGTAAGGATACCATTAGAGAAAGTGTTACCTAAAGATGCCATCTAAACCAACAAGAAAATGAAAAATACAGTAGAATATCCCCATTATCTTATACAGTGGTTATCTTAAACCAACCTACAGCCAACAAACATGCCACTGGCAAGTAAATAAGTTTGGGTGTATTATTAGTATTATGTTTTGTAGGTATGCCCGTCTGAGCTTTAACTGTCCCTGTTTGATTCGGAGGGGGCAATGCTAGAGCCAGTGTTGATTAGGAAAACATTTATTTAAAAAAATATTTGAGCACTTTAATACCCTATTATATTTCCTATTGTTGGAGCTAGGAACACAAGCATTTCACTACATCCGCAATAACATCTGCTAAATATGTGTATGTGACCAATAACATTTCATTTGATTTATTGATTGTATCATGTAAATGTATTGTTTTTTAATTCAGTATGTAAACAGGCCAATACTTAACAGAGCTAATATTGTACTCATTTTTTGAAAATTACCTCTCATTGAAGTAAAAATTACATGATATTGTCAATGTTTTTTTATTTATCTTAAATTGAAAATGTGTCCGTCCTCAAGGAGATAGGAGTTGGTATTTTTCATTAATAGTCTTTATGCCATGTGTAGAGAGGGTGTGACTGTTTGAGTTTGAAATAGGACACACCATACCTGGTTGATTTCACTCAATGTCGGTGAGTGAAGTCAATGTTGTAAATGTGTGTTTAAAATAAAATAAAATTCCAATCTAATGTTCATCATTGTATTGTGAATAAGACATTAAAATGTACAATTGTACTGTAACTGAAGTGTTCATTGAATTTGAAACATGACTGCAATCCTATAGTAATTATGTTCTTGTTCTAACAAGAACTTACATACAGGTTGAAGAAATTAATATGTACTTTTATTCTCATTATATACAATATTATACGCATTCCATATTTACAAAAAGTATTAAAAAATTGACGAGTAAAAAAATAAATGTGTGTTTCGGGCCCAGTGTTCACTTTTTCACAGGAGTTTTTTTGGCTCCCCCCTTTGCACCTCCTTTTGCACCTCCTCCTTTATCACCTCCTCCTTTCTCCATCTTCTTCCCTTTTACTTCACTTGCTTCTCCTTTCTTTCCTCCTTCCTTTTCACCTTTTTCTCCTTTTTTCTTAATTGATCCCTCCTTTTCATCATCCTTTTCCTCCTTGGCACCCTTGCCCTCTTTCTTGCCCTTGGTCTTCTTTTCCCCCTTGTCACCGTCCACTTTTCCTGAGACTGTTGTTACTGCTTCTTTTTTCTCCACAACTACAGCTAGAAGGATAAAAAGCACAAGAGGGAACAATCACTTGGAGGCCGCAACAACAGCATTTGTTATCATCAAGACCTCTGACAGCAATAATATCTGGTAAGTGGAAAGGAAAATATATAATCCCGGCAAAGTGAACCCTACCTTAAGTGGGTCACAGTATTCTAATGAATGCGCCATTCTAATGAACACGGCCTATATATTCTACTAATGAGGTTTCATACGTTTACTGGGCTGGCTGGGAAACAAATTATGGGTATTTGAAATAGAAAAATATTTGATTAACTTAGTTTGAATCTACCAGAAGTCCATGAAGTACTGTAGGCAATCTGCACTCCAGAGAATTTTATAATCCTGGTAATTGATCATGACAAACATAACAATCTAAATGGCCTCTGTACTACACAGCATCACAATAACTATGTTTTTTCTATGCTATGAGTTTCGTTTGCTCCACCTCCGAGAACCAATCAAAATGTAAGGTGAACCCAGGTCAAGGAAGGAACGAGCTTCCCGTTGATGCTAGGACAGCAGAGCTCCTGTCCATCTTCTGAAAATGTTTGAAACCCTAACTCTTTAAAGAGTATCTTAAATACCCCCCCCCCAAAAAAAAACTCCCACAAAAAATACACCCCCCCCCCAAAAAAACAATACAAATAAAAACGAACACCCTCGCCTTTCATGAACTAACACTCGCACTTCATCTTTTACTACTCACACTGACTTTGTTGATAGCTACTTTATTGAGGAAAAATGTGCTTACTATGACTGTGATATGTGGTTGTCTCACCTAGCTATCTTAAGTTGAATGCCCTAACTGTGAGTCGCTCTTGATAAGAGAGTCTGCTAAATGACTAAAATGTTGAATGAGACTTTACGGCAAAGCAAATAGATCTAAAATATATAGAAATAATTCAAGACGTACAGTGCCTTGAGAAAGTATTCACACCCCTTGAATTTTTCCTTGTTTTGTTGTGTCACTGGCCTACCTACAATACCACATAATGTCAAAGTGGAATTGTGTTTTTAGATATTTTCACAAATTAATAAAAATGGGGAGGGATGGTAGACTTAGAGGGGAAGGACCATAGGGTTAGGGGAAAATAATAAAGGAAAATGCATTTAAAAAATATAAATCTATATATTTGATATACAGTACCAGTCAAAAGTTTGGACACACCTACTCATTCAAGGGTTTTTCTTTATTTTGACTACATTGTAGAATAATAGTGAAGACATCCAAACTATTAAATAAAACATCATGTAGTAACCAAAAAAGTGTTAAACTAGAAATATATCTTATATTTGAGATTCTTCAAATTAGCCAGCCTTTGCCTTGATGAGAACTTTGCACACTCTTGGCATTCTCTCAACCAACTTCACGAGATAGTCACCTGGAATGCATTTAAATGAACAGGTGTGCCTTGCTAAAAGTACATTTGTGGAATTTTTTTCATTCTTAATGCGTTTGAGCCAATCAGTTGTGTTGTGACAAGGTAGGGTTGGTATACAGAGGATAGCCTTATTTGGTAAAATACCAAGTCCATATAATGGCAAGAACAGCTCAAATAAGCAAAGAGAAAAGACAGTTCATCATTACTTTAAGACATCAAGGTCAGTCAACTAGAAAAGTTCAAGAACTTTTAAGGTTTCTTAAAGTGCAGTCGAAAAAATTATCAAGCGTTATGATGAAACTGGCTCTCAAGAGGACCGCCACAGGAAAGGAAGACCAATAGTTACCTCTGCTGCAGAGGATAAGTTCGTTAGAGTTACCAGCCTCAGAAATCGGCAATTAACTGCAACTCAGATTGCAGCCCAAATAAACGCTTCATAGTGTTCAAGTAACAGACACATCTCAACATCAGCTGTTTAGAGGAGACTGCGTGAATCAAGCCTTCATGGTCGAATTGCTGCAAAGAAACCACTACTAAAGGACACCAATAAGAAGAGACTTGCTTGGGCCAAGAAACACGAGCAATGGACATTAGACCGATGGAAATCTGTCCTTTGGTCTGATGAGTCCAAATTTGACATTTTTGGTTCCAACCGCTGTGTCTTTGTGAGACGCAGAGTAGGTGAACGGATGATGTCCGCATGTGTGGTTCTCACGGGGAAGCATGGAGGCGGAGGTGTGATGGTGTGGGGGTACTTTGCTGGTGACACTGTCTGTGATTTATTTAGAATTCAGGGCACACTTAACCAGCATGGCGACCACAGCATTCTGCAGCAATACGCCATCCCATCTGGTTTGCACTTAGTGGGACTATCATTTGTTTTTCAACAGAACAATGACCCAAAACACACCTCCAGGCTCTGTATGGGCTATTTGACCAATAGTGATGGAGTGCTGCATCAGATGACCTAGCCTCCACAATCACCCAACCGCAACCCAATTGAGATGGTTTGGGATGAGTTGGACTGCAGAGTGAAGGAAAAGCAGCCAACAAGTGCTCAACATATGTGGGAACTCCTTCAAGACTGTTGGAAAAGCATTCCAGGTGACTACCTCATGAAGTTGGTTGAGAGAATGCCAAGAGTGTGCAAAGCTGTCATCAAGGCAAAGGGTGGCTACTTTGAAAAATCTAAAATATATTTGGTTACTACATGATTATTTGGTTACTACAATATAGTGTTTGGTTACTACATGATTCCATGTTTTATTTTACAGTTTTTATGTCTTCACTATTATTCTACAATGTAGAAAATAGTAAAAAATAAAGAAAAACCCTTGAGTGAGTAGGTGTGTCCAAACGTTTGACTGGTACTGTATATACAGTTGAAGTCGTAAGTGTACATACACTTAGGTTGGAGTCATTAAAACTCGTTTTTCAACCACTCCACAAATTTCTTGATAACAAACTATGGTTTTGGCAAGTCGTTTAGGACATCAACTTTGTGCATGACACAAGTCATTTTTCCAACAATTGTTTACAGAGAGATTATTTCACTTATAATTCACTGTATCACAATTCCAGTGGGTCAGAAGTTTACATACACTAAGTTGACTGTGCCTTTAAACAGCTTGGAAAATTCCAGAAAATGATGTCATGGCTTTAGAAGCTTCTGATAGGCTAACTGACACAATTTGAGTCAATTGGCGGTGTACCTGTGGATGTTTCAAGGCCTACCTTCAAACTCAGTGCCTCTTTGCTTGACATCATGGGAAAATCAAAAGAAATCAGCCAAGACCTCAGAAAAATAATTGTAGACCTCCACAAGTCTGGTTCATCCTTGGGAGCAATTTCCAAACACATGAAGGTACCACGTTCATCTGCACAAACAATAGTACGCACGTATAAACACCTTGGGACCAAGCAGCCGTCATACCACTCAGGAAGGAGATGCGTTCTGTCTCCTAGAGATGAACGTACTTTGATGCGAAAAGTGCAAATCAATCCCAGAACAACAGCAAAGGACCTTGTGAAGATGCTGGAGGAAACAGGTACAAAAGTATCTATATCCACAGTAAAACAAGTCCAATATCAACATAACCTGAAAGGCCGCTCAGCAAGGAAGAAGCCACTGCTCCAAAACTGCCATAAAAAAAGCTAGACTGCGGTTTGCAACTGCACATGGGGACAAAGATCGTACTTTTTGGAGAAATGTCCTCTGGTCTGAGGAAACAAAAATATAACTTTTTGGCCATAATGACCTTCGTTATGTTTGGAGTAAAAAGGGGGAGGCTTGCAAGCCGAAGAACACCATCCCAACCGTGAAGCATGGGGGTGGCAGCATCATGTTGTGTGGGTGCTTTTCTGCAGGAGGGTCTGGTGCTCTTCACAAAATAGATGGCATCATGAGCGAGGAAAAGTATGTGGATATATTGAAATATTGAAGCAACATCTCAAGACATCAGTCAGGATGTTAAAGCTTGGTTGCAAATGGGTCTTCCAAATGGACAATGACCCCAATTATACTTCCAAAGTTGTGACAAAATGGCTTAAGGACAACGAAGTCAAGGTATTGGAATGGCCATCACAAAATCCTGACCTCAATCCTGTAGAAAATGTGTGGGCAGAACTGAAAAAGCGTGTGCGAGCAAGGAGGCCTACAAACCTGACTCAGTTACACCAGCTCTGTCAGGAGGAATGGGCCAAAATTCACCCAACTTATTGTTGGATGCTTGTGGAAGGCTACCCAAAACGTTTGACCCAAGTTAAACAATTTAAAGCCAAATTCTACCAAATACTAATTGAGTGTATGTACATTTCTGACCCCCTGGGAATGTAATGAAAGAAATAAAAGCTGAAATAAATCCTTCTGTCTACTAGTATTTTGACATTTCACATTCTTACAATATAGTGGTGATCCTAACTGACCTATAACAGGGAATTTTTGCTCGGATTAAATGTCAGGAATTGTGAAAAACTGAGTTTAAATGTATTTGGCTAAGGTGTATGTAAACTTCCGACTTCAAATGTATGTGGTTGTCTAGCGATGATCAACAACCAATTTGACAGAGCTTGAGGATTTTTTTTACAATAATGGGAAAATTTGTACAATCCAGGTGTGCAAAGCTCTTAGAGACTAACCCAGAATGACTCACAGCTGTAATCACTGCCAAAGGTGATTCTAACATGTATCGTCTCAGGGGTGTTCATTCTCAATAAATTTGCAAAAATGTATTGAAACATATTTTCACTTTGTCATGTTTTTTTGTGTAGATGGGTAAGAAAAACAATCTATTGAATCCATTTTTAATTCAACAGTAACGCAACAAAATGTGGACTAAGTAAAGGGGTATGAATACTTTCTGAAGGCAATGTATATGGTTATATCCCTTCCTGGATCCAGCATATCCATTGACATGTATTTATTCATTGTTTTACATGTATTTATTCATTATTTCTAAAGTCAAATGGCATTTTGAGATAGAGGAAAGATGAAAGTATTGAAACTATTTAGATGAAGACAAAGCTGTTTATATCCCATCTGTTACAGCTAAACATGTGAATCAGCATGAAGACAGACACAGTGTGCATGTCTTACAATGTCCCCTCCATGCATGAGAGGATTTCTGTAATGAAAAATTCAACAGCTCCCACAACCTAGAGCTGTGAAGATTGCGAGGATTGCCTCCTGAATTCCCCCTTCCTCAATAACAGCCATGGTAACTCCCCGGGTGTGCTAGTTCCTGCTCTAGGGGAAACCACTGCTGAGAGGGAGAGGATACTGCTGCTTCTTACTACACCTTCTTAAAGCAATTGAGCGGGACCTTAAGCACAACAAATGCGTAAAATATTGTATGAATTGGATTCGTAACATATCATAGGAATTGCACCAAAAAAAGGATGTAACATACAGCAAATGGATGACGTAGTAAACGATTGTGCAACATTTTCGGGGACCCGTTTTGCTTCGTGAGCAGTACTTTCAAAGCTACTGGCTAAAATTATACAAAACTTGTATAATGCATCTTGAATACAGTAACAGAGGAGCAAACACAGAGAAATAGAATGGACATCCCCATTCAAGTCAATGATGGCATAATGGGTGGACTGGCAGCCATTTTGAGTAAACCCATTGGAGCAAAGCAGGAAGTAAAAACAGGAAGTAAAAGTAGGAAGTGTACCCATCAATCTGTGCTGTGATTTGTTGATTCAACTCAACTGACATTACAAAAATACATTCCATTATATGAGCCACATCAGTTAACATAATTTGAACAAACATTTTACATTACATCCAAGATGGCGTAGCAGTCAGATGTCTTTTGTCCTCGTCTTGTCGTGTCCTGTGTATATATCTTTTTATACATATTTTTTGCATATATTTTTTAAATATTTTTCTTAACCTCAACTTCAACATACTCTCCTGCAATCCGCCTCACCCAATGTGGAATGGATCTGTTATTTTCTTTAGTCTTTGAACCGGAACCCCCAACATAAGCTAGCCAGCTAACTAGCTACTAGCTAGTAGTCAGCTAGCCACTGCTAGCGGTCATCAGCTACCTTTAGCCGGACACTCTCGCCAGTCTGCACAGTGTGACGCAAACCAGAGCAAATCTGACTTATTTTTCTCCGTATCTCCAGATTCCTACCGCAAGCTCTGAACCTTTTCACCTGGATCATCGCAGCTAGCTAGCTGCTATCCGAGTGGCCACGTCTCTGTCCCGAAGCAAGAACCAATTAGCCTGGAGCTAGCCTTTGCTAGGCCCAACTCAAGGCTAGCTGAAGAGGTCCATCAGCCACTCCTTTGGCTACAATACCTATTTTGCCAATTGGCCTGGACCCCCGCCTACCCATCACGACTGGACTACCGACGTAATTCGCCCGAGGGAGTTTTTCAACTGGCTCCTCCGTCGCGACATCCCCTGAATGCCCATCTGCTAGCCTGCTAGCCGTGGCCCGCTAGCTGTCTAGAGCATATCGGACTGATAGAGGCCCATCGGACCAATTCTTTGGCCACTATACCTATTTTGCCAATTGGCCCGGACCCTTTTACCACATGGAGCCCAGCTGATCCACGACGACTGGTCTCCTGACGTAACAGCACAAGGGGGCTACAACAGACTTCTTCCGTCACGACGTCCCTCTAAGGCCCTTCTGCTAGCTTGCTAGCCCCGGCCCGCTAGCTGCCTGAATCGCCGTATCTTTGGCCCGTAGAGCCACTCACTGGACCCCTATGATCACTCGGCTATGCATGCCTCTCCCAAATGTCAATATGCCTTGTCCATTGCTGTTTTGGTTAACATTTCAACGAGCCCTGCTCAATACGCCTTAGTTAACCCTTTAGTTCCACCTCCCACACATGCGGTGACCTCACCTGGTTTAAATGATGTTTCTAGAGACAATATCTCTCTCATCATCTCTCAATGCATAGGTTTACCTCCACTGTATTAACATCCTACCATACCTTTGTCTGTACATTATGCCTTGAATCTATTCTACCGTGCCCAGAAACCTGCTTTTACTCTCTGTTCCGAACGTACTAGACGACCAGTTCTTATAGCCTTTAGCCATATCCTTATCCTACTCCTCCTCTGTTCCTCTGGTGATGTAGAGGTTAATCCAGGCCCTGCAGTGCCTAGCTCCACTCCCATTCCCTAGGCGCTCTCATTTGTTGACTTCTGTAACCGTAAAAGCCTTGGTTTCATGCATGGTAATCTAGGGTAGGGGGCAGTATTTTGACATCCGGATGAAAAGCGTGCCCAAAGTAAACTGCCTGTTACTCAGGCCCAGATGCTAGGATATGCATATAATTGGTAGATTTGGATAGAAAACACTCTCAGAACTGATATGGCAGGCAAAAACCTGAGAAAAATCCATCCAGGAAGTGTTTTTTTTATGTTTGTAGTTTTCCATTGACTGCCTATACAGTATCCAATGACTTAGGACTCAGACTGCACTTCCTATGGCTACCACTAGATGTCAACAGTCTTTAGAAATTGTTTCAGGCTTGTATTCTGACAAATGAGGGAGTAAGACCACTCTGAGTGAGTGGACCGTGGGAAGTCCCAGAGCAATTTTCTGCGCACGACCGAGAGCGCGCCTTTCTTGTTTTTCTTTTATATTGACGAAGCTATTGTCAGGTTGAAATATTATTGATTATTATGACTAAAAACAACCTGAGGATTGATTATAAACATTGTTTGACATGTTTCAACGAACTTTACTGATATCTTTTGTATTTTTTGTCTGCCTGTTGTGACTGCCTTTGAGCCAATGGATTACTGAACAAAATGCACCAACAAAATTAAGGTTTTTGGATATAAAGAGGGACTTTATTGAACAAAACGAACATTTATTGTGTAACTGTGAGTCTTGTGAGTGCAACCATATGAAGATCATCAAAGGTAAGTGATTAATTTTATCGCTATTTCTGACTTTTGTTACTCCTCTACTTGACTGGTAACTGTTTGTAATGTTTTGTGTGCTGGGCACTGTCCTCAGATAATCACATGGTATGCTTTCGCCGTAAAGCCTTTTTGAAATCTGACACAACAGTTGGATTAACAAGAAGTTAGTCTTTAAGCCGATGTATAACACTTGTATATTTTATGAATTTTTATTTTGAGTATTTCTGTTTTTGAATTTGGAGCTCTGCAATTTCACTGGATGTTGGCCAGGTGGGACGGTAGCGTCTCACATACCCTAGAGAGGTTTAACATTAGAAGCCTCCTCCCTAGGTTTGTCTTATTCACTGCCTTAGCACACTCTGCCAACCCGGATGTCCTAGCCGTGTCTGAATCCTGGCTTAGGAAGACCACCAAAACCCCTGAAATTTCCATCCCTAACTATAACATTTTCCGACAAGATAGAACTGCCAACTGGGGTGGAGTTGCAATCTACTGCAGAGATAGCCTGCAGAGTTCTGTCTTATTATCCAGGTCTGTGCCCAAACAATTTGAGCTTCTACTTTTAAAAATCCACCTTTCCAGAAGCAAGTCTCTCACCATTGCCACTTGCTCAAATTTCTTGATAAAGCCCTTCTTAAATCAGCTGATATCTCAAAGTGCTTTACAGAAACCCAGCCTAAAACCCCAAACAGCAAGCAATGCAGGTGTATAGCCCTTGGTTCACTACAGATCTGACTGTCCTTGACCAGCACAAAAACATCCTGTGGCGTACTGCATTAGCATCGAATAGCCCCCGCGATATGCAACTTTCAGGGAAGTTAGGAACCAATATACACAAGCAGTTAGGAAAGCAAAGGCTAGCTTTTTCAAACAGAAATTTGCATCCTGTAGCACAAACTCCAAAAAGTTCTAGGACACTGTAAAGTCCATGGAGAATAAGACCACCTCCTCCCAGCTGCCCACTGCACTGAGGCTAGGAAACACTGTCACCACCGGTAAATCCGCAATAATTGAGAATTTCAGTAAGCATTTTTCTACGGCTGGCCGTGCTTTCCACCTTGCTACCCCTACCCCGGTCAACAGCTCTGTGCCCTCCACAGCAACTTGCCCAAGCCTCCCCCATTTCTCCTTCACCCAAATCCAGATAGCTGATGTTCTGAAAGAGCTGCAAAATCTGCACCCTCTCTTTCTAAAATGATCCGCCGAAATTGTTGCAACCCCTATTACTAGCCTGTTCAACCTCTCTTTCGTATCGTCTGAGATTCCCATAGATTGGAAAGCTGCAGCGGTCATCCCCCTCTTCAAAGGGGGAGACACTCAAGACCAAAACTGCTACAGACCTATATCTATCCACCCTGCCTTTCTAAGGTCTTCGAAAGCCAAGTTAACAAACAGCACCGACCATTTTGAATCCCACCGTACCTTCTCCACTATGCAATCTAGTTTCTGAGCTGGTCATGGGTGCACCTCAGCCACACTCAAGGTCCTAAACGATATCATAACCGCCATCGATAAGAGACAATACTGTGCAGCTGTATTCATCGACCTGGCCAAGGCTATCGACTCTGTCAATCACCACATTCTTATCGGCAGACTCAACAGCCTTGGTTTCTCAAATGACTGCCTCGCCTGGTTCACCAACTACTTCTCAGACAGAGTTCAGTGTGTCAAATCGGAGGGCCTGTTGTCCGGACTTCTGACAGTCTCTGTGGGGGTGCCACAGGGTTCAATCCTCGGGCCGTCTCTTTTCTCTGTATACATCAATGATGTCGCTCTTGCTGCTGGTGATTCTCTGATCCACCTCTACGCAGATGACACCATTCTGTATACCTCTGGCCCTTCATTGGACACTGTGAACTAACCTGCAGACGAGCTTCAATGCCATACAACTCTCCTTCCATGGCCTCCAACTGCTCTTAAATGCAAGTAAAACTAAATGCATGCTTTTCAACCGATCGCTGCCCACACCTGCCCGCCCGTCCAGAATCACTGCTCTGGATGGTTCTGACTTAGAATATGTGGACAACTACAAATACCTAGGTGTCTGGTTAGACTGTAAAATCTCCTTCCAGACTCACATTAAGCATCTCCAATCCAGAATTCAGAATCGGCTTCCTATTCCACAACAAAGCATCCTTCACTCATGCTGCCAAACATACCCTGGTAAAAATGACTATCCTACCGATCCTTGACTTCAGCGATGTCGTTTACAAAATAGCCTCCAACACTCTACTCAGCAAATTGGATGCACTCTATCACAGTGCCATCCGTTTTGTCACCAAAGCCCCATACACTACCCACCACTGCGACCTGTATGCTCTCGTTGGCTGGCCCTCGCTTCATATTTGTCGCCAAACCCACTGGCTCCAGGTCATCTATAAGTCTTTGCTAGGTAAAGCCCTGCCTTATCTCAGCTCACTGGTCACCATAGCAGCACCCACCCATAGCATGCGCTCCAGCAGGTATATTTCACTGGTCACCCCCAAAAAGCCAATTCCTTCTTTGGCCGCCTTTCCTTCCAGTTCTCTGCTGCCAGTGACTGGAACGAACTGCAAAAATCACTGAAGCTGGAGAGTCATATCTCCCTCACTAGCTTTAAGCACCAACTGTCAGAGCAGCTCACAGATCACTGCACCTGTACATAGCCCATCTGTAAATAGCCCATCCAACTACCTCATCCCCATACTGTTATTTATTTTATTTATTTTGCTCCTTTGCACCCCAGTATCTCTACTTGCACACTCATCTTCTGCACATCTATCACTCCAGTGTTTAATTGCTGTATTGTAATTATTTCGCCACTCTGGCCTATTTATTGCCTTACCTCCCTTATCCTACTTCATTTGCACACACTGTATATAGAATTTTTCTATTGTATTATTGACTGTATGTTTGTTTATTCCATGTGTAACTCTGTGTTGTTGTTTGTTTCGCACTGCTTTGCTTTATCTTGGCCAGGTCACAGTTGTAAATGAGAACTTGTTCTCAACTAGCCTACCTGATTAAATAAAGGAGGAATACATTTTTTTTACAAAAATAAAAAAATTACCATGGAAATGATTGCATTACAATACCAGTCAGCCATTGCGAGTGTACCCATGAGTTTACCAGTAAAATTGCCAGGGTTAGAGGTTCCAAGCCTGTTCTGTTCATTCTATTTCTATGAGCAAGCATCTGACACAACATTGACCAGAAAGGTAAGGGCAAACCCGTTGTAGAGAACTAGTGCTAATGCTCTTTATACTCTACCATTAGAGAGTGTACACGTAACCCTCTATTAACTCTGTATCTATACTGTACCCCTAGAGAGTGTAGACATAACCTTCTATTAACTCTGTATCTATGCTGTACCACTAGAGAGTGTAGACATAACCCTCTATTAACTCTGTATTTATACTGTACCACTAGAGAGTGTAGACATAACCCTCTATTAACTCTGTATTTATACTGTACCACTAGAGAGTGTAGACATAACCCTCTATTAACTCTGTATTTATACTGTACCACTAGAGAGTGTAGACATAACCCTCTATTAACTCTGTATTTATACTGTACCACTAGAGAGTGTAGACATAACCCTCTATTAACTCTGTATTTATACTGTACCACTAGAGAGTGTAGACATAACCCTCTATTAACTCTGTATTTATACTGTACCTTACATAGGCAGGTACAGGGTACAGTAAGATCATTGTTACTGACTGAGTAGTAATGATTTTCTGTTGATTGTGGTATTGTAAGGTTCTGCTTTTCTTTACTTAGTTAACCTTGTGTTCTTTTTCTTTGTGTTCTTGAACGTAGCCCTGTTTCTTTGTGTTCTGGAACGTAGCCCTGTGTTTCATTTTTTATCATTGTTTTCACCTGTGTTCGTTTCTCACCTGGTCTCATCAGCTCCCTATTTAGTCGTTCAGTTATTTCTGTTTGTATGGTTGTGAGGTATTGTTTGTTTTTGACTGCCTACCTGTGTTTGACCATTGCCTGCATTTGCGACCACGATTCCTGCCTTCTGCGAAGGCTTAATTAACGTCTGCTTGTGAAGCTACACCTTTTTCTCCCTAAGTATTCATTACAGAATACCTCGCCCAAAAACAGAATGGATTCAGCGGAGCTACAGAGCAGAGCCTAACCCGGCAAGAGGAGCTTATGGAGGAAATTTGCCATCTTCTCTTCCAGCCTATCCCTACTCCTCCAATTCCAGGTATCGTAACCCATAGCCCTCCTTAGTTCATACCCATGCCTAGAAAATATGACGGTTCACCTGGGAAATGTCAGGGATTTCTGATGCAATGCAGCAAATACATTGAGCACAACCCCACTAACTTTGTCACCGACAAGAGCAGGGTGGATTTTGTTGTCTCTACTCACAGGCAAAGCCCTGGATTGCCACTGCCATATGGACTGCCTACAGCACAGAACTCAGCTCGGAGACTCATTTCCATACCCTCTTCAAGGAGGTATTCGATCACTCTCCAACCGGTCGTCCTATAGGAGACCTCCTCATAGAATTTCAACAAGGATGCAATTCAGCTGCCGATTATGGCTGTAGGGAGGGGATGGGATGAGGTTGCTTTACTTACTGTCTACCAAAGAGGGCTCAACATGGAAGTTCAGGCAGAGCTGGCCTGTAAAGTTGAACTTCAGGATTTAAATCAATACATTCGTATGTCCATTTCCATTGACCACCTTATTGCCGACCGCCAAAGAATTCAGCCACCCAGGAACCCGAAACCTTCTCTTTCCATGATCCCGTCCGAGTCTTCCTGAGCCCATGCAGTTGGGCCATGCTCCTCTCCCATGTATCAAACGTCAAAAGCGGATCCATGAAAGGCTCTGCCTATACTGTGGAGGGAAAGATCATCTACTCAGCCATTGCCCTGTATACCCCCCCCCCCACAGAGATAAGGGTCCCCCCGCTGCCATGCAGGTATGCGTGTCCTTATTTCTAAATGTCTCCCAGAAGCAATTCTCCATCCCAGTATTTCTAAATGTCTCCCAGAAGCAATTCTCCATCCCAGTATTGATAACCGTGAAGGGGGTTACCAAGTACGCAGAAGGCTTGATAGATTCGGGAGCAGCAGGTAATTTTATCGATCACCAGCTAGTACAAGCGCTTGACATTGATCTGTCACCCCTCCCTTAAGGATTAACACCCTGGATGGGCAGCCATTGGGCACGGGCTTCATCACTCACCTGATACAGAGCGTCACCCTTTCAGATTGGCGTCTTCCACTCCAAAACCATTCAACTCATGGAACTCTCATCCCCCAAACAGACACTCGTCCTCAGACACTCGTCCTCGGACACCCCTGGCTTTGTCGTCACGACCCTGCCATCTCGTGGCAACAAGGTGAAATACTGTCCTGGTATTCTACTTGCTTCTCCAGTTGTCTCAGCCTACCCTGCAGAGCCACCACCATTGAGGACTCTGCCTCGTACAGTGCCACCCAGCATACCATCTGAATACGCCCAGTACAGCAATGTCTTCAGCAAAATCGAGTCCTCCACTCTGCCAAAATGAGGCAATGGAGAACTACATTGAATCACTCAAACGGTTTCATTCGTCCTTCACCGGCTGCATCCAGCTTCTTCTTCGTGGGGAAAAAAGTACGGTGGTCTTTGTCCATGTATTGATTGTCGTTCCCTGAATGACATCACAGTCAAGAACCATTTGCCTCTTCCTCTGATCTCAGCGACCCTTGAACAAGTGGGCAGCGCCAACATCTATACTAAGCTCGACCTGCAAAGTGCATATAACCTTGTCTGTATACGTGAAGGTGACGATTGGAAGATAGCCTTTATCACCGCTCGAGGGCACTACGAATACCTGGTCATGCCCTACGGCCTTACGAACGCCCCCGCCATCTTCCAATCCTTAATGAATAAGGTTTTCCAGGATATGATCAACCGCTTTCTCATCGTCTACATTGTTGACATCTTGATTTACTCCTACTCCCTAAAAGAACACATACAGCATGTGCAAAAGGTTTTTCAAAGGCACCTTGACCATAACCTTTATGTGAAGACTGTAACCTCGGTAAGCTTCTTACAGACAACTGGAGGGGTCTGCATGGATGAGAACAAAGTCACTGCCATCAATAACTGGCCCATACCCACCACCGTTAAGGAACTCCAACGTTTCATTGGGTTCTCCAACTATCGCAAGTTCATTCAGAACTTCAGTTCTACTGCCGCTCCCCTAACTGCCCTTACCAGCCAAAAGACCCTGACCCTTCAATGGACTGATACGGCCCTGACTGCGTTCAATAACTTGAAACACCTCAGCTCCTGTCCTTCGCCAACCTGATCCGACCCTTCCTTTCACCCTTGGTGGATGCCTCCGGAGTAGGAGCCATACTCTAAGTGGGTGGGAGCACCTCCCAAATCACATCCCTGTGCCTTCTTCTCCAGGAAGTTATTCCCCGCTGAGAGGAATTATGATGTGGGGAACAGCACTCCTCGCCATCAAGCTGGCCGTCAGAGTGGCGCCACTGGTTGGAAGGCGCACAACATCCCTTTCTCATCCTAACAGATCATTGTAATCTGGAATATATCAGATGGGCCAGCAGATTAAACTCCAGACAAGCCTGCTGGGCTCTTCACACACTTCCATTTTCATGTTTCATGTCATCCTTGGAAAGAAAAACGTAAAAGCTGATGCTCTCTCCTGCCAGTTTGACCTTCCGACCAGTAACTCAGACCCTACACAAATTCTTCCTTCCTCTTGCATTATGGGACTGGTACAGTGGGTACAAGAAGCCCTAACCTCAGACCTGGCTCCTCCTGAGACACCAGCTGGGAAGAGTTATGTACCAGCAGCTGTTACACCTCAACTGATGTAATGGTGTCACACATCCTTGGGGTCAGGACATCTGGGCATTACACGAACCACCGACTCTCTTGCCCGGAGGTTCTGGTGGTCCTCACTGGCATCTGACGTAAGGGATTATGTACTCTCCTGTCCAGTCTGTGCCCAAACCAAAAGCCCTCGTCATCTCCCTTCCGGGAAGCAACTTTTGCTAATCCCTCACAGAGCCTGGTCCCACATTGCTGTTGACCTCATCACAGACCTTCCTGAATCCGCTGGCAACACCACTGTCCTTGTCATAGTAGAAGGTTTTTCAAAAATGTGTCTGGTTCCTCTAACGCCATGGAATTGTCTGAGTGTATGTTCCAGCAGGTGATCCGTCTGTATGGGATTCCGGAGGACATTGTCTCTGACCGCGGGCCCCAGTTTGTCTCCCGGGTGTGGCGAGCCTTCTGTGACCGACTGGGGGTCGACCTCAGCCTCTCCTCCGGGTACCACCTCAGACCAACGGGTAGACGGAACGCCTGAACCAAGAAATGGGGAAGTACCGCTGCCAACAATGTTCTGCCTCTCCACACGGCTGGAGTCGGTATATGGCCTGGGCCGAATACGCTCAGAACTCACTCATGCACTCATCCCTCCGCCTTACTCCGTTTCAGTGTTTCCTTGGTTACCAACCCCCCATGTTTCCCTGGGAGGCGGAGCCTGGTACTGTCCCAGTTGTCAACGACTGGTTTCGGCATAGTGAGCTGGTATGGGAGACCGCTCACCGGAATCTACAGGAAGCCTCTAATACCTAGAAACGCTTATCTGACAGACGCCGCCTACCTACTCCACTCTTTCACCCCGGACAACGTGTGTGGCTCCGCCTCCCCTGCAAAATTCTGTCCTTGCTTCATTGGTCCCTTCAAAATAACCCATCGCATCAACCCTGTCACGTACCGCCTCCAGTTACCCCGTCAGTATAAAATATCCTCATCCTTCCATGTGTCCCTGTTAAAATTGGTCACTGTCAGTCCTCTTCATCCTCCAGTCTCTACCCGCAGTGCGTCCCCACCATTGGATGTCGGAGGGGAACCTGCCTATGCCATACGGGCCATCCTTGATTCCAAACACCCGAGGGGTCGCATCCCCTACCTAGTGGGCCTGAAGACCAGTCCTGGGTCCCCGACCAAGACATCCTCAACCCAGAGATGATTCAGACATTTCACAATAATCGTCCTGCTCCCTGACCTTGGGGTCGACCCCCGAATAGACCCACTGGACATCAGCCTCGACGCAGAACGTTGGGTCAGTCCACGACCTCGTCGAACCAGCCTGCCGGACCTCGCTGCGGAGGTAGGCATCCGACTCTGCTCCTTCGCCCGCTCAACCCTCCGGTGCCGTTGGGTCATCAGGAACCTCCCTGGGGGGGAACTGTAAGGTTCTGCTTTCCTTAGTCAACCTTGTGTTTTTCTTTGTTCTGGAACGTAGCCCTGTCTTTCATTTTTGTTCATTTTCACCTGTTTGTTTCTCACCTGGTCTCATCAGCTCCCTATTTCGTTCATTCTGTTTGTATGGTTGAGGTATTGTTTGTTTTTGACTGCCTACCTGTGTTTGACCATTGCCTTCTGTGAAGGCTTAATAAACTTCTGCTGCGCTCTGCATGTGAATCTACACCTTTTTCTCCCTGAGTATTCAAGGAGATGCAGAAAAATTCATCCATGCTTTTGTCACTTCTAGGTTAGACTACTGCAATGCTCTACTTTCCGGCTACCCGGATAAAGCACTAAATAAACTTCAGTTAGTGCTAAACACGGCTGCTAGAATCTTGACTAGAACCAAAAATGGTATCATATTACTCCAGTGCTAGCCTCTCTACACTGGCTTCCTGTTAAGGCAAGGGCTGATTTCAAGGTTTTACTGCTAACCTACAAAGCATTACATGGGCTTGCTCCTACCCATCTTTCCGATTTGGTCCTGCCATATATGCGTACGCTATGGTCACAAGACGCAGGCCTCCTTACTGTCCCTAGAATTTCTAAGCAAACAGCTGGAGGCAGGGCTTTCTCCTATAGAGCTCCATTTTTATGGCATGGTCTGCCTATCCATGTGAGAGACGCAGACTCTGTCTCAACCTTTAAGTCTTCACTGAAGACTCATCTCTTCAGTAGGTCCTATGATTGAGTGTAGTCTGGCCCAGGAGTGTGAAGGTGAACGGAAAGGCACTGGCGCAACGAACAGCCCTTGCTGTCTCTGCCTGACCAGTTCCCCTCTCTCCACTGGTGCTTTTCTATGCCATCCCTAGGAGGGGTGCGTCACTTGAGTGGGTTGAGTCACTGATGTGATCTTCCTGTCCGGGTTGCACCCCCCCCCCCCCCACTTGGGTTGTGCTGTGGTGGAGATCTTCTTGGCCTATACTCGGCCTTGTCTCAGGATGGTAAGTTGGTGGATGAAGATATCCCTCTAGTGGTATGGGGGCTGTGCTTTAGAAAAGTGGGTGGGGTTATATCCTGCCTGTTTGGCCCTGTCCAGGGGTATCGTCGGACGGGGACACAGCGTCTCCTGACCCCTCCTATCTCAGCCTCCAGTATTTATGCTGCAGTAGTTTGTGTCGGGGGACTAGGGTCAGTCTGTTATATCTGGAGTATTTCTCCTGTGTCAATTTAAGTATGCTTTCTTTCTTTCAACCTGAGCCCTAGGACCATGCCTCAGGACTACCTGGCCTGATGACTCCTTGCTGTCCCCAGTCCACCTGGCCGTGCTGCTGCTCCAGTTTCAACTGTTCTTCTTGTGGCTATGGAACCCTGACCTGTTCACCGGATGTGCTACCTGTCCCAGACCTGCTGTTTTCAACTCTCTAGAGACCTCAGGAGCGGTAGAGATACTCTGAATGATCGGCTATGAAAAACCAACTGACATTTATTCCTGAGGTGCTGACCTGTTGCACCGTCGACAACCACTGTGATTATTATTATTTGACCCTGCTGGTCATCTATGAACATTTGAACATCTTGGCCATGCTCTGTTATAACCTCCACCTGGCACAGCCAGAAGAGGACTGGCCACCGCTCATAGCCTGGCTCTTCTCTAGGTTTCTTCCTAGGTTCTGGCCTTTCTAGGGAGTTTTTCCTAGCCACCGTGCTTCTACACCTGCATTGCTTGCTGTTTGGGGTTTTAGGCTGGGTTTCTGTACAGCACTTTGTGACATCAGCTGATGTAAGAAGGGCTTTATAAATACATTTGATTTTATATTCATTACAGGTATGTGTAAATACACACATTTGCATTAGATCCATGAACACACTCAAACCCCCTCTCCTCGTCACAGAATTATTGCTTTGGATTACTGATTTAATGAACTACAAAACAGTCATCAATACAATGTCAGTGTATCCACATGTTCAGTTCCACTGTACCAGCCGATGTAATTACTATGAAAATAGAGTCAAGCCAAGTGTGACCACTTTATCTTCCTCCATCCCACTGTGACGTCCCTAGGCTACGACTCTTCTCACTGATGGTGTTATTTTCTCAGTCTGAGACACACAGGCGCACTCTTCAGAATGTAGATGTCTTCAGTGGTGCTGGTGTTTTTAGGCCTGTTGCTGCCTAACTTTTGGTTGGTATCCCTACAGCAGCTGCCACAGTCATAAGTGTCATAGAAAAGTGGCCTTCATTATCAGAACATATCTATTTTTGTAGTTCCCATGCCAGAAGTGTATTTGGTATCAGTTCTTTGTAGCAGACAGTTCTTTCACACACACTCTTGCACATTCGCATGCACACTGTTAGTCTACACCTGTTGTTTACGAAGCATGTGAATGAATACTATTTTATTTGTCACTCTCTCTCTCTGGTATTCTGTGAGGCCGAGGTGCAACATCCATACTCCCTCTCCTGACTCCTCTTTGCATGCGGATATGTAGGGTCATCTGAATAATCCTCAGATGACCCGACACCTCTGTGGGAATGAAATGTGGTTGTTTGTGCCCATGCGCGTGTGTGTGCATCAGAGCCAGTAAACTGACACAACGCAACACATGACTGATCAAAGTGTGCAGGAATAATGTCTACTTTCCATTTGAATAGCTTTTCCACTTGTCTGTAAGGCAAAGAATTAGGGGAGTGATGTTTCACTTTGTCCCTAATCCTCCCCTCGTCGTTTCCTCCTGTCCGGTGTTTGCTTTTACCGTCTCCTGTGAATGTCAAACACTTACAGAATTTAACATTTAGAATTCTCTCACAAACGGAATTATCTTTTTATTATCACTTTAACCAAGCTGTCTGAAACAATTTTTTTTTAAATTTAGGCCAGGGGGGAACCGTGAGGGCCTTCTACGCCTTCAGAGAAGGCCTAAGGATTTATAAAATAATTGTTTTTAAACTATACATGTCATTTGAATTTATATTTCATATTTTCAATTCTATTTCAATTGTATTCTAATTATATTTTTAAATGATATTCTGATTAAATCTCTTCAATTTGTGTTGGAAAGGGTTAACACTGAAAATATGTTTTTACCTACATTCATACCGTTTCTTTACTGTGTCCAGTTTGCTAATTATCCCCGAAAGGAAAGCTAGACAGTCAAGGAGGATTTTTTTTTTGTTGCACATATTGACAGTTTTTTCCTCAAATTGTCAATATGGCCCTCCGGACATTGTTGAAGACCAAATGCAGCCCCCGTGAGAATTTGTTTGACACCCCTGAGCTATGTAGAAGGCATGTGCCATTCAATTTATAAGGGCCTTCTCGAAGGCCAAAATAGCGAACAGTAGTTTTCCGACATTCTAACTAGCCAGCTTTTGTCAGCTAGTAAAAAGTGTGTAGCGGCTGCAGCAGCTGTTATCGAAAAAGATATTGCTAAATTGTTAGATTCGCCTTCTCAAGATTAACTTTAAACAAATTAAGTTTCAAATGATTATCATCTGGTGAGTGGAACCATGTTTTTTATTGCAGCTCGATTACTGTTGGTAGCTATCTCTTTGAAAATAAATAGATTGTGTGTGTGAAACATTGTTCCACTTAAACTTTAGATCACCGGTTAGGCTACTTGATGTGTTAAATGTGAAAAATATGTTTGCAAATGGAAGTAATAGTTTCACATTTCGATTGGGAAATGCTTAGTCTAATGGTTGTTTTTGTATTATGTGATTGGGACCTACTGGCTTATGTCTGAGTGAATGGCCTGCTTATCTTTCAACTTCATGCTGTGTGTGACTGCTGTCTTTCTATCGACCCTATGTGTTTTACAAAAAGTCTGCTCTCCTACATGGTGATAGTGATGGCGTTAGGCTAACAGGTTGTGTAAGCTGTGTGGTTGTTGTTGCTGGTAGCATTATCCGTGTGGGTGCTGTGTCTGTGAGTGGAAGCCAGTAGCATGGATCAGCCTCAGGCCTTTTTTATTCAGTTGGGCGCATTAAGTGGTGTTATGTTCCTGTTATTTTACTTTATTTTTGAGTTTGATACAATGTGTTGGAAGATTTTCTTTCCACACTTTTTTGTTGTAGGTAGAACCATTTGGGGTTCCATGTGGAACCCTCTGTGGAAAGGGTTCTAAGTGGGAACCAAAAGGGTTCTACCAGGAACCAACAAAGGTATTCCAAAGGGTTCTCCTATTGGGACAGCCAAACAACACTTTTAGGTTCTAGATAGCACCTTCATTTCTAAGAGTGTAGGTCCAATAGCCAATGTTCCCAACTGATTTAGGTCATGCAGGTAAAGTGTGCAGTAAAACTTTTGAGAAGGAAGTGATGTCACTATTACCACAGACTCTTTGCTGTAGGGGCCGATTCCAATTTAGGAAATTATGCCTTTCTTACGCTCGCCTTTCCTACTCACAGTAGTTGGTATTCAGACTTACGTTGTGCAGGTGCGTAACGGGCTTTGAAGGCGTGGTTCCCTTGCGCTCCCTGAATAAATGTAATTCAACCTCTGAAAACCCTCCCACTTGCTGGCCAACAGATTTTGTCGTGGACTTTTCATTCAATAATTTGAAGGCATTACATTCCAGGCCAGAGAGATCAAGATATCCCAACTGGCGGATGACACTTCACTTTAAAAAAAAATGTGTCTCAAGCTAGATTAGCATTGGATATCGTGAAGCAGTTCTCCAAAATCTCAGGTTTGGCATTAAATCTTTCCAAATGTGAGATGTTTGTTTTGAAAGGAGCTGTCAACCCAGCAGATTGTAACATCTCTGAAAAAGATACTGTAACCTACCTTGGTGTAAAGATCACCAAAAATCTTAAGGCTGTGAATGATCTTAATTTGAACCCTGTAACTGAATCTGTCAAAAACAAATTATCCTCATGGTTAGGGAGGGATTTAAGTCTTCAAGGAAGGGTGCTTTTATCCAAAGCTGAGGGGCTATCTCGTGCATCCTATCTTTTTTCATCTATTGATATTCCCAAATCCACTTGCTGTACCTTAGGCTTTTGTACAACTTCATATGGAAAAACAAGCCACATAAGATAAAGAGATATTATCACCAACAGGGTTTGTGATGGTGGTCTAAATGTCTTAGATTTCACTCTCTTCAATCAGATATCAAAGGTCAACTGGATTAAAAGATGCATAAAAATCCTCATAGTTTCTGGAATATTATACCTCATTATGTTTTTCAGAAGCTCGGAGGGCTTAATTTTTTACTACGATGTCCATATATTGTGGGTAAACTTCCTGTGAAACTGGCAGATTTTCACAAGCAGGCTTTAATGTGCTGGGCTTTGTTGTATAAACACAACTTTTCACCTCATAAATGTTTTATATGGAACAATGGGTCGATATTATATAGAAACAAGATGTTATTTTACCATAAATGGTTCTCGAAAAACATTGTCCTTGTCAGCCAATTAGTTAATATTAGTGGGAATCTATTTACACGGAGAGAATTTATGGGAAGATACAACTTTGAGGTTTCAAGCAAGGAATATGACACTGTTATTAAAGCTATACCTAGTGGGATAAAAACTTTACTTCAGAATAATACATATCTTGGAATATCTCCGATTGTAAGCGATATTCAGGTGAATGGCATTGGTCTACTAGATACGAAATTCAACAATCGTTTATTGAGGGATATTTTCTACAGGAAGTCTATTCCCTCTGCGATATTCTGTTGGGATTCATCGTTTGATGTAAACTGGCGCCGTGCTTGGCTCACTCCACACAAATTTATGGTGACCAATAAAGTAAAGGAGATCTCCTTTAAGATAATCCATAGATTCTATCCGTGTAATAGCTTGATTTCTTGATGTTGATGTGAATGCAGTTTTTGTGAACTAGAAACTGAATCTATTGAACACTTATTCTGTAATTGTTTATATAGTGAAGTGTTCTGGACTGATGTAAAAATACATCTTGGCCTCAAATTGCACCATTGAAAACCATTGAAATTTCAAAGTTTGACATATTATTTTACTACACTGATTACACAATTGAAAGTGAGTATGTCATAAATCTCTTTATTTTATTAGGAAAATATTTCATACACAAATCAAAATTTATGAAGAAAAAGCCCCTTTTCTTAATTTTTTTTTAATCTGATTTGGAAAACTATTTAGAGTCTTTAAAACGTATACAAAACAAAATGTCAAAAAAATGTATTCGCTATATGTCTGTATTTGATATAATGTGGAATAGTTTTTAAAAAATTGTTTCTCTCATTTCTTTGGAATCCCTCTGGCTGTTATGTTTGTTTTGCATGTTACTGTTAAAATATAAAAAATACAAAAAATAAAGAACTTTTCATTCAATACGGTTGTCAGTACATTTATCTTAAACCATCCCTTTAAATATGGTGTACCTCTAATTAGAATTTTGTCGACAGATTAGAATACATTGAGAGAACAGGTTAATTAAGAAAATAGGGATCAATGAAAGTAATCCATCTAAATATATGCATATTAGTTTCCGTTTCAGCACCAACTGGTAGATGTAAAAAATACTCAGATTTTGTAGATTATTTAGGCACATTTTAGGGTTAGGAAAGTACTGTATGTATGAATCATTAAAGAAATATGTTTGGAGAGCATTTACGCACAAAATATATTGATGGATTCAAAATACAGTGGTATGATTCATCCTGAATGTTGTCATATTCAAGTTCAATCCATTAAATATTGGAAGGTGGAAAGAATTGTACAATAAGGGTGGTCCTATAAATCTACCCTAATTTTCACTAATCATGGAACTGTATGACAAAGGTCCATTCATTGTGAACCGATTTTCAGTTTGCTTCCATATGGCTGGTTTCGCATTCATCTCCAGGGATCATAAGGAATAATCATTTAAAACAATTGCTATGTATTTACAATCCCCTTCTCCAAAACGGATGACTAATTTACCTAGCTCATATTAATAGCTCTTATCAATGTATAAATTACAGTGCATAGAGAATGCTGTTATTTATATAAGAAAGTAGATGCTTTTCCCACGTGAAACCGGCAGGTTCGCTCAACCTTAGTCATGGTTTCCTTACTAAATGTGGTGGAATTATGAGGGAATGAAATCAAGGTCAGAATACGGTTTATCTGTAGACACACCACCGCCACACCTTAATTTCTTAATTCTCCACCCCGAATGAATAGCGGGTAAATAGCATGCTATTCTCATGCTTAAATTCAAGGTCAGAATACGCGTTGAGAGAAAAGTGCATACAAAGGGAACAACGTTCCATTTACGCACGCTTAAATCAGATCGGAATCGGAGCCTAGATAGTTTAAGGATGAAGACTGTTATTTGGTTCAACATTGCGGTCAATGCCCAGAATGGATTCTTAAAGGTTAGGCTTGGATGAATCCCGGGGTAAACAGACAGCTGTGTGGGGTTCATGAGTCTCCACGATTATAAACCATATCTGTTAATCCTTTCCATTTATAATTGCCACACAGCCTTTCTCTCTCTCTCTCTCTCTCTCTCTCTCTCTCTCTCTCGCAGCACATGGTTAACTACTTATATGTTCACTGCAGAGGTTTTGCTGCGTAAATAACTGCATATTAGATCCAGTATCCCCTTATGCTGCATTATAATATACAGCTGGATGTGACATTATGTTCTCTTTCATGTAGATTATGATTTCTCTCATGGATTAAGCTTGTCTCTGACTGACACGCTCATTATGGTAGCAGTCCAAATACAGAGTCAGTCCCCAAAAAGCATCATTTTGTTCATGTTATTGTAAAAATAATAATACCGATATTGTGGTATAGTACTGATATTGTGCATTATATATATATACATGTATTTTAGACCCATGTATACCCATGTAAACATGTGTGATACTTCGATAGGACAGAAGGCATGTGCAGAAACAAGACAAAGATAACACAACAAGTACAGTTTGTCAGTGGCTACCAACCTTAGACCTGGATGATCTACACACGGTGTGCAAGCATTTTTTCAACACTAAAACATGCGATTCGACTAACAGTTAAGACATTGTTGGTTCTAGGTTGAGAAAAAGCCTGAGTACCTTGTAGCTCTCCAGGACCAGGGTTGGTTGTCACGGGTGTTACTGTATAAGCTTGCATAAAAGGGAAGCTATATTTATTCAAAGCCAAGCTTACAGATTGAGTCAGAGGAAGAGAAGGAAAAACAACGAATGACAGGCATAGACATGCAACATCACTGACAGAAGCCTTAAAGATTAATCTACATTTTTTCATAATCCACAGTTGGCTACCAGATACGGAACTTGCAGTTCTGTGTCCAATGTACAGTCAATGTGTGATCGACAAGGATGAGTATATCAACAAAGAGCAGATGAGGAAATAGTGAAAACTCATTTCAAGTACTTAACACCTAAAATTGGAACTCTTAAGCAGGCAATATTCTCAACAATCTCCAAGTCATTCTTTCTGGGAAGTACTGACGAACGCTGAGCTACTCAATGAACTATTCTATTCAGCTATTCATTCCTTTTTTGTGAATTACTGAATGCTGAGCTGCGTGCTCCAATATTCCCTCTAGTGGATTGCCCATTTTGTCAGAACATAAATAGGAATGTGGAGAGAGAGAAGTTGAGAAGAAATAGGAAACGGAGGGATGGATGTAATCCAGTCTCAGGCTGAGTGAGCGGGACCAGAAGGAGGAGAAGGAGGGAGGAAAGTCATCCAGTCTCCGGCTGAGTGAGGGGGACCAGAAGGAGGAGAAGGAGGGAGGAAAGTCATCCAGTCTCAGGCTGAGTGAGGGGGACCAGAAGGAGGAGAAGGAGGGAGGAAAGTCATCCAGTCTCAGGCTGAGTGAGGGGGACCAGAAGGAGGAGAAGGAGGGAGGAAAGTCATCCAGTCTCAGGCTGAGTGAGGGGGACCAGAAGGAGGAGAAGGAGGGAGGAAAGTCATCCAGTCTCAGGCTGAGTGAGGGGGACCAGAAGGAGGAGAAGGAGGGAGGAAAGTCATCCAGTCTCAGGCTGAGTGAGTGGGCCAGTGAGCTCCTCCTCCTCTCTCACCACTGGGAGCTGGCTGCTGCTGGCGCTGCGAGCCTCGACCTGCTCAGAGACCGTCGGGAGGGATGAAGTGTCCAGGAGCGCTGGAGGGACAGGATGAAGAGGCAGACATGGAGAAGGATGAGGGGGAGGAAGAGAGGGAGGATAGAGTGGAAGACGAGTGTGAGGATAGAGAGTAGGAAGAGGAGGACAGGGAGGATGAGGAGGAAAAGAGGGAGGATGAAGAGAAAGAGGATAGTGAAGAGGAAGAGAGAGAGGAACACAAGGAAGAGAAGAGGAAAGACAGGGTTTGGAGAGGAATGGTACAGGTAAAATGGAAGGGATAGTGTTGGAAGATGAAGGATTGAGGGAGGAAGAAGCCAAAGGGAAGGCATGAAAGTTAGAACAGCTGCAAAGGAGACAGACTCTGACATAGAAGAGGAAAAAGCTTTAATGTAAAGTCAATGAAACTTTGAATATCCTGTATTCATTAATCCAGAGTGTGTTTGTATCTCCAAGACTATATGTCTATGTTGACTCCATCTACATCTTCAGTCAGATAGGACAGGGAAAATATGGCACATTAAACAAATTCAAAACACCATTTGTATCCAGAGAGATTCAGACAGAGGTGTGTGATTTTGTGCTGCTTGTTATCCGTCGGAAATGAGAGAAAACATATCGGAGCTTCGAATGATTGGAAGTGATGACCATTAGCATAATATGATGAAATCTGAGAGAAACATCAAGTGAATTAATACAAAAGCTGTCAGGGGCCCAGTCTCGTTAGTGTGCCAAGTCAAACAGCTATGATTCTCCTACTGTATAAACAGGCCTAGCAGGTGGTATTTCATTAATAGCATCCAGAACTCGCTCAGCAGTTGCCTGTCAGAGTAGTTCTTAGAGTAGTGTAAGTAAATAAAGTTAAATTAATAAAGTACAGTTGCCTGTCAGAGTAGTTCTTAGAGTAGTGTAAGTAAATAAAGTTAAATTAATAAAGTACAGTTGCCTGTCAGAGTAGTTCTTAGAGTAGTGTAAGTAAATAAAGTTAAATTAATAAAGTACAGTTGCCTGTCAGAGTAGTTCTTAGAGTAGTGTAAGTAAATAAAGTTAAATTAATAAAGTACAGTTGCCTGTCAGAGTAGTTCTTAGAGTAGTGTAAGTAAATAAAGTTAAATTAATAAAGTACAGTTGCCTGTCAGAGTAGTTCTTAGAGTAGTGTAAGTAAATAAAGTTAAATTAATAAAGTACAGTTGCCTGTCAGAGTAGTTCTTAGAGTAGTGTAAGTAAATAAAGGACGCACACCTCGCACTTAATTTTCTCCTTGCTGTGGATTTATTTCACCAAGGAGAGATGAGTGTGACTTTTTTTCCATTTGTAAAGTTATAATGTAGTTCAAAGAGAGTAGGGACATTTGTCACAGGGAGAAAGGATGACCTAAAATGTACACCGCACCTGCCTCCTAGGGACTTTGTCATAGAGAGTAGTAGGGATGTCCTAAAATGTACACCACAACTAACTCCTTGGGACTTTTGTCATGGGCAGAAGGTATTTTCTATAATGTGCACCATAGTATTCTTGAGGAGATTCTGAGAGGAGCTTTAGCCTACTTACCTCCTGGGATCTCTGTGAGCTCGTTGAGAGGAGGCACTGTCTCCAGTGTGTTGGCGTAGTCCTTAGCTGCTACTCTCTGAGCATGTCGCGCCTCAATCTCCTTCTTCGTCCTGGGGATACGGCATTTGAAGATGCAGCATAGGGTGATGACTTACAAATGGAGAAAGAGGGAGACAAAGTGAGAAAGATAAAATATAATAGTATTTCCTATGTGGAATGTTATGTGTTTCTGATGTACATCTGAAGACGTTTTGAATTAGACACTACTCAACTGTGTCACATTACAGCTATTATATAACTGTATAAGTGACACTTCATTATCCGCTGTTATCAGACTATTTTCCTTTTTGTTGATTTGGGCTCTGTCATGACATGGTAAACTGTTACTGTATAGATGTCTAATGGATTATCACTAAACTAGAAAGCCATCTTTGTCTTGTGAAGTGTAATTGCTGTCCTCCACCCCTTATTGAACCATGCATCATGTGGTTTAATAAAAAATCCCAAACAGACGATGCCATTACCATTTGGAACCCTTCCTCATAATAACCATCATGACAATTCAGCGCATATAATATTACAGGACCATGATATTTATTTTACCTTTATTTTAGCAGAGTCCCATTGAGACCAACGTCTCTTTAGCCAAGTAAAACTCAACTCCACACATTGTCCCGTGTAATTGAGTACTGTTCTTTGGGTGCTGAAATCCACAGTATTTATAAATTATAATGTTTTACTTTTACCCTTTTTCTCCCCAATTTCATGGAATCCAATTGGTAGTTACAGTCTTGTCTCATCGTTGCAACTCCCATACGGACTCAGGAGAGGCGAAGGTCGAGAGCCGTGCATCCTCCGAAACACAAACCAACCAAGCTGCACTGCTTCTTCACACAATGCCCACTTAACCCGGAAGCCAGCCGCACCAACGTGTCGGAGGAAACAGCGTACACCTGGCGACCGTGTCAATGTGTACTGAGCCCGGCCCGCCACAGGAGTCGCTAGTGCACGATGTGACAAGAACATCCCTGCCAGCCAAACCCTCCCCTAACCCGGACGACTCTGGGCCAATTTTGCGCCGCTCCATGGGTCTCCCGGTTGCAGGCCAGCTGCGACAGAGTCTGGACTCGAACCCAGAATCTCTAGTGGCACACACCACTGCGTCACTCGGGAGGCCTGAAATCCATTGTTTTTTATACAAACTTCTATGTGATGTAGGAGCTCCAGTCCGCCCACACTAGTTGCTGCTCAACTCTGTTGATGTGAAATACATCATGGAGTTCAGTTTAACTTGGCTAAGGTCTAAAGCCCTGCATCTCACAATTAAACAACAAATTACACATTCGCCTCTCCATGCATCATGCAATATATCTGTTCAGTATGCAAACTAGTTGGACCATAAAGCCAAATACTTTGCCTATCATAAGCATTCAACCCCCTTGGATTTCATCACATTTTGTGTTACAAAGATTTAAATGTCATTTTTGGACAATGATCTACACGAAATATTCTGTAATGTCAAAGTGGAAGAAAAATTCTAACATTTCTCTTAGATTAATGAAAAATAAAACACTAATTAATTAGATAACTATTCACCCCCCTGATTCAATATATGTTCAAAACACATTTGGCAGCTAACTGCTTCTGTGAGTTGTGCAATATTTGCCCATTATTCTTGAAAAAAATCTTCAAGTTTGGTCAAGGTTTTGGGGATCAAGGCTAGACAGCAATTTTTAAGTCTTTCCATAGATTTTCAAGCAGATTTAAAACTGTAACTTCAAATCAAATGAAATGCTTTGTAACAACAGGTGAAGATGAAAGTGAAATGCTGACTTACGGGTCCTTTTCCAACAATGCAAAGTTAAAGATGAAATATATAAACTACCGGTCAAAAGTTTTTTGTTTGTTGTTTCATCTGTTCAAACAATAGTACACAAGTATAAACACCATGGGACCACGCAGCCATCATAACGCTCAGGAAGGAGACATGTTCTGTCTCCTACAGATGAATGTACTTTGGTGCGAAAAGTGAAAATCAATCCCAGAACAATAGCAAAGGACCTTGTGAAGATGCTGGAGGAAACAGGTACAAAAGTATCTATATCCACAGTAAAACGAGTCCTATATCGACTTAACCTGAAATGCCGCTCAGCAAGGAAGAAGGCACTGCTCCAAAACCGCCATAAAAAAAAGCCAGACTACGGTTTGCAACTGCACATGGGGACTAAGGTTGTACTTTTTGGAGAACTGTCCTCTGGTCTGATGAAACGAAAATAGAACTGTTTGGCCATAATGACCATCGTTATGTTTGAAGGAACAAGGGGGACGCTTGCAAGCTGAAGAACACCATCCCAACCATGGGAAGCTTGTGGAAGGCTACCCAAAATGTTTGACCCAAGTTAAACAATTTAAAGGCAATGCTACCAAATACTAATTGAGTGTATGTAAACTTCTGACCCACTGGGAATGTGATGAAAGAAATAAAAGCTGAAATAAATCATTCTCTCTACTGTTATTCTGACATTTTACATTCTTAAAATAAAGGGGTGATCCTAACTGACCTAAGACAGGGAATTTTTACTAGGATTAAGTGTCAGGAATTGTGAGAAACTGAGTTTAAATGTATTTGGCTAAGGTGTATGTAAACTTCCAACTTCAACTGTATATATATATACACAGAGTGACACGAGAAATAAATACACTGAATAATGAATAAAAATAACGAGTAAAAATGGCAGGGAGTACCAGTACCGAGTCGATGTGTAGTGGTACGAGGTAATTGAGGTAGCTATGTACAGGTAGCGGTAAAGTGACTAGGCAACAGGATAGATAATAAACAGTAGCAGCAACGTATGTGGTGAGTGTGAAAGTATGTCTGTGTGTGTGAGTGTGTGTGTGTGGTGTCAGTATGCTTGTCTGTGCGTGTTATGTGTGTGTTTGGGCGTATGTGTGTGTTAGGTTGTCGATGTAAGTATGTGTGAGCGTGTGGGTAGAGTCCAGTGTGTGTGCATAGTCAGTGCAGGAGAGAGAGTGAAAAGAATGTATGTGTTCGGGTGTGTATGTGTTTGTTGGGGTGTCAGTGTAAGTATTTGTGAGTGTGTTTTGCTAGAGTCCAGTGTGTGTGCATAGAGTCAGTGTAGGAGAGTTAATGCAAAAATGGTCAATGCAGTTAATCCGGCTAGCCATTTGATTAGCTATTTAGCAATCTTGTTTAGCAGTCTTATGAATTGGGAGTAGAAGCTATTGAGGATCCCGTTGGTTCTAGACTTGGTGCACGATCAGCTCCTTTGTCTTGCTGACTTAGCCAAGCAGGAACATTCACTGTCTTCTTGGTAAGCAACTCCAGTGTAGATGTGGCCTTGTGTTGTACAGTAGGTTATTGTCCTGCTTAAAGGTGAAATTCCTCTCACAGTGTCTGGTGTAAAGCAGACTGAAGCAGATTCTCCTCTAGGATTTTGCCGACGCTTAGCTCCCTCCCATTTATTTTTATCCTGAAATACTCCCCAGTCGTTGCCGATGTCAAGCAAACACATACAATGATGCAGCCACCACCATGCTTGAAAATAAGGTGGCAGTTACTCAGTGATGTATTCTGTTGGATTTGCACCAAACATAATGCTTTGCATTTAGGCCAATAAGTACATTCCTTTCCCGTGTTTTTTTGCATCAATACTTTGGTCTCTTGTTGCATACAGGATGCATGTTTTAGAATATTTGTGTTCTGTATAATTTCTTTCACTCTGTCATTTAGGAGTCACTACAATGTTTTTTTTTATCCATCCTCGGTTTTCTCCCATCACAGCCATTGAACTCTGTATCTGCTTTAAAATCACCAATGGCCTCATAGTGACATCCCTGAGAAGTTTCCATCCTGTCCTACAGCTCAGTTCAGAAGGAGGACTGTATCTTTGATGTGTCTGGGTAGTTTAATATATCATCCACAGCATAATTATTAACTTCAGGTTTCAAAGTTTCAAGTTCTAAGTTTATTTGTCACGTGCACAGGATACAACAGCTGTAAAACAGTACAGTGAAATTCTTACCTTAAGAGCTCTTTCCCAACAATGTATTGATAGTAATAATAATATATACTGAGTGTACAAAACATTAAGAACACCTTCCTAATATTGAGTTGCTCCCCCTTTTGCCCTCTGAACAGCCTCAATTCGTAGGGGCATGGACTCTACAAGGTGTTGAAAGCGATCTACAGGGATGCTCGCCCATGTTGCAATTCTTCACACAAACCGGTGTGCCTGGCACCTACTACAATATTTCATTAAAAGGCACTTCAAGCTTTTGTCTTGCCCATTCACCCTCTGAATGGTACACGTGCGCAATGTCTTAGTTGTCTCAAGGCTTAAAAATCCTTCTTTAACCTGTCTCAGACGCCCAACAAGTCCTCAACTGGCAACTTCATTAAATAGTACCCACAAAACACCAGTCTCAATGTCAACAGTGAAGAAGCGACTCCGGGATGCTGGCCTTCTAGGCAGAGTTGCAAAGAAAAGGCCATATCTCAGACTGGTCAATAAAAATAAAAGATTAAGATGAGCAAAAAAACAGACACTGGACAGCGGAACTCTGCCTAGAAGGCCAGCATTCCGGAGTCGCCTCTTCACTGTTGACATTGAGACTGATGTTTTGCGGGTACTATTTAATGAAGCTGCCAGTTGAGGACTTGTGAGGCGTCTGTTTCTCAAACTAGACACTCTAATGTACTTGTCCTCTTGCTCAGTTGTGCACCGGGGCCTCCCACTCCTCTTTCTATTCTGGTTAGAGCCAGTTTGCGCTGTTCTGTGAAGGGAGTAGTACACAGCGTTGTACGAGATCTTCAGTTTCTTGGCAATTTCTCGCATGGAAAAGCTTTCATTTTTCAGATCAAGAATAGACTGACGAGTTTCAGAAGAAAGTTTTTTGTTTCTGGCCATTTTGAGCTTGTAATCGAACCCACAAATGCTGATGCTCCAGATACTCAACTAGTCTAAAGAAGGCCAGTGTTATTGCTTCTTTAAACAGGACAACAGTTTTCAGCTGTGCTAACATAATTGCAAAAGGGTTTTCTAATGATCAATTAGCCTTTTGAAATGATAAACTTGGATTAGCTAACACAACGTGCCATTGGAACACAGGAGTGATGGTTGCTGATAATGGGTCTCTGTACGCCTATGTAGATATTCCATAAAGAAAATCTGCCATTTCCAGCTACAATAGTCATATACAACATTAACAATGTCTACACTGTATTTCTGATCAAATTGATGTTATTTTAATGGCCCAAAAATGTGCTTTTCTTTCAAAACAACGACATTTATAAGTGACCCCAAACTTTTGAATGATAGTGTATATATTTTTTTAAATACACAAAAGTGGGGCTTCCCGAGTGCCGCAGCGGTCTAAGGAACTGCATCACAGTGCTTGAGGTGTCACTACAGACCTGGGTTTGATCCCAAGCTGTGTCACAACCGGCCATGACTGGGAGTCCCACAGGGCGGCGCACAATTGGCCCAGCGTCGTCCAGGTTAGGGGAGGGTTTGGCCGAGGCTTTACTTGGCTCTTCGCGCTCTAGCGACTCCTTGTGGCAGGCTGGGCGCCTGCAGGCTGACAACGGTCATCAGTTGAGTGGTGTTTCCCTTCAACACGTTGGTGCAGTTGGCTTCCGGGTTAAGCGGGCGGGTGTTAAGAAGCGTGGTTTGGCGGGTCATGTTTCGGAGCACACATGACTCGACCTTCGCCTATCCCTAGCCCGTTGGGGAGTTGCAGCGATGAGACAAGATTGTAATTGGATCGCAGTTGGATATAATGAAATTGGGGTCAAAAAATTATAAATTAAATAAAAAAATAAGAAACAAACACAAGTGTGACAGTGAAGGTGTTTGTGTCAGAGTGGGTAGAGACCTGTCGATGGGCATAGAGCTGGTGTGGATAGTCTGTGGGAGATAGAGAGCAGTAGCTGTTAGCCATTTAACAGTCTTATTGCCAGGGGATAGAAGCTGTTTAGGAGTATGTTGCTCTGAGCATTGATGCTATGGAGTATGGAGAACAGTCAATGTTTTGGGTGGCTGGAGTGTTTGGCAATTCTTTGAGCCTTTCTCAGACACTGTCTGGCATGTACGTACTGGATGGCTTGAGAATCACCCCCAGTGATGTGCTGGGCCGTCCGCATCACCCTCTGTAGGGCCTTCCTGTTGAGGGCGGTGCAGTTGCCATACCAGATGGTAATACAACCAGTCAGGATGCTCTTTTTGGTGCAGCTGTAAAACTTCCTGAGGATCTTTGGGGCCATGCCAAATAGTTGCAGCCTCCTGAGGGAGAAGAGGCTTGGTGTTGTTTTTTGTTGAAGCGTGCATAAAACGCATTGAGTTCATCTGGTAGAGAGACATTGTTGGGAAGATCACGGCTAGGTCTTCCTTTGTAATCCGTAATGGACTGTAGCCCTTGCCACATGCGTCAGGTGTTGGAGCCGGTGTAATCGGATTCCACCTTGTTCCTATATTGTCCTTCTGCCTGTTTGATGGCTCTGCAGAGGACTTCTTGTACGCGTTTATGTCCTCAGTCATAGCCTCTGGGTTGGCTGCGATAGCCCTGTGTGCAGTAGTTCTGTCCTTAAACGTATTGCATGCCTCTGTGTTAATCCAGGGCTTTTGATTGTGGAGCAGTGAACCTTTACTGTGAGGACAACATTGGCGATACATTTCCTGATGAAGCTGGAGGTGGTTAGCTCGTCGATGCTCTCTACGGAGCGCCTCACGGGTACTTCCTGTTTGAGCTTTTGTTTGTAAACAGGAAGCAGGAGTATATTCAATGTGTTATTTGTTATTGTTACCCATCTTTTAACTTTCAATGCCTTTCTTCATGTGGCTTTCAACAAGTTGTTCGTATGGGGGACAGAGGAAAGAGTAGTCCTTAGAAAATCATTCAATCCCTATCATTTAATTTTTCAATCCCACTTTGTAATGCAACAAAATGTGAAAAGGGGTGTGGATACTTATGATACCCACTGTAGCTGAGCTGTGGCATTGTGCCTTAATTGACTGACTGACTGACTAACTGACTGACTGACTGACTGACTGACTGACTAACTGACTGACTGACTGACTAAATGACTGACTAAATGACTGACTAACTGACTGACTGACTGACTAAATAACTGACTAATTGACTACCTGATTGACTAACTGACTGACTGACTAAATGACTGACTGACTGACTAAATAACTGACTAATTGACTACCTGATTGATTAATTGACTGACTGGCTAACTGACTGACTAACTAACTAACTGACTGACTGACTGACTGACTGACTGACTGACTGACTGACTGACTGACTGACTGACTAACTGACTGACTGACTGACTGACTAGTTGACTGACTGGCTGACTGACTAATCGACTGACTGACTGACTTACTGACTAACTGACTGGCTGACTGACTGATTAAACGACTGACTAACTAACTGACTAATTGACTGACTGACTGACTGACTAAGTGACTGACTGACTGACTGACTGACTAACTGACTGAATGATTGACTGACTGACTAATTCACTGACTGACTGACTGACTGATGACTAACTAACTGCAGACTGACTAACTGACTGACTGACTGATTAACTGACTAACTGATTGACTGACTAACTGACTGACTGACTAATTGACTGTCTGGCTGACTGACTAACCGACTGACTGACTAACTGACTGACTAATTGACTGGCTGACTGACTGACTGACTGACATTGACTAACTGACGGACTAACTGGCTGACTGACTAACTAATTGACTAACTGATGGACTAACTAACTGGCTGACTAACTAACTAACTGACTGACTGACTAAATGATTGACTGACGGACTAACTGACTAACTTGCTGACTGACTAACTATCTAACTGACTGACTGACTGACTGACTAACTAACTGCAGACTGACTGACTGACTGACCAACCAACTGACTGACTAATTGACTGACTAACTGATTAACTGACTGACTGATTAACTGACTAATTGACTATCTGACTAACTGACTGACATTGACTAACTGGTGGACGAACTGGCTGACTAACTAACTAACTGACTAACTAACTGATGGACTAACTGGCTGACTAACTAACTAACTAACTGACTAACTAACTGATGGACTAACTAACTGGCTGACTAACTAACTGACTGAATGACTAAATTACTGACTGACTGACTGACTGACTGACTGACTGACTTACTAACTGACTGAATGACTAAATTACTGACTGACTGACTGACTGACTGACTGAACTGACTGACTGACTGACTGACTTACTTACTAACTAACTGACGGGCTAACTAATGGACTAACAAACTGGCTGACTGACTAACAGGCTGACTGACTAACTAGCTAACTGACTGACTGACTGACTGACTGACTACTGATTGACTAACTAACTAACTGACTAACTGACTGATGTATAATACATTTTATTAATGTGATTTATGTAAATAGAATTGGAAGGGAGAATTGATGTGAGATTGATAGATACTTAAGTGAATATGTGTGAATATTCTCATCTCATAAATCATCTTGAATGAGTCTGGCACACGATTATGACAGGTCTGGAGAAATACTTACTGACTGCTAGAATAAACATAGAGAAGATGCCAATAACCTGCCATAACCGCAGTCCCCAGAACACGACTGTTTCTGAAGTGACTGGGTCTGGCTTCTTTGGGGGATCTGTCGGTAAAAGCTGAGGAAAAAGAGTCAAAATTTGCATTAGTTACTTATTGTGTAATCTAGACAGGTACTCTTCAAATCACTATGCAGTTTGAGGATCTTCATATAAATGAGTCTAATGCAAATTGAAAAAATACCGCAATGGAAGCAAATATCAATCTGATTGAGAGAATGATAGTTTTCGCTTCCTTTTAGTTTCTGAAGAGACATGGTGGAAAGACAACTGGAGGAAATACAGAATTGGAAAAAACAACCCACTGGGCACACACTGGTTGAATTTTCTATGAAATGATGTTGAACCAACATGGAATAGACATTGAATTGACGTCTGTGCCCAGTGGGAAGTTTATGTCACTGTGTGTTTAGGGAGAAAACAACAGGGAAGATAGGCTTGGAATAAAACCCTGAAAAAGAGGATTTAGTAGATCATGCAGAATGTGGAACATGCCAGTCTGGTGTGACCCCTCATGACCCCTTCATATTCCGAATATCTCAATCAACCTTAGGCCACTTGTGAGAGCTACCAGCACATGCCTAAAAAAATCTAATCTGCCTCACAAATAGAGAACAATGGGTTGAATCCCAACCACCTTCACAGAAATAGAATGATGACTATCTGAATAAGAACAATTGAGAAAAAAACAAGAGCATTGAACAACAAGCAACAAAATAGACAAAGAGCAACATTATGTTTGTCGTGTCATACCCAATCACTTTGAACACTAGAATGTGTATTAAGTCATTTTTTCCCCACCAATTTGTTATGTTATGTTGACTTAACCCAACTTTTGCTGAAAACTCAAGTTGGAAATAAGGCCCTGGAAAGCTACCGAATGCTGAGAAATACTGTAAGAACACAATGAAAACCAAATAATTGCCTCACTGAGTGAATGGCACTGATGGAGGAGAATGAATCACACATCTTGGCACAAAGAGTGAATGGAAGAACATTAAGCACTCTCCCCCTAATTAGAGGGATCCAAACACTGTTTGTTTGGTGGAGAGGAAAAGGGCACTTTTAAACTGAACATGCTCCTTCTTTAGTGTGACAACAATCTTAAGATATTGTTTTTGAGATATTGATATGATATGATTGGAAGCATGTTTTTTGCTGACTAAAAAGAGTCTCTAAAGTGTTGAAGGTTATAGTGTTAGTCTGAGTATTCGCATTTCAGATAGCATTTCACTTGTTTTTATTTCAGATAGGTCTTGAGAAAATGAGAAAATTCAGCGCTAGCTCATCTTTCCCTTGATCCTGACTCATTTCCCAGTACCTTCTGCTGAAAAACATCCCCACATCATGATGCTGCCACCAGCATACTTAACTGTAGGGATTGTGCCAGGTTTCCTCCAGACGTGACACATGGCATTCAGGCCAAAGAGTTCATTCTTGGTTTCATCAGACTAGAGAATCTTATTTCTCATGGCTTCCATCTGGGCACTCTACCATAAAGGCCTGATTGGTGGAGTGCTGCAGAGATGGTTGTCCTTATGGAAGGTTCTCCCATCTCCACAGAGGAACTCTGAAGCTTTATCAGAGTGACTATCGGGTTCTTGGTCACCTCACTGACCAAGGCCCTTCTCCCCCGATTGCTCAGTTTGGCCGGGCAGCCAGCTCAAGGAAGAGTCTTGTGGTTCCAAACTTCTTCCATTTAAGAATAATGGAGGCCACTGTGTTCTTGGGGACCTTCAATGCTGCAGAAATGTTTTGGTACCCTTCCCCAGATCTATGCCTCGTCACAATCCTGTCTCGGAGCTCTACGGACAATTCCTTCGACCTCATGGCTTGGTTTTTGCTCTGACATGCACTGTCAAATGTGGGACCTTATATAGACAGGTGTGTGCCTTTCCAAATCATGTTCATGTTTTTTTTTACACATTTGCAAAAATTTCTAAAAACCTGTTTTTGCTTTGTCAATATTGGGTATTGTTTCTAGATTGATGAGGAAAATGTTTTATTTAATCCATTTTAAAATAACGGTGTAATGTAGCAAAATGTGGAAAAAGGGAAGGAGTCTGAAGACTTTCTGAATGCACTATATATAAACCCTGGATTGCTGACGCTATGTATTATGTATGCATGCTGTTGAGAGGCTTTGAAGCCACCAGTCGGCCATATTGGCACTCCCCAGTAGGAGCAGTCCTCCATAGGAATGAATGGAATTCTACAGTATTTCAATTAATTCTTTCAAGGACAAAATGACATGTTTTTAAGTGTTTTTTTTGTTGTAGTGGGGACAGTAGCGTTAGTAATCAAAAAGAATATACGTACTTTAAGGAGAAAAAAATATTTGTGCATTTTTTTATGTTTATCTCACATTATGCCATTTAAAAGTATGCATTAAGTTGTCTGTAATGGAATAAATGTGGCAAAAACGAATGCAGACATTAATAAATGCATTTCTATTTTTTCCAAAATAATTTTTTACAATGGTGTGATCAGTGCCATGATTGAGTCACGGTGGTTTCAACACAGCGCCCCCTATCAGTCAACTAGTGTGTATACAAATCATTGGTTTAATCTAGCCCCATAGTTCATGTCTACTGATAAATACATGATGGGTCAGAACACAGACACTTATTATGTTTTCTGCCATTGTAAATAATCTAATCTCACACTGAAATGGGAAGACGGTTTATAGAACAATACATCTGGGAAAAAGCCAAAACACTTACTTCAGATGACTGTCAAGCAAATGGGATTTTCATGTGAAAAATTACATTGTTTTTATTTAATTCAGAGTGCAATATTAGAAACATTCATAAGAGCACCTCCTCCCAGATGCCCATCTCACTGAGGCTAGGAAACACTGTCATCACCGATAAATCCACGATAATCGAGAATTTCAATAAGTATTTCTCTACGGCTGGCCATGCTTTCTTCCTGGCTACCATACCCCGGCCAACAGCTCCGCACCCCCCGCAGCTACTTGCCCAAGCCGTCCCAGGTTCTCCTTCACCCAAATCCAGATAGCAGATGTTCTGAAAGAGCTGCAAAATCTGGACCCGTACAATTCAGCTGGGCTAGACAATCTGGACCCTCTCTTTCTAAAATTATCCACCGCCATTGTTGCAACCCCTATTACCAGTCTGTTCAACCTCTATTTTGTATTGTCCGAGATCCCTAAAGATAGGAAAGCTTCCGCGGTGATCCCCCTCTTCAAAGGGGGTGACACTCTAGATCCAAACTGTTATAGACCTATATCCATCCTGCCCTGCCTTTCTAAAGTCTTCGAAACACATCACTGACCATTTCGAATCCCACCGTACCTTCTCCGCTATGCAATCCGGTTTCTGAGCTGGTCACGGGTGCACCTCAGCCACACTCAAGGTCCTAAACGATATCTTAGCCGCCATCGATAAGAAACAGTACTGTGCAGCCGTATTCATTGACCTGGCCAAGGCTTTCGACTCTGTCAATCACCACATCCTCATCGGCAGACTCAACAGCCTTGGTTTCTCAAATGATTGCCTCGACTGGTTCACCGACTACTTCTCCAACAGAGTTCAGTGTGTCAAATCTAAGGGCCTGTTGTCCGGGCCTCTGGCAGTCTCTATGGGGGTGCCACAGGGTTCAATTCTTGGGCTGACTCTCTTCTCTATATATATCAATGATGTCGCTCTTGCTGCGGGTGATTCTCTGATCCACCTCTATGCAGACGACACCATTCTATGTACTTCTGGCCCTTCATTGGACACTGTGTTAACAACCCTCCAGACGAGCTTCAATGCCATACAACTCGCCTTCCGTGGCCTCCAACTGCTCTTAAATACAAGTAAAACTAAATGCATGCTCTTCAACCAATCGCTGCCTGCACCTGCCCGCCCGTCCAACATCACTACTCTGGATGGTTCTGACTTAGAATATGTGTACAGCTACAAATACCTAGGTGTCTGGTTAGACTGTAAACTCTCCTTCCAGACTCACATAAAACATCTCCAAACCAAAGTTACATCTAGAATTGGCATCCTATTTCACAACAAAGCATTCTTCACTCATGCTGCCAAACATACCATTGTTAAACTAACCATCTTACCGATCCTCGACTTTGGCGATGTCATTTACAAAATAGCCTCCAACACCCTACTCAACAAATTGGATGCAGTCTATCACAGTGCCATCTGTTTTGTCACCAAAGCCCCATATACTACCCACCACTGCGACCTGTACGCTCTCGTTGGCTGGCCCTCGCTTCACACTCGTCGCAAACCCACTGGCTCCAGGTCATCTATAAGACCCTGTTAGGTAAAGTCCCGCCTTATCTCTGCTCGCTAGTCACCATAGCTGCACCCACCCATAGAACGCAATCACTTGTCACCCCCAAAGCCAATTCCTACTTTGACCGCCTCTCTTTCCACTTCTCTGCTGCCAATGACTGGAATGAACTACAAAAATCTCTGAAACGGGAAACACTTATCTCCCTCACTAGCTTTAAGCACCAATTGTCAGAGCAGCTCACAGATCACTGCACCTGTACATAGCCCATCTATAAATAGCCCAAACAACTACCCCTTCCCCTACTGTATTTATTTATTTTGCTCCTTTGCACCCCAGTATTTCGACTTTGCACACTCATCTACTGTCAAATCTACCATTCCAGTGTTTTAATTGCTGTATAGTATTTACTTCGCTACCATGGCCTATTTATTGCCTTTACCTCCCTTATCTCACCTCATTTGCTCACATTGTATATAGACTCATTTTTCTACTGTATTATTGACTGTCTGTTTTTTTTACTCCATGTGTAACTCTGTGTTGTTATATGTGTTGAACTGCTTTGCTTTATCTTGGCCAGGTCGCAGTTGTAAATGAGAACTGTTCTCAACTTGCCTACCCGGTTAAATAAAGGTGAAATAAAATAAAAAACAAAAATAAATAAATAAAATATTCCATGAGTAACTCTGTGTTGTTGTTTGTGTCGCACTGCTTTGCTTTATCTTGGCCAGGTCGCAGTTGTAAATGAGAACTTGTTCTCAACTGGCCTACTTGGTTAAATAAAGGTGAAATAAAAAAATTTAAATAATGGAAGAATAATATCCTTTCAGCAAAAAACTTTTTTTTGATTCAACTTGACAGGGAGGTAGTGAAGTATCTGTGCTTTTCCAATAATGACCATAATGGAATATTACAGACGTGCATTTGACCAACGGTGCAAATTTCAGTGGTGGCTGGTGGCACTTTAAATGGGGAGGACAGGCTCATGTTAATGGCTGGAACAGAATGAATGGAATGGTCTCAAACACATCAAACACCTAGTTTTCATGGGGTTGATACCATTCAATTCATTCACTCTATTCCATTAATTATTCCCTCACCAGCCTCCTTTGGGTGAAATGTAATATAACAGTCAATAAACAAGATGGGAACAATGTACAACTATGACATTATCAAAACATGGATTATTGTACATCTTGAAGCCATTGTTATTTATGTAGATGTGTTCTTTAGTATTTGGTGGATTGACCAACAAATAAAATCATATGTAGGAAATGACTCTGGGCCAAACTCTTCTAGACAGCATACATGCTGAAAGACCATTGCCTTGAGGTACTGTATATTTTGTAAGAGAATTGTAATTCTTTGAATTGTTATGTTGTAATTTTTCTCAGTATTTTTCACAACTTCCACCGAAGTCGGTCCCTTTCCTTGTTCGGGCGGCATTCGGCGGTCGAAGTCACCGGTCTTCTAGCCATCACCTTTCATTTTCCATTTGTTTTGTCTTGTTTTCCCGCACACCTGCTTCACATTCCTTCATCAGACTAAATGTATATTACCCTCTGTTTCCCCCATGTCTGTGTGTGGAATTGTTCTTTATGTAGGGTGTTACGCTACAGGCTGGCTTGCGCTAGGTTTGTTTCAAACCTAGGTTTGTTTGTTTTGTTTAATCCGGTTCATGTTACCGTGGTTGTGCTTTGTGCTGCCTCGCCTGTGCCTTTGGGCCAGGGTGTATATTAAAGTTCTCCTGTTATCGCCCATCTCTGCTCTCCTGCGCCTGACTTCCCGGCAACCAGTCACTCACCCCGTTACAGTATTATTGCCATGTTGTCTCTCATCTCGAAATGACACCCAATTCCCCATAATACAGTGCACTACCTTTGACCAAAGCCCATCTATTCCCTACATAGTGTATTACTTTTGACCAGGGCCCTAGGGCTCTGTACAGGGAATAGGGTACCATTTCACACTCAGCCAGGGTCTTACAGGGCTGAGTGTTTGGCCTCAGTTGGGAGCTGCGTGTTAGAGCTGATTGGCTTTGGTGAGTCAGCATGTTAACAAGATGTCATGGGCCTAACCTTGTCTGACTTCTCAGCCAATCTCCAAATATCAGCAGTGTACCGTATGAGTATGTGTTCTATCTGCCAAGGCCATCAGCCTGTTGCCAAACCAAAAACTAATAATGGATTTTTGATGAAAATTGTTTGTAGCCTGACATGACTTTACTCCAGAGTGTAATGCCACTTTAGGGGGGGAAACAGATTGTAACTCTGCTGCCCTTAATTCAAAGTAGTGAATTCATAGTATTTCAACATGATTATGTAATGCTAAAATGTCTTTCTCGCTATCCTATTTGATGTGGTGGGATTAGTAGATGAGCCAGATAACTTTGGTAAACATATTGAGACAACTCAGATCCAGTGGGAGAGTTGACTCTGGCTGCAGCTTGCAGTTGCTGTGGTTGTTGAATTTTTGATGTCAAACCTGATTCATGAAAGGCTTAGTTGAGATAATTCTGACTTTATGCCATAATATGAACACACTCTTAACATATTTAGAACCATACAGGGTTCTTTGGCTAGTCCCCATTTGGGAAACCTCTTTGGTGCTGGGTAGAAACCTTTGCAGAGGGTTCTAACCAGAACCCTCTATGTAGGGTCTTTCAAAGAATCCCCAGTATCCTCTATGAAGGGTTCTACTGAGAACCCTTTTATCTTAGCAGGATTCTTCCTAGAACCCTCTGTGAATGGTTCCACCAGCCTTATTAGCCTTAAAAATGTAATTAGTTATAACAATATATTACAAACTGTACATCATAAGGCCTTTCTTTGAGGGCCTAGTTATACCCTAACACAGTGGCTGTGGGTTCTCTATGGTGTATAGGTCAGAGCGTGACTCGGGGGTGTTCTAGTCATTATATTTCTATGTTGGTGTTTTAGTATGGTTCCCAATTAGAGGCAGCTGTTTATCATTGTCTCTGATTGGGGATCATACTTAAGTTGTCATTTGTTCCCACCTGCTTTATGTGATATTGTTTTGTATGAGTGCATTCAGCACCACGTAGTTCACATTCATTGTATGTTTTTTGTTTAAGTTTTCACTGCAAATAAAGATGTGGAACTCAACACACGCTGCGCCTTGGTCCATCCATTATCACGACCGTGACAGTGGTGTTAGGAATCTCCTGGTTTACAGGCCACATCAGGCCTACAAGTCACATTATACTGGCTTATAAAGTGATGTGTAATTTCTATTAGAATCCAGCCAGAGTTAGGATATCCAACAAGTGGAAATGTTAATCACCCGCAAACTGCATTCAGAATGACTGCCAGGGTAGGGAAGGTTGAATACTGAGACTACCTCAATCATCTAAACTGGAACAACCATCTCAGTAACTGGTGCAATAAATCCAATTACTAACAGATGAAATTATACAATTCATCAATCAACCAATCAATGTACTGTACATGCAAAAACACAGATACAGGTATTACAGTAAACAAACAATTCTGAAAATCTCCCTGCAATAGAGCATGCTGGGAAATATTATATATGGTTCTATGTATAACCCTTCATGCCTTCTAAATCATTCTTCTCTTCTAAAGAATCATCAAAGAACCCTTTCTTCCAAAAATAGTTATTATGATGTTAAAGGTTTTAGGTAGAACCCTTTACCTTACAAAAAACCCTTGTCTTCCAAAAAGGGTTCTTCTGATCAAAACAGTTCTTGGTAGAATAACCCTATCCCTCCGCAAAGAACCCTTTTGTGTACATGAGAGAATATTCAAACTGAACCGGATGTCATTCTTCAAGCGAGTATACATCACATGGGTATTGTAATTCAAATCATTTGGGAGAGGTGTCATGTGCATGCTGGTTCTCTTTCTTTGTTATAATCTAAATGATAATAATTTTCCTCTAAGATGTACCATTATTTAGCTCCCTCTCTGAACATAATGAAATCTACCTCCTAAGTGAATGAAAATACAAAACATTAAGAACAAAACATTGAATCAACATGGAAAACTAATTGGATTTGAAAAAAGTTATCAATTTTTAATCTAAATCCAATGACATGGTGACATTTTTTGTTGGTTTCACAGTGAATTCACGTTAGTTGACAACTTTACCAAATGTAAATCAAAACTAGATGCTGAAATGACATCTGTGCACACTGGGTTATGATTGACCTTGTTCACCAAATTCCAATTTCATTACAATCAATAATATATTTTTAAAAATGGCTCATTATATTTATTCATGAATCCATTAATCAGTTTTTCCTACTGGATCTGTCACCAATTCTCTATTAAACTCTATACCAAAATCTTCTGAAATCAACATTTGAATATCAGAGACTGATAAATACAAACACATGGAGCGACCACCTTCGGAAAACTAGGAGAAAACTCTGGATCTATGGAAGCAAAGTCAGGGATATACATGAATATTAAAGCTACTCTGCCTCATCGGAGGATTTCATCACTAACGCCCACCAACTACAAATGTTGCTGGCAATGCTGGTGCAGCATATCAACACGGAAATGGTTCACCCGATCAGCAGTCTGGGTATCCATCAGCAATAACAGTGCATGTGTTGTCACTATATCAAGACGGACATTTCTAGAACTTTCATGTTTATTCTCTGATCTAGCATGGAATTGTGTTGCTTGTTTTGTACAACACCCTGTATGTGGTATAACATGGAGTCTCACATTTCAAAACAATGCATTAGCTCCCTTCTATATTCTGCCGTGGTGCTCTCAACTGCCTGCTACAGTATTTCATGTTTGATTCCGCTGCTTACGGCTTCACTCCCAGCTTTAGAAAATACAAATGGCGGAAAATGGCTATCACTACGTCTGTGCATGTTGCAACGGCCCGTCTTCGCCATGCTACTCTAGGAAGAACGCCACCACAAAGTATCCCATTACGACACATGTAGATTGACTATTGTCTAAGGGGCCTCCCAACACTATAGCTCTATAGCAAACAAGCCCCATTCATTAATCACATGAAAACAAGCAACCAGCCTATAAACAGGGGAGGGAGCGAGTGTGACAGACCTCCGTAAGCAGTAACCCGATGATGAGCCTCAACCAGTGGACAAAGACGTGTATGAACAAACACGTTCTTACCTCTGGGTCTGGGACCTGGGAGAATACAGTGGAGATGCAGGAGAGCAGCGCTGGCCCCAAGCCCAGCAGCACTGGCTGGAGAGGAGGACAGGAAGAAGGCCGTTCCCTGGCTGCCATTATTTTCCACTTTCCTTTCTCCCTGAAGGCTACAGCTCCTTGCCCCCTCTCTCCTCTCCTTTCTTCTGCCTGCCTGGCTGGGTGGCTGGGCTGGGTGGTTGCGCTGTAGGCTACCCTGGACAGGACCACAATGGTCTTGGATGATTGATGGTCAGAGAGGGGTGCTGAAGAGGAAAGAGGGCGTCCTCTCTCCTCTCATCTGGTGTACTGCCTCTGCCTCTCCTCCCCTGTTCTTCTTCCTCCCAACACAGAGCACCATAGACCACTATAATACATCACACTGTCTTCCTGTAGACAGCTCCACGAGCCACTAGCCAGCCCCTTCAGGTAGGGTCATTAATTAATGAATAGGACCGGTGTAGTTTACAGCCCATTCTGCCAGGAACGGGAGGTAGGTAGGTTATAACACTGCTGTGTCTGGAGGATGGGAGATAGGGAGGTTATAACACTGCTCTGTCTGGGGGATGGGAGATAGGGAGGTTATAACACTGCTCTGTCTGGGGGATGGGAGGTAGGTAGGTTATAACACTGCTGTGTCTGGAGGATGGGAGATAGGGAGGTTATAACACTGCTCTGTCTGGGGGATGGGAGATAGGGAGGTTATAACACTGCTCTGTCTGGGGATGGGAGGTAGGTAGGTTATAACACTGCTCTGTCTGGGGATGGGAGGTAGGTAGGTTATAACACTGCTCTGTCTGGGGATGGGAGGTAGGTAGGTTATAACACTGCTCTGTCTGGGGATGGGAGGTAGGTAGGTTATAACACTGCTCTGTCTGGGGATGGGAGGTAGGTAGGTTATAACACTGCTCTGTCTGGGGATGGGAGGTAGGTAGGTTATAACACTGCTCTGTCTGGGGAGGGAAGGTAGGTAGGTTATAACACTGCTCTGTCTGGGGGATGGGAGGTAGGTAGGTTATAACACTGCTCTGTCTGGGGGAGGGAGCTGCCTGCTTGTGTAGAACAATCAGGGGAACATAGAGAGGTGAATGACATCATCTTTCAGTTCTACTGTCCTCTGTGTGGCAGGATATAATATAAAGCATAGGCTGTAGGCGTCTGGCTTCAGAACACAGTGTTCGACTGACACTGTGTTGTTGCCAGTGGACTGTTGACAGGTATTTTGCTCCTGAAATTACAGATGGATAAATATAATCAATGAGTTGGGTAATTTACTGACCTCAGAGTTGCAGGTATGTTATAACATAGTTCGTGTTTTTATCCAGTTTTTTTGGTCTACAATGACCAGATATTCACACAAATATGACTGGTCTATTTCACAGGATTGGTTGCTGCATTTATTGGTAAAAACGATGTGGAAATCAGTTGACGCTATACTCTGCTTTGACCATATGTAACACCCCGACCTCCACAGTAAGCAGGCAGAGGCGGTTAGCTAGTGGTCAGTGAACACACTGATGACGGCTTAGTTAGACAATAAGAGAGCTGAGGCATAGCGACTGTCACTGTAGCAGCAGCATGGAGGAGGATCCCTTTCCCTTTAATCCCAGGCTCACATCCACATCACAGGAAGAGATCTACTGGTTGATTTAGTTTAGTTTAGTTTTTTTAAGATATCCATTAGTCCATCAGGGATAATACTCCCAGAGTCTTTATTTGTCTGGCTAAGCCACCTTTTCTCAACTGGCTAAGGAGTCACTTAGGCTACTTAGGCTCCGTTCACACAGGCAGCCCAATTCTGATCTTTTTCCCACTAATTGGTCTTTGACCAATCACATCAGGATCTTTTCACATCAGATCTTTTTCAGAACTGATTGTTCAAAAGACCAATTAGTGGAAGAAAAAACCCCATCAGAATCGGGCTGCCTGTCTAAACGCAGCCAATGCCCTAGATCTGTGTTCTTGAATATTAAGCTGTCATACTCTCTATGATTAACCCTTACAGGATGTGAGAGGCCTACAGTACTCAATATGATACATTAATGTGCTGCTCTTAGTTTGAATTAGTTTGCATCTTGTCACGTAAAACAAGCCACAATTAAGGATTTCATGAAGGGGGCCAACAGCCTAGGTGTTTTTCTTAGTCTTTTTAATGATCAAATACCTCACTTTGACATGTAAGTGCCCTTACAATGTGGTAAATAACTGCATTAAATTACTCATCATTCCCTTTTAGTATTTTGTGTACTAGGAGATACCAATGAGCTTCTGATAATGGTCTTTGGGAATGTCAAATGATGGAAAATGTACAGGTTATTTTGGATCTGGGTTGCGCCGTCAGCGTGAGGTAGCTAACTGGGTGACAACATCACTTCCTGTGGGCAGCCATCTGGAACACAAAAATAAAGGGGTTTAAATACATATCACTTAGATCAATTGTCCAATGGAAACGCCTGCTGATTTCATAGGAGCAATTAGTCACACCTGTGACAGAACAAGTGACACAATCTGGCCTGATTCTTCTGATGGTTAGATGTCCTGATTCTTCTGATGGTTAGATGGCCTGATGGTTAGATGGCCTGATTCTTCTGATGGTTAGATGGCCTGATTCTTCTGATGGTTAGATGGCCTGATGGTTAGATGGCCTGATTCTTCTGATGGTTAGATGGCCTGATGGTTAGATGGCCTGATTCTTCTGATGATTAAATGGCCTGATGGTTAGATGGCCTGATTCTTCTGATGGTTAGATGGGAGGATAAGGGGGTTAACAGGACCTACTGTAAGTGACACAAGCAAATTGGTTGGAAAACAAAATATGATTGAATGGTGATTACTGGTGATTTTCTTCCAAAATAGGTAATTTTTTTGTTTAGTCTAAATGTACTTGATATAGCTGAAAGTGGTGATTAGGCAATAACTATTTCAAGGCATCATACAAACATTTCATCAACTAGTTTTATAATCCCCTGAGCTCTAAGATGATATGAGAGTCAATAATCACAGCGTGAATGGCATTGGAGGAAGCTTTTGGACATTTGCTTGGTTACCAGAAGCCATAGCAGCGCAACAACTAAATGGATGTCAATGGTACCATATATTCAGCATTGCCCTTGGTACTACAGATTTTGTCACACAATTGCACATTTGTATTGCTTTTCTCAATACAAATTGCTGGCATGATCAGTTATCCACTCCAAGCCTTTGCTATACTCCGTGTAGACACTAGACAGTGGGCAAGGTTTTGACTAGATGATATACAGTTACAGAAATAATTTACTTTTTGTAGCAGGTTAGGAGAACTTATGCAGCAGGTTAGGAGAATTAACATAGTAGGTTAGTAGAAATAGGTTAAGGTTAGGAAAAGGGTTTGGGTTAGGGTTAGCTAAAATGATACAATTCTCCCGACCAGGCAACATGGGAATTAATAATTGGCCAATTAGGTTTCATTTTCTTTAGTCACAAGATGCGAGGGGGCAGCTGTCATCTTCATAGCTCACAACAGGAAATAGGCAGCAGTCACACACAAAGATGTGCTGATATTCTGTTCTCTAACAGCTAGGTCTGGAACAACATGTTCGTGGAGGAGGATTTCCCTCGTGCTCTTTTCTTCTTCGTGACAGTTCCCATTATGGTCTTTTTCTATATATATAACCATTACTTACTGATTTGTCACAATGTCAGTGTTATATACTGTAGCTATATACTGTAGCTATATATCTTTATTTGATTTTTAACATATCCTTATTAGATTTCTTGTACATTGGGAAATAGGGTTCTTCACTGTTTGACCCTGTGTACTTTGCAACCTGACTTCTCCTTCGACCTACTGTTCCTCAGATCAAGTGGATTGCATCATGTGCTAGAAACACACACACACACACACACACACACACACACACACACACACACACACACACACACACACACACACACACACACACACACACACACACACACACACAGGGAGCAACCTGTACCTTAAGGCCATTAAAGCTTGGGACCAGGAAGTAGAGGATAGAGCAAGGCGAGAAACAGGAAGTGCTCTCTGGAAGCACTTGAATAAATGTAGTCTGACAATAATGTATTACTCTATATGACCTTCAGTGATTGGATCCATCTAACATGAATACATTGAGATGCTGTACGTGAGCAGACGTTGTCCTTTTGACAGCTGCTTTTGACAGTATCATTAGTCTATGAATTATTAATCTGACAATTTTCAGGGGATCTGACATTTCCTGGTCTGATCTATTTCTCCTTCGGACAAAGATCAGGATTCTTATCTGAGCAGGGACTGGAAAGACAAACTGATTTCTACAACCACTGAGAGCTTGACAAGCCAAGATAACCAAAGAAAATACCAAGAGAAACATGCAAAAACTAGCCTGCATTCTTAAAATACAAATGAAATAACTTTGAGGAAAGAGAATATTCCCTTGATGAATGGTACTCTTCCTGCCGTTTGCTATAAACAAGGTAATTCCCCTGTATCTGTTTTGCCACGGCACTGTGATATAACACAACACCAGTCATATCCACCAACCATCTGTCGGTGGGGCGTCATGGACAGCAGTGTGTGAATGTGAAGAGGAGTTGAGCTAAAACGGTCGCCAGGCCTTATCCCCATTTATCCTGCCTTGCTTGTTTAAAATATGACTCATGGCTGATCTTACATGTCAACTGGGGAGCTTGAGTTCGGCCTATTCATCCTTACTACCTCCGCCATAAAAAGTATATGCCCCTTTGCCATGAGGGATAATTGGTAACAATGTGCGTGGTGTCTTCTCAGTGAAAGGTGAAATACACTACCGTTCAAAAGTTTGGGGTCACTTAGAAATGTCCTTGTTTTTGAAGGAAAAGCAAATTTTTTGGCCATTAAAATAACATCAAATTGATCAGAAATACAGTGTAGACATTGTTAATGTTGTAAATGACTATTGTAGCTGTAAACGGCTGATTTTTTTAATGGAATATCTACATAGGTGTACAGAGGCCCATTATCAGCAACCATCACTCCTGTGTTCCAATGGCACGTTGTGTTAGCTAATCCAAGTTTATCATTTCAAAAGGCTAATTGATCATTAGAAAAGCCTTTTGCAATTGTTAGCACAGCTGAAAACTGTTGTTCTGATTAAAGAAGCAATAAAACTGGCCTTCTTTAGACTAGATGAGTATCTGGAGCATCAGCATTTGTGGGTTCGATTACAGGCTCAAAATGGCCAGAAACAAAGACCTTTCTTCTGAAACTCGTCGGTCTATTCTTGTTCTGAGAAATGAAGGCTATTCTATGTGAGAAATTGCCAAGAAACTGAAGATCTCGTACAACGCTGTGTACTACTCCCATCACAGAACAGCGTGAACTGGCTCTAACCAGAATAGAAAGAGGAGTGGGAAGCCCCGGTGCACAACTGAGCAGAGGACAAGTACATTAGAGTGTCTAGTTTGAGAAACAGACGCCTCACAAGTCCTCAACTGGTAGCTTCATTAAATAGTACCCGCAAAACACCAGTCTCAACGTCAACAGTGAAGAAGCGACTCCGGGATGCTGGCCTTCTAGGCAGAGTTGCAAAGGAAAAGCCATACTGTATCTCAGACTGGCCACTAAAAATAAAAGATTAAGTTGGGCAAAATAACACAGATACTGGACAGAGGAAGATTGGAAAAAGGTTTTATGGACAGACGAATCTAAGTTTGAGGTGTTCGGATCACAAAGAAGAACGTTCTTGAGACACAGAAACAATCAAAAGATACTTGCATAGTTTGGAGTGCTTGACGCCGTCTGTCAAGCATAGTGGAGTTAATGTGATGGTCTGGCGGTGCTTTGGTGGTGGTAAAGTGGGTGATTTGTACAGGGTAAAAGGTATCTTGAAGAAAGAAGGCTATCACTCCATTTTGCAACGCCATGCCATACCCTTAATTGGAGCCAATTTCCTCATACAACAGGACAATGACCCAAAGCACAGCACCAAACTATGCAAGAACTATTTAGGGAAGAAGCAGTCAGCTGGTATATTGTCAGTCACCGGATCTCAACCCTATTGAGCTGTTGTGGGAGCAGCTTGACCGTATGGTACGTAAGAAGTGCCCATCAAGCCAATCCAACTTGTGGGAGGTGCTTCAGGAAGCATGGGGTGAAATCTCTTCAGATTACTTCAACAAATTGACAACTAGAATGCCAAAGGTCTGCAAGGCTGTAATTGTTGCAAATGGCGGATTCTTTGACAGAAGAAAAGTTTGAAGGACACAATTATTATGTCAATCAATTATAACCTTTTCAACGTCTTGACTACATTTCCTATTCATTTTGCAACTCATTTTATGTATGTTTTTATGTGACCCAAAACTTTTGAATGGTAGCAGTGGGGGATTTAGGTATAGGCGACATGGGCAGCCGCCCAGGGCGACATCTTGGCACGGGCACCTGCACAAAAAAAATCATAATGGTGACATTTGTGCGATCAGTTTTCTGTTGCTCATTTGCACGCAACCTCAATGATATCATGTCACCGTGTGGGAATGTGGGTCAATTAACCTTGTCGGAGAGGGCGTCCTGATTCTAGTTTGTGAGCTAGGCAGGCTACTGCCTGGGAAGGCTCCCACTCAGAAGTAGGAGATGGGGATGGGGCGGGGTAGATTGACCTCAGGTGTCCCCACTGGAAGCCGAGCTAGGGGGAGCGGGGGAATCTATCAAATAGCGCACCTCTAACTTTGTACAGTACTAAGGCAATTAGTAAAATCAGTCACACTACGAAATGCTACCAATTAAATCACAATTCATTCCTAATACTGTAAATATATAGATTCAAAGACATATTGTTGCATTTTTTTCTGTGTTTGTGCGAAATCGTTAAGAATAATATAAAACCAGTCAGCACACCACCAACGTGAATTGGTTTAGTGTTGACACTTGGTTGACAGTGTTGGGGTCATGGGTAATGTATTGACGCTCGAGTGCCAAATCAACACAAATTTGTTTTTATTTGTCTTTGTTGCTTCTTTTTGATATCTATGAGTCTTATTTTTGTATATATTTATATCGTTTTAAATGTTATGATTATTTATTTGTGTTGTTCCAAATGTCTGAATAAAAATTACAGTTAGTGCAGAATGGTGCTTTTTTTTACTCCCATTCATTTTCAGAATAAAAGTGTTTATTTGTAGACTCGAACATTACTATTCGTTGAGGCCTCAGGCAACATCTTATCTTTGATTATTTCCCAGAATTATTTTCTTCTTGGAAATAAAAGCAGTGCTTGCTGTACCTGTTGAAAATACAAGATAAGTCTGGAACACATAGGCCATGAATTCAAATTGGTAATTGAAGGGATAATCTAATTTATTAGAATAGAAAGTTGCACAAATTAATGTATTTTGTCCATTGTGAAATCAGATGAGATGTTCATCACATGAAATTAAATGATAATTCATTGTCAAAATAATTTCATCAGAGGTAGAAAATGGAAATACAGAATTGACCATACTGCCATCTAGTGATATGCACTGAATGTAAACGTTGACCCTGTCCCGTCTGTTTTTGCTTAAGCTAAGTCTCTGTGTATAATATATTTGTTAGCATTCCAAAGATGAGTTGGTTACAGCACAGTATGGTTAGTACTGTTTGGGTGCAGAGCTGGTTTGTGTGCGCAGTTTAAAACCCTGAGAATTGTTAAAACCAATGACAAGGAGTGACTGACTGTGATATCAACATCTATCTATATTTTACATCATGATATATTGAATATCAATAGCAATGTCAAGATCAGTTTCAATTACCTTTTCCAAGTCACGTAGGGCAAAACGCCAATGAAGGATATTCCTTTAAAAAATATATTTTCATTGTTGTTAACCCAACCTTGATTTATTTTTATCTAGCCTAAATACCTTTGTTGTAAAACCACAGTCTTGGCTTGCTTTCCTCCTTACTTCCTGTAAATGACCAGATTAGGACTCGTCTGGGGCAGCATATTTATTTGCTTTCCATTGCATGTAAATGAGAAAGTTGTTACAGTGGGAATGAATAGACTCATAGAGGGGCACATACCGTCCGTTCGTTCGTTTTCAGGGCCTAGAGAAATGTTCACACACACACACACACACACACACACACACACACACACACACACACACACACACACACACACACACACACACACACACACACACACACACACACACACACATATACATACACACACACACACAGTATCTCTCAAATACTGATGGCTAACTTAAACCTCTGCGTTCACAGCTCGGGTGGTTGACTTTAGTTTCTGGATGCAGTGAATGGTCTGGAGGAAGCACTGACCCAGGATGAGGGGGAACACCTCTGAGGAGAAGGATGGAGAAAGGAGTCATTGAAACCTGGAATGACAAATAGGTCAGCATGTTTACGTACTGCTGTGTTTACACAAGCTTATGTTTGGCTTGGTGGGTTATTGGGCATTTTGGAATAAATCTACACCTTTCTGCGTAATCCAACTTTCATACAACAACATTAAAACTGTTTGGTTGAAATGTAATTTATTTGAAAGTGATGACAGTGACATCCCTGTAATTACTGAAGTCATCAGGAATATACATATTAATGTTAATGCTGCATTTGTAAACAAGAGGTGGGAATTTACCAGCTGTGAAGTTGTAAATACCAGTTGGATGCATTCACGTTCTAATGACCAACAAGCTACATAAACTATAAACTAAAAGTACAGCTATCATGCTTGGAAACAAATTACAGTGTTCAAAAACCATATTAGTCGATTGCTTTTTATAAATAATATTTTGTTGCTTCATTCAACTGCCGAAAATGCTGTTATTGAGGTAATTTCCTTAGTAGGTGATGTCAGAGGTCAGAATGTGGGAGAAGTGGGTGAAGTTGGTCAGGTTGATAGTAATTTACCAGTGGAAGGGCCGTTGAAGATTTTTCCCAGTCATATGTGGTAAATTCTCACTTCCCACTTGGTTACAAATGCAGCATTAGACAGCATGGGGGTTTACTACTTGGCGACATATAGGAGTGACTGACAGCTCATTTAAGTTGCAAATGAATGCAATATAATGGTATAATTGTATTCATAACTGACTGAATGTAAAAAACATTCTGGCTCAGTTGGTAGAGCATGGCGCTTGCAATGCCAGGGTTGTGTGTTGATTCCCACGGAGGACAAGTATGATAAATGTATCCGCTCAAAACAAATTGAGGCTGTTCTGAGTGCAAAAGGGGGTGCAACTCAATATTAGGAGAGTGTTCCTAATGTTTTGTAGCCTCAGTGTATACTGTGCCTTCGGAAAGTATTCAGACCCCTTGACTCTTTCCAAATGTTGTTACGTTACAGCGTTCTTCTAAAATTGATTAAATAAATAAAAGTCTTCAGCAATCTACACACAATACCCCATAATGACAAAGCGAAAACAGGTTTTTAGAAGTTTTACCAAATTGATTAAAAATAGAGAACAGAAATACCTTATTTACATAAGTATTCATACCGTTTGCTATGACACTCAAAATTGAGCTCAGGTGCATCCTGTTTCCATTGATCATAGTTGAAATGTTTCTACAAATTGATTGGAGACAACCTGTGGTAAAGTCAATTGATTGGATATGATTTGGAAAGGCACACAACTGTCTATAAAAGGTCTCACAGTTGACAGTGCATGTCACAGAAAAAACCAAGTCATGAGGTCGAAAGGAATTGTCTGCAGAGCTCCGAGACAGGATTGTGTGGAGGCACAGATCTGGGGAAGGGTACCTAAAAATGTCTGCAGCATTGAAGGTCCCCAAGAACACAGTGCCCTCCATCATTCTTAAATGAAAGAAGTTTGGAACCACCAAGACTCTTCCTAGAGCTGGCTGCCAGGCCAAACTGAACAATCGGGGGAGAAGGACATTACATTTTAGTAATTTAGCAGACGTTCTTATCCAGAGCGACTGCATACATGCATACATTTCATACATTTTTTAAATGTCTTTCTTTTTGTACTGGCCCACCGTGGGAATCGAACCCACAACCCTGGCGTTGCACACACCATGCTCTACCAACTGAGCCACAGGGAAGACCTAACCTGACATTGGTCAGGTAGGTGACCAAGAACCCGATGGTCACTCTGACAGAGCTCTAGAGTTCCTCTATGGAGATTGGAAAACTTTCCAGAAGGACAACCATCTCTGCAGCACGCCACCAATCAGGCCTTTATGGTAGAGTGGCCAGACGGAAGCCACACCTCAGTAAAAGGCACATGACAGCCCACTTGGAGTTTGCCAAAAGGCACCTAAAGACTCAAGATTCTCTGGTCTGATGAAACCAAGATTGAACTCTTTGGCCTGAATGCCAAGCGTCACGTCTGGAGGAAACCTGGCACCGATTCTATGGTGACAAGTGGTGGTGGTAGGATCATGATGTGGGGATATTTTTCAGTGGCAGGGCCTGGTAGACTAGTTAGGATCGAGGCAAAGATGAGCGTAGCAAAGTACAGAGAGATTGGGGCAAAGGTTCACCTTCCAACATTACAAGGACCGTAAGCACACAGCCAAGACAATGCAGTAGTGGCTTCGGGACAAGTCTCTGAATGTCCTTGAGTGGCCCAGCCAGAGCCTGGACTTGAACCTGATCGAACATCTCTGGAGAGACCTGAAAATACTTGTGCAGTATCCAACCTGACAGAGCTTGAGAGGATCTGCAGAGAAGAATGGGAGAAACTCCCCAAATACAGGTGTGCCAAGCTTGTAGCGTCATACCCAAGACGACTTGGGTATGGCGCCGAAAGGAGATGGCTGCCGTTTTATGATCCTGCAACCAATTGTGCTATTGTGTATGTTTTTTAGCGTTATTTGTAACTTATTTTGTACATAATGTTTCTGCCACCGTGTCTTATGGCCAAAAAGAGCTTCTAGATATCAGGACAGCGATTACTTACCCTGTACTGGAGGAATACTTTTTCTTCAATGAGTCGGAAGGGAAGGATTTACTTCAGAGATGGAGCTATGGGGGATGAAGGTCCGGGTGACTTGTAAGGATCCGTCGCCGAGAGGGTAGTCTACCTTTACCATCAGTCCTATCAGCCAACATACAATCAATCAATAATAAAATAGACAAAGTACGATCACGTGTATTCTACCAATGGGCCATTAAAATTTTGTAATATCTTATGTTTCACACAGTTTTGGCTGAACGACGACATGAGTAAGATACACCTGGCGTGTTTTAAGCTTTTTCGGGAGGATAAAACAGCGGCCTCTGGTAAGACAAGTGATGACAGTCTATGTATATTTGTAAACAACAGCTGATGCACGAAATCTAAGGAAGTCTCAAGGTTTTGCTCACCTGAGGTAGAGTATCTCATCATAAACTGTAGACCACACTATTTACCAAGAGAGTTTTCATCTGTATTTTTCATAGCTGTCTATATACCACCACAAACCGATGCTGGCACTAAGACCGCACTCAATGAGCTGTATACGGTGTTACAACCTGGCTCAAGATTGTAACAAACAATGGGAAACCACACACTGAGTAAAGGAATAACAAAATGTATTTATTCCATAAATAATCAGATGGGACATGAAGGTCAGTAAATTAGGTGTCAACTGCCAAAGTCACAGCGAAACAACCAAGGGTATGCATGGAGAGAGGTATATCTTGCTGAATTGGGAAACAGTGGCTTTATGCCACATCTGAACTTTCACAGGTGTGCCCCATCAGCACTGACGAACCTCCCAGCTCCGCCCACCTCTCCTACTCCACCCAGCAATCTCCTGCAGGAAGTAAGCACAGCAAAACCCAGTAGACAGAGCAGGGAGGGGCCGTCACAACGGCCATAAGCAAACAGGAAAACGCTCATCCAGAGGTGGCACTCCTAATAGCCGGGGACTTTAATGCAGGGAAACTCAAATCCGTTTTACCTCATTTCTACCAGCATGTTAAATGTGCAACCAGAGGGGAAAAAAACTTGAGACCACCTTCACTCCTCACACAGGGACACGAACAAAGCTCTCCCTCGCCCTCTATTTGGCAAATCTGACCATAATTCTACCTTCCTGATTCCTGATTATAAGCAAAAACTAAAGCAGGAAGCACCAGTGACTCGGTCAATAAGAAAGTGGTCAGATGAAGCAGATGATAAGCTACAGGACTGTATTGCTAGCACAGACTGGAATATGTTCCAGGATTCTTTCAGTGACATTGAGGAGTAAACCATATCAGTCACTGGCTATATAAATAAGTGCATTGATGACATCGTCCCCACAGTGACCGTACATGCATACCCCAACCAGAAGCCATGGATTACAGGCAACATCCGCACTGAGCTAAAGGGTAGAGCTGCCCCTTTCAAGAAGCGGGATTATAACTCAGAAGCTTATAAGAAATCCTGCTATGCCCTCCGACGAATGCGTCAAAGCATCAATACAGGACTAAGATTGAATCGTACTACTATACTGGCTCCAATGCTCGTCGGATGTGGCAGGGCTTGCAAACCATTACAGACTACAAAGCACAGCCTCAAGCTGCACAGTGACACGAGCCTACCAGACAAGCTAAATTACTTCTATGCTCGCTTCGAGGCAAGTAACACTGAAGCATGCATTAGAGCACCAGCTTTTCCCGGAAGACTGTGTGATCACACTCTCCATAGCCGATGTGAATAAGACCTTTACACAGGTCAAAATTTACAAGGCAGCAGGGCCAGATGGATTACCATGACGTGTACTCCGAGCATGCGTTCACTAACTGGCAAGTGTCTTCACTGTCATTTTCAACCTGTCCCTGACTGAGTCTGTAATACTAACATGTTTCAAGCAGACCAACATAGTCCCTGTGCCCAAGAACACTAAGGTAACCTGCCTAAATGACTACCGACCCGTAGCACTCACGTCTGTAGCCATGAAGTGCTTTGAAAGGTTGGTCATGGCTCACATCAACACCATTATCCCAGAAACCCTAGACCCTAGACCCACTCCAACAACAGATCCACAGATAAAACAATCTCTATTGCACTCAACACTGCCCTTTCCCAACTGGACAAAAATAACACCTATGTGAGAATGCTATTCATTGACTACAGCTCAGCATTTAACACCATAGTGCCCTCAAAGCTCATCACTAAGCTAAGGACCCTGGGACTAAACACCTCCCTCTGCAACTGGATCCTGGACTTCCTGATGGACCGCCCTCAGGTGGTAAGGGTAGGTAACAACACATCTGCCACACAGATCCTCAACACGGGGGCCCCTCAGGGGTGCATGCTCAGCCCCCTCCTATACTCCCTGTTCACTCATAACTGCATGGCCAGGCACGACTCCAACACCATCATCAAGTTTGCCGATGACATAACAGTGGTAGGCATGATCACCAACAACGATGAGACAGCCTATAGGGAGGAGGTCAGAGGCCTGTCCGTGTGGTGCCAGGACAACAACCTCTCCCTCAATGTGATTAAGATAAAGGAGATGATTGTGGACTACAGGAATAGGAGGACTGAGCACGCCCCCATTCTCATCGACCGGGCTGCAGTGGAGCAGGTTGAGAGCTTCAAGTTCCTTGATGTCCATATCACCAACAAACTAACATGGTCCAAACATGCTAAGACAGTCGTGAAGAGGGCACGACAAAACCTATTCCCCCTCAGGAGACTGAAAAGATTTAGCATGGGTCCTCAGATCCTCAAAAGGTTCTACAGCTGCACCATCGAGAGCATCCTGACTGGTTGCATCACTGCCTGGTATGGCAACTGCTCGGCCTCCGACCTGCAAGGCACTACAGAGGGTAGTGTGTACGGCCCAGTACATCACTGGGGCCAAGCTCCCCGCCATCCAGGACCTCTACACCAGGCGGTGTCAGACTCCAGCCACCCTAGTCATGGACTGTTCTCTCTGCTACCGCATGGCAAGCGGTACCGGAGCATCAAGTCTTCCAAGAGGCTTCTTAACAGCTTCTACTCCCAAGCCATAAGACTCCTGAACAGCTAATCAAATGGCTACCCTGACCCCTCTTTTACGCTGCTGCTACTCTGTTTATTATCTATGCAAAGTCACTTTAACTCTACCTACATGTACATATTACATCAATTACCTCGACTAACCGGTTTCCCCGCACATTGACTCTGTACCGATATCCCCTGAATATAGCCTCACTATTATTTTACTGCTGCTGTTTAATTATTTGTCACTTTTATTTTACATTTTTTACTTAACACTTTTTTTCTTAAAACATTGTTAGTTAAGGGCTTGTAAGTAAGCATTTCACTGTAAGGTCTACAACTGTTGTATATGGCGCATGTGACAAATACATTTTGATTTGATTTGACTCAAGGCTGTAGTCGCTGCCATGGGTGCTTCAACAAAGTACTGAGTAAAGACTCTGTAAACTTATGTAAATGTGTAACGGCTATCGGTGGAAGTAGACCAAGGTGCAGCGGAGTTAGTGTTCATCTTGAGTTTTAATTTACGAACGAACACGATACAACAAAACCGACAGCCAAACAGTACTGTCAGGTGCAAGACACTAAACAGAAACAATCCCCCACAAAACCCAAAGGAAAAACAGGCTCCTTATGTGTGACTCCCAATCAGCAACAAAGAACTACAGCTGTGCCTGATTGGGAGCCACACACACACGGCCCAAAACAAAGAAATACAAAAACATAGAAAAATGAACATAGAACGCCCACCCAATGTAACACCATGGCCTAACCAAAATAAAGAACAAAAACCCCTCTCTATGGCCAGGGCGTTACAAAATGTTATATTTCAGGGTTTTTTGAACGGTAAATTAACAAAGATGTATAAAAACCTGTTTTTGCTTCGTCATTATGGGTATTGTGTGTAGAATGACTTACTGTTATTTTATTTCTTTACTTACTTATTGTTCACCAGATACCTTTTTTGCACTGTTGGTTAGAGCCTGTAAGTCAGCATTTCACTGTAAGGCCTACACCTATTGTATTCTGCGCACGTGACAAATAAACTTTGATTTGATTTGATGAGAACATTTCTTATTAAATTATTTTAGAAGAAGGCTGTAACTAATTTTTTTTTTTTTAATTGTCAAGGGGTTTGAATACTTTCCAAAGGCACTGTATGAGCTGTCAGTCACTAAGTGTAGTGAGTAATTAGTTTAGATAAAATCATGGCTTCATTTGTGCAGATTGACGTTGTGAAGGGATCCCAATCAAAATCATGAATGTTTGGTATAGCATAACAGTGTCAAATTGGTTATTGAGGAATATTCAGAATGCACACAACATCCATTGATTAGCCTACACTTAACATATCAGACTTTGTCATAAGATCATTTGAGGACGTTTATATATTGTGATGATGTAGTTATTGCATATGATAACAATTTGCTCCATCAACAAAAGCTGTGAAGTTAGTTTGATACAAAACCTGGCACCGTTGTGGTGAGAGCCTAAAGTAGCAAGTCCTTTGCTTTCTTTTCTGTCTTACCTAGTCAAAGTCACAGCTACAGTAAGTAAAACGCTGCTAATAGTGCACTACCTAGAGTGCCTCACCTTCGATCCTAGGAGGTGTGCATTGCAACACAAGCAGTTTTTTGTTTTGTTTCTTGCAGTGTAAAGCATTTCTTCATCACGTCCTGAAGTCTGATATTTTTGTCTTGTGGCACTTTTTCTCTCTTTCGCTCGGTCCAGCCGGGACCCGCCAATCTCCCACAGGGTTCTGGGAGAAATAGTGCAGTATTTCAAGCAGCACATTAACTCAGCCATGGGTTTAAATTAAGCGTGATGTGAAGGGACGGGGAGGGAGAGCAGGGGGTTCTGCTGAAATCCTTTTGGCTAACTCCCACAAGGGTACACAGTCCAGTGGACAGATCTTTGGAATCCACTAGTGGAATGAGATGCACAGGTCATATACTGTAGATACAGTATGCATTGAGAACATGCTCTAGGGAACCTAGTTTGTGTAGCTTTAAGTCTGCGTTCGTTTCGACCACTATTCCCCCACATCTGGTTTTAAGTCAGAAGTGATTATGCGCGATAACTCTGAATAATTTGGAACTATTGAGTGTCTTTACTTTATATACTATTTGGTTTGGGGTTGTCAAATATTTATGTGTGAAACTGTAGCCAAGTCTAACTAAACATTACCAAATGTCCTTTCATTGATCAAATTAAAATAATATTTCTGTTGCTTTGTTGCTATAACATGTTGACGACTCCACTGGTTGAATACAAACACACTGCGGCTCTCTATAATATATCTTACAAACACACAGAGGCTCTATAATATATATTAGAAACACACTGAGAGAGTGCTAGCGGTGCTAAAATGAGGATACACTATATTAATACGATATGAAAGTGATATTTAGAAAAGAAAAGCACCTGTGGACAAGTCTATCCACTACATGGGGGCCATCAAAGTAGGTCATTGTCTTTTTGTGGTGAACAGGGTTAGCAGGGAGCAGTCAGGAGACCAGGAACCAGTAATGACATTGTATTGCTGAAACAGACAGGCCTGTTCCATTACTGTTCTTCCTCAGAGCTGATATGACTGGACAAGAGGAACTCAAGGTCTTGTGGGACGTTGTTGAAGTCCAGCAGCCAGCCAGGGCCTATTATAACATAGCTAACTAACTGGTTTGTGTCTGGTTTGTGTCCCTGTCCTGCTTGTGTTGTCGCTGCGCCTGCAGGAAGACGTGCTTGACTTGGTTCATCATGTCACTGCAGAGCTGCATGTTCTCAACCTTGGCCTGGAGAGTGCTCCTTAGCTCAGCCCTCAGAGCTTTGTTCTCCCCCTGCAGCACCGCCAGCCTGGGGGACAGAGGGAGGGAAACACACAACAACATGGTGGTGCGCTCCACTCATTTAGGAGTTTGTAATGTATGAATACCCTCTGCATTTTGCCAGCTGTTCTTAGTCTTCATAGAAAGCAAAACTCCAATGTATACACATGTGATGCATCTGTCTTTGTTTCCCTAATTGTGATTATACAGTACATTTACATTTTAGTCATTAGCAGACGCTCTTATCCAGAGAGACTTACAGTAATGAGTGCATACGTGTTCATACATTTTCCATACCCATGTGCCATGCTATACCAACTGAGCAACACAGGAACACAGTACTTTGTACTGTGTAAGTATTTCTAGTATGTTAGTTATATTCTGTAGTCTTGTGTGGGATCTCACTGAAAACTTTCAGTCTTATCAGAATTTAACAGAGGTTGACAGTTTGTTTCTCCAGGCTGTGAGACCGACAGGGTCACCACCCATGACTTCAAGGAGAGATAGAAGACAAAATAACACTAAGTCAGATTCACTAGGTAGTTAGTTCATTGACTTGGGCCTCCCTGGAGAGGTCAGGAGGGCTTCGAGAGGATGATTCCCCCTGTCTCCCGCTGGATGAAGCTCCTGGGAAGCAGAGGAAAAACAACAAATAAGAGAAATAGCAGGTATGGATCAATATATATCCCATTTTCAGTCTTCTCACTGTGTTACTGTGTTATAGATCAGTGTGCCTAAACCGAGACTTATCTCCAGTGCCCTTGTTGCTAGTTTTCCTGGGAGTCAATCCTTTGCCCAGGTCCAGCTTTGCCTTTTCTAGCTGCTGCTCTAGGGCTACGGCCCTTCTGCATTCTCCCTGGAATGTTTGCTCTGCCCCTAGGCACCCCTGCTTCACTTCCTCCTCCCTGTCACATCAATCACACCAGCCCAGTCTCTCACTACTACTGTGTGGTCATCATGAAAATCACCAATCAGGTACGGTAAATGTAGTAATTACAAAGTAAGGAGGGTTACATTTCCATGGCGGAGAGACGTAAAAACACAAAGATTAACGGAGGTTGAAAGAAAACACACATAACTGCTGATGTAATGGTTTGAAAGCAGTGATAAAACAAGAAAGGGAAAAGAAAAAGGCCCACACAAATATTTGCATTCTAAACACCCACCCGGGAAACTAAACTAACATACTGTACACAATACACCCCAAAAATAAAATGCATTGGGTTGCTGTATGTAATACCTGGATGGCTGAAGCTTGACTAGCTCTAGGAGCCTATCTCTCTCCACACAGGCAGCCTCACAGAGGGTCTGGGACTCTGTACACTGGGAATTCAGGGACCTCACCTCCTCTGAACAGTGCTGACAACCCAAAGGAGCTTAGTGGTAAGCTGTATCAGTCCACCATAAACAGCTTTTATTGTAGTACTAACTTGTACCACACGTTGCTGAGGCTGACTTGCCTGACCTCTAAACTGATCCCAGCTGCTGACAACACTAGTTCATGTCCAAGTTTAGATACTGAACTATATGAGAGAAGAAAAAAAACTAAATTGAGAAAACGTATAATGCATCAATATAGTCATTATACAGTCAATGACACTATCAACAGATAATTCAATAATTTGTAGGCAAGTTAGAGGAGTCATATGTACAGGAAATCTACAGGGTCATGGATGTACTATAATATTGAGCAAATAACCTCTTACTGTTGTCTCCCCCTGCCGTCGAAGGCCTGGAACTGTCAGTGGTAGTCTTGGAGCCTGACTGACCATCATCCACTCTCAGCAACACATTTACAAAGTGCATTGTGTTTCATTTACATGACATTACATTTAAGTCATTTAGCAGACGCTCTTATCCAGAGCGACTTACAAATTGGTGCATTCACCTTATGATATCCAGTGGAACAACTTTACAATAGTGCATCTAAATCTTTTAAGGGGGGGGGGGTTAGAAGGATTACTGTATCCTATCCCAGGTATTCCTTAAAGAGGTGGGGTTTCAGGTGTCTCCGGAAGGTGGTGATTGACTCCGCTGTCCTGGCGTCGTGAGGGAGCAGCCCTGAATTCTACAGGGCAGTTTCATTTGAATACATGCTCTTCACCATATAGCATCCGTGTTACATTTTTCTATACCGGAAACGACAGGAACAAAATGGAACTGGAACAAAATTCTGGTGACAAAACTCTCAGACAACCCTGTGAGTTGTCTAATAGCACCGTCGTCACTTAAGGTATTTTTATTCCCTCCTCCAGCTCTTTCACTTTGTCTCCTTCTGAAGGTATTTTTTAGCTTAGAGGACAGTTGTTGTCTCCCAATCCAATTGCAGAATCACAGTCAGCTTACCTTTAAGGACAGTTGCTGTATCTCATCCTCCAACTCTTTGACTTTGGCATCCCTCTCTGAGACCGTGTGTTTCAGCTGCTGGATGAGGGATGTGTGTCTCAGCTTATGTCCCAGGTTCTGCTGGCTCTCCTTGGTCTGCATGTCCTGCTGGCTCTCCTTGGTCTGCACGTCCTGCTGGCTCTCCTTGGTCAGGATTACGGGGACAGGGGAGAAAGGACAGAATTAGGAAGACAGGGTTAGGGCAAGGAAGGGGACAGGGAGACAGGGTTAGGGGCGAGGAGGGGGAGGACATGTCAAGGGACCCTTCAATCTATGAACACTATGTGTTGCTAAGCATCAGCATATTACTAACTAAAGAGTAATGGATTATTACTCTGTGATAAATATGTGTATTTGCTGTCGGCAACTGCCGTAGGCCTACAGCATTAACGTACTGTTGTTATGTCCAGAGTACCTAATGCATGATAAGTAGTGTTTATAATCAAGACTAATATCAGACATAAAGGCTATGGTAGGACTTAATTTACATTGATCCTGAAGGAAGCACCTAACCAGAGGTCTATAAGCTTACAATACAGTGAGGGACAAAAGTATTTGATCCCCTGCTGATTTTTCACGTTTGCCCACTGACAAAGAAATGATCAGTCTATAATTTTAATGATAGGTTTATTTGAACAGTGAGAGACAGAATAACAACAAAAAAATGCAGAAAAACGCACGTCAAAAATGTTGAAAATGTTTGACAGCTTGAATCTGGTTGGGCAGCAGATAGTTTTTCAAGATTTTACCACTGGACTGTTCTGTTGGTGAGAGGAATGCAGTCATAGTTGTCAGTGACAAGTCACAATATTAATACCAATACAATTTGCTTCAAATAAACATGTACAAAAGTTTTACTATACTGCATTGCAATGAAAGCTACAACAACACAAGCATTTATGTGTGGCAGAGTTCCCTTGAGTATTGTCTCATTTGTTCATGACTTAAAAATCTGTCATTAAGGGTAATTACCTCCTGGAAGTCCTGGGATGACCTCACGTCATGTGGCTTTACATCCATCTTTTTCCCAGGAGGACTGAGCAGCAAAGACCTGAAGGATTTACCATCATTTATATTATTTTAATCAATTATCCATTCAGTCAAGAGCTTACATCAGTCTATAAAGCAATACCACTGACAAATGGCTGATTGGGTCAACAAGTTGAAATTCTTTGGCAATTATGTATAAAAGAGTAGCTCCTGCCAAGGCAGCAGCTACTCTTCCTGGGGTCCAGCAACATTAAAACGTTTATATACAGTTTAAAATATTACATGACATTACATTCTATAACACTTTACCCAATACATTTAGTGTGCTCCCTCAGGCCACTACTCCACTATCACATATTTACAATACAGCATCCATGTGTACGTGTGTGTAGAGTGCGTGTCATATCATGTGTATGTGTAAGTGTGTCTGTGCCTGTGTGTATCTCTTCACAGTCCCAGCTGTTCCATAAGGTGTATTTTTATCTGTTTTTAAATCAAATTCTACTGCTTGTGTCAGTTACCTGATGTGGAATAGAGTTTTATGTAGCCATGGCTATATGTAGTACTGTGCGCCTCCCATAGTCTGTACTTGACTTGGGGATTGCGAAGAGACCTTTGGTGGCATGTCTTGTGGGGTATGCGTGGGTGTCTGAGCTATGTGCTAGTAGTTTAAACAAACACCTCGGTGCATTCAGCATGTCAAAACTTCTTACAAAAACAGGTAATGATGAAGTCAATCTCTCCTCCACTTTGAGCCATGCATATTATTGCATATTATTAATGTTAGTTCACCATGTACATTTAAGGGCCAGCCGTGCTGCCTTGTTCTGAGCCAATTGTAATTTTCCGAGGTCCCTCTTTGTGGCACCTGACCACACAACTGAACAGTAGTCCAGGTGCGACAAAACTGAGCCTGTAGGATGTGCCTTGTTGATAGTGTTGTTAACCACTAGGTTACCTGGGGCAGCAGGTTAGTGCATTGAGCCAGTAACTGAAAGGTTGCTAGATCGAATCCCCGAGCTGATAAGGTAAAAATCTTTGTTCTGCCCCTGAACAAAGCAGTTGACCCACTGTTCCTAGGCTGTCATGTAAATAAGAATTTGTTCTTAACTGACTAGCCTTGTTAAGTAAAATTAAAAATTAAAATGCAGAGCAGTGCTTTATTATGGACAGACTTCTCCCCATCTTTGTCACATCCTGACCAGCAGAGGGAGTAATTGTATTAGATTTTGGTCAGGACGTGGCAGTAGAGTTGTGTTGTATGGTTTTTCTAGTATGTCTGTTTCTTTGTTAGTCTGTGTGGCTCCCGATCAGGAACAGCTGGTTATCGTTGTTCCTGATTGGGAGTCATATATTAAGAGTGTTTTTCACCTGGAGTTTGTGGGTTGTTGTTTTTGCATTGCGTTGTGTATAGCCTGCAAAACTGTTCCTGTCGGTCTTTGTGTCTTGTTTTTTTCTTGGTGTTCACATTTAAAATAAATATGATGAGCACGCAACCCGCTGCGTATTGGTCCACTTTTTCCGACAGCGATTGCTCTATATCTTCAGACGAAGAGGAGTGTTACAATCTTAGCTACTGTTGTATCAACATGATTTGACCATGACAGTTTACAATCTTTACTATTCATGGGTAGTGGAATTACTTTTGCTTCCCTCCAGGCCAGAGGGCACACACTTTCTAGTAGGCTTAGATTGAAGATATGGCAAATAGGAGTGGCAATATCGTCCGCTATTATCGTCAGTAATATTTCATCCAAGTTGTCAGACCCCGGTGGCTTGTCATTATTGATAGACAACAATCACTTTTTCACTTCTTTCACTTCTTCCACACTCACATTACAGAATTCAAAATTACAATGCTTGTCTTTTATAATTTGATCAGTTATACTTGGATGTGTAGTGTCAGCATTTGTTGCAGGCATGTCATGCCTAAGTTTGAAAATCTTGCCAATTAAAAAATCATTGAAGTAATTGGTAATATCAGTGGAGTTTGTGATGAATGAGCCATCTGATTCAATGAATGATGGAGCGGAGTTTTCCTTTTTGCCTAAGCTTTCATTTAATGTGCTCCAAAGATTTTTTCTATTATTATTTATGTAATTTCTTTGTTTCATGGTGTAGTTTCTTCTTCTTTTTAATCAGTTTATTCACATATCTCAATTTGCAGTATGTTTGCCAATCGGTTGTGCAGCCAGACTTTTTTCATCCTTTTGCCTCATCCGTCTCAACCATACCATTTTTCAATTCCTCATCAATCCACAGGGATTTAACTGTTTTTACAGGCATGTTCTTAATGGGTGCATGCTTATTAGTAATGGGAATAAGCAATTTCATAAATGTGTCAAGTGCAGCGTCTGGCTGCTCCTCATTACACATCACAGATCAACAACATAGGAATCACCACAAAACGTATTGTATGACTTCTTATACACTATATTAGGCCTATATTGTTGCTGGTTTGCTTTGCTTAAACTTTTTCTTGTTCAATTTCAGCAGTCAACTCTTGATTCCTCTTAGAAAGCGCAACAATCTTAGTAGCTGTCACATCAGTATGACATTGTTGCCGCCCGTAGCATTGAATGCAAGGGAAGCCAGCGAGCATTTGGCCTCCCTTGACAAAAAAGTATAAAAGATTAGCCAATCAGCGTTGAGCTAAACTGAGTGAGCTCAACTGTGAATGGTCCTGGCGGGAAAAAAATGGTCAAGGGAAGGCAGCTTGGATTTGGTGTCTCTCCTATCTTTGAAAGCGTACATCATTAACAGAAATAACTTGAATTGCTGCATCTCGTTGTGTTGTTGTCCTCCGGTGGCTAGCTACCTAGAAAAAAAGTCCCTTTCCTAAATTAGCCATGGATGGCGATAGGGATTTTGACTTGTGGTTTTAATTAATTCTCCGTACTGGCCAATGATTATAACGGAGATTCTGATCCAACCATTAATTCATACATTGTTGTGCCCCTGGCCTGAGAGGATGGAAGTTCAATATGTAGCTAGATGTAGAAGGCTAATGTTATCTAGCTAATGTTGCCCATGAATGGAAGTTAGCCTAGGACAACAAAAACTAAAAGCAGCTACAGTATGACAGAGTGATAGACCGGTTCATCAACATGAAAGAGAGGAGGATGGTATTGGCATTTCTCTACAAGTAGGGTGAGTCAACATGTTTTTCTACTTGCATGAACGAATGCACGCACACAGACACACATGAGCCCGCAAACAGAAATCAGATCCATGGACAGCCACATTATATTTAGCTTATGTTGATTGGACTCAATTGTTTTTGGTATCTTTTAGTTGATTTGATGATGTTGAAATGTTGAAGTTGAAATGGTGCTGGAATAGTGGAGACAGCTCCTGTTTTCTTTGTGATTTTTTGTAACTCTCTGTGGTTCTAAATCAATAGTTGTTTAGCGGTCCGCAAATGTCGGAAACATTAATTTGCTTAACCATGCTGTAGGTTATGTAACTGTCTGTTACATGTGATATGCGTCGTGGACTTCACCAGATAGAGGTTTCTGTAAGGATCTCTGGGTGAACATTTAATAACCACGGACAGGAACAGAATACGGACAGCGTCTGGACAGGGGAAACCGAAACGACAATAATGCTGACACTGGGATGAAACAGAGGAATCACACAGATATAGGAAAGGCAATCAAAACGTGAAGTAGTCCAGGTGAGTCCAATGAGCGCTGATGCACGTAATAATGGTGACAGGTGTGCTTAATGAAAGGCAGCCTGGTGTCCTCGGGTGCCAGAGATGGAGAGCGGGAGCAGCCTAGACAGGTTTCTATGCGGTTTTGTGATTAAAAAAGGTGTGGTTGAATTTATTCTGCCAAGAATATTTTTTAATTCTGAACAAGAAAAAGTTTACAATGACGGCCTACAAAAAGTAGGCCGTCATTGTAAATAAGAATATTTTCTTAACTGACTTGCCTAGTTAAATAAAGGTTTAATATTTTTTTTAGTGCATTCTGTTTTTGTTTTTTTTATAAATGTGCAAACATTCTAAAAAACTGATTTTTCTTTATCATTATGTGGTATTGTATGTAGATTGATGAATTTAATCAATTTTAGTATAAGGCTGTAACATAACAAAATGTGGGAAAAGTACTGTATGTATCACGGTTGTAAGGGGGGGGAGTGCTTGGCTTCCCCAGTGATTTTTACCCACACACTGCTACTGGAGATAGGTAAGTATAATTCATTCACACAATGCTACAACGCCTACAGCAGCGGTTTCCAAACTAGGGGTTGGTACCCCATGTGGGATTGCCTGATATGAAATTGAGGTCGTGGGAGAATTTCCAAAATCCTGAAGATTTATTTTTACTGTATATACAGAAAATATTTATAGTTGAATATTGTCTTTGTATCTCAAAATCATTGTAATGTGGTTAACCTCAAAAATCGAAATGAAAATTATCCAAATCTAAAAGATACATTTCATCCAGGGAGCGCCCTTAGATCATGGGAAAAGGACGGACTTGACCTTTGCACTTAAGTCATTCCCAAGGTGAATGGTTAGGTCTGCTACCCTATGAAACCACACACTATTGCAGAGACCTTGATATTACCAACCACAATTGATATGGTGAAAACAGTGTGTGGGGAGGCAGAGGCACAGAAACTCCCATCAATACCTTTGTCAGATAACACTGTTAACCTCCCTGGGCGAGGTGGGACGCTTGCGTCCCACCTAGTCAACAGCCAGTGGAATCGCGTGGCGCGAAATACAAATACCTCAAAAATGCTATAACTTCAATTTCTCAAACATATGACTATTTTACACCATTTTAAAGACAAGACTCGCGTTAATCTAATCACATTGTCCGATTTCAAAAAGGCTTTACAGCGAAAGCAAAACATTAGATTATGTCAGGAGAGTACCCTGCCAAAAATAATCACACAGCCATTTTCAAAGCAAGCATATATGTCACAAAAACCAAAACCACAGCTAAATGCAGCACTAACCTTTGATGATCTTCATCAGATGACACTCCTAGGACATTATGTTATACAATACATGCATGTTTTGTTCAATCAAGTTCATATTTATATCAAAAAACAGCTTTTTACATTAGCATGTGATGTTCAGAACTAGCATACCCACCGCAAACTTCCGGTGAATTTACTAAATTACTCATGATTAACGTTCACAAAATACATAACAATTATTTTAAGAATTATAGATACAGAACTCCTTTATGCAATCGCGGTGTCAGATTTTAAAATAGCTTTTCGGGGAAAGCACATTTTGCAATATTCTGAGTACATAGCCCGGCCATCACGGCTAGCTATTTTGACACCCACCAAGTTTGGCACTCACCAAACTCAGATTTACTATAAGAAAAATTGGATTACCTTTGCTGTTCTTCGTCAGAATGCACTCCCAGGACGTCTACTTCAACAACAAATGTTGTTTTGGTTCCAAATAATCCATAGTTATATTCAAATACCTCCGTTTTGTTCATGCGTTCAGGTAACTATCCG